>NC_086377.1:58029991-58351866 GCF_036588685.1 Mytilus trossulus | reverse complement strand
TTGCTAATTGTTCATGTTTTTTATTTTGTAAAAGAATGTTCCCAGGAAATTTCCTTCACGAAAAATACAGAACGATTTCAATTAAAAGATAATAGAATGATCATTAACATTACCACAGTTACAGCATCAGAATTTCAAATAGCAAATTGATTTTAAGTTGGGAGGTGTAAACATAAAACTACTTGCAATTTTTACAATGATATATGGTGTGAAAATAGTCTACTTCTTGTAACAATTTATATGATTGAAATGTCTTGTACCGTTGCAGACACGGATCCATTGTATTTTAAAAACCTCTGGACACATATCTCTAAGATTTGTTCGCTTTTTTAGTTGTGTTATTTATATACTATCAATGTATTACAGACAAATCTTATTATTTCGAAACAGAGGGACGATCATCCTTAATACGTGTAAATAAAGCAGAAAATAAAAATGATATGAATAATCAAATAAAAAATTATATTCTTCGATCATTATCAATTAATCACGTGATCAATAAATCACCAAATTTATTCAGACGTCAATATTTTCCAATTATTTTTAAGACAAATAATTTATCACCTTGTTATGATCCTGTTTTTATAGTTAAGTTTATGGTTTTATTTTACAATTCTCCATTTTGATTGACGGATGGACGAGGATAGATAAATGAATGATTTTTGGTGATGGATAAGATGATGATTTTATGTTCGAACGATTTATATGGATAACGTAATGATTCTGAGGAAGAATAATATAATGATTTTATTCTGCAACTGATCATTTAACCACTTGCTTTGATTAATACTAGAAACCTGACCTCGTTGAACTTAAATTGACGGAAATTAATAGTTAGCTTCGTTTTTCGATTTGCAGACTTAATAAGTTCGCGTAATAACATAGCCTATCTTAAGTGGCTTTAAGAGTTCAAGAAAATAATCATCTGATGAAAATACGCATCTACTAAGGCTACAAAAACTAACGTAGTAAAATGAATATAGAATTGCAGCAAGAATTAAATAATAGGAGACATAGAAACGGATCAGCTATCATAAATTCTCCGTAATTACGGAAGTAAATTCAGCACACTTTTTGTCCTTCAAGGAACAATTACTAGCGGAGTTTGTTTGCGGACATCAAATGGTACAGTAAGAAAAGGCCAATGTTCTAAACTAATATTTACCTAGCGTCAGTCAAATGTTAAATGAAATTGTGAGATGAAGCGTAAAGAAATTTGTCCAAAAACCGAAACCATTCGAGAATCTTTTGATTCTTTCATTTTCTTCAATGTTTCCCGCGAATCTCTTTCTTGAAAATGTCATCAGATTTTGAGATTTAAAGTGTAAGAAATTTGAAAATCTCTTGAACCTTTGAATTATTAGAGATATGCTTTTCAGGTTAAGCATTGGGTTACATCTATGATACGTGTCGACCAAAGATTCGGGTTTTTTTTGTTTAACAAATTTTTAATAAACTGAAATAAAGGATACACGTCAACTAGGCTACACATACAAATACAAAAAAAACACAAACATATATTTATTTGTTTCGATCTTTTATTGTTGAACATCTTTACATCATCCAATTGTTCGTTGTAAAACAAAATCGGTTCGCCACCTTTGTTTATCCAGTACACCCCATATCATCAACTTAGAAATAAATTCTGCACGACTAATATATAAAAAATGTTAGTAATCGTATCCGTATTTGGCACAACTTTTTGGAATTTTGGATCCTCAAAGCTCCTCAACTTTGTACTTGTTTGGTTTTTACATTATTTTGATATGAGCGTCACTGATGAATCTTATGTAGACGAAACGCGCGTCTGGCGTACTAAATTATAATCTTGGTACCTTTGATAACTATAAACACCACTGGGTCGATGCCACTGCTGGTGAACGTTTCGACCCGGCGGGTATCACCAGCCCAGTAGTCAGTACTTCGGTGTTGTCATGCATATCAGTTATGGGGCCATTTTTATTAATTTCCTGTTTACAAAAGTTTGATTTTTTCTGAAAACTATGGATTTTCGTATCCTAGGAATTGATAACCGTAGTCGTATTTGGCACAACTTTTTGGAATTTTGGATCCTCAATGCTCCTCAACTTTGTACTTGTTTGGTTTTTACATTATTTTGATATGAGCGTCACTGATGAATCTTATGTAGACGAAACGCGCGTCCGGCGTACTAAATTATAATCTTGGTACCTTTGATAACTATAAACACCACTGGGTCGATGCCACTGCTGGTGAACGTTTCGTCCCCGCGGGTATCACCAGCCCAGTAGTCAGTATTTCGGTGTTGACATGCATATCAGTTATGGGGCCATTTTTATCAATTTCCTGTTTACAAAAGTTTGATTTTTTCTGAAAACTATGGATTTTCGTATCCTAGGAATAGATAACCGTAGCCGTATTTGGCACATCTTCTTGGAATTTTGGATCCTGAATGCTCTTCAACTTTGTACTTGTTTGGTTTTTACATTATTTTGATATGAGCGTAACTGATGAATCTTATGTAGACGAAACGCGCGTCCGGCGTACTAAATTATAATCCTGGTACCTTTGGTAACTAATCAGTCTGACAATGGAATATAAGTAACCTAACATCATGATAGATATAAGCTTAAAACCATATACGAAAACAACTGAACAATTTATTTTCATCTTTTTGATGAATATATACTCGTACAATTTATTTATTACATCATTTTGAGGAATATATAGTCGAAATTAGTATCAATTATAAAGAATCTATCGTACTGGATATGTATGAAATGTCAATGGTATTTTTAAGCGTAATGTATTTTTTTTTTAAAGTAAAACGTAACATTTTTTTAAAGCTTAATTTTGAATTTATCAAACTGGTTTTATTTCAGATATTTAGCAGCTACCCAACTCCAGTCTACAGATGCACGTAAAATGTTTCCGTGTTTGGACGAACCTGACATGAAGGCAACTTTTAGTATGACAATTATACACCAAGAACGTAAGTTAGATTTCATTGGCGCACACAGGCAGATTTTTATCACGTGAATTTTTGCACGAATCGCAAGTAATATTCCGGCACATTTAAACTCAAAGTGAAATTCGCCTCCAACGTGCTTATACGCGAAACTCTAATGAACATTTTAATAATTCTTCCATGATTTTGATAAAATTTGAAAATGTTAGATGTTATTGAAACAACTTTATTTTGAAAATTTATGTGAATATATTAATTTTACGTGAAAAAAAATCATCACGAAACTTAAATGAAATCAGTTCACGTGAGTTTCATGTGTAAGCTCGTTTGATGTGAAGTTTTCGTGAAATGCACTCGCGTGAAATGTATTGGTGTACATGCATCCTGAAGAGTTTTGAACAACTACGTACAACCAAGGAAACACAAAAGTTCTGGAAATTTTTAGGAAACTTTGATAAAACAAAAACAGCGTGACTACACAAATCTCACATTTGAAAGCCAATTAGTTTTTTATCTAAGCTATTTCTTAATAAATTCTCTTATATTTTCAAGGCAGAACAAATAAGAAATTAATATTGAAATCACTTTTTATTTGCAGAATATACAGCTTTAAGTAACATGCCAGCAGAAACTGAACAGTATTTGACCTCTGACCCTGGATATGTCAAGGTCAAATATAAGAAATCTCCAAGAATGTCAACCTATCTGTTAGCAGTTATTGTTGCTGAATTTCAATACAAAGAAAAGATTTTTGATGATGGCTATCAGGTTTGAAAAAGAAGAGACAAAAATAAAGAAATTATAAAACAAGCAAACAATTATACTAAAACAATCGGAATGTATTATTATACTTTTGCATAGTAGACGTATGCTATTCTCAAGCAAAACATGTGGCGTGAGAGCACTTTTAAGATAGCTTACCAAAGGGCGGATCCAGCCATTGTAAAAGGGGGGTTCCCAACCCTGAGTAATTAGGGGGGTTCCAACTATATGCTCCCATTCAAATGCATTGATCGTCAAAAAAAGGGGGGTTCCAACCCCCAGAACGGTTGCCCCCCCCCCCTTGGATCCTCCAAATTAAATGCTTACGTTGAAATTGATTGATGGATGTTGAATAACGTCCAGTGGCTAATATTTCACGTATATACAGATTCATAACTTTGGTATTGAAAGATTGCCGCACATTTATCTAGTTTCTAAATAAAATGTACTAGGTGATTTTTTATTAAAAAAAAAGGTACAAATATTCTTTATACAATATCAAGTCAAATGTCATTTTACCACTATAACTATATCGTAAGCCCTGAATGGTCATATAACTTTTTGATATCGACATATGTTAGACCACGAACTCATCTCCCAAGTGAGTTGAAACACCGACATTTCGTATATATACCAGTCTATACATTCGTGATGGTGAGTGGTGACCATACAACTTTTGTAGACTAGTGTCAATTTCAGTTGTTCATCCTCATAAATCTCTTTAAGCACCCCCCCCCCCCCCCCCCCCCCCGGTTACCAAATTACAAATGAAATCTTGATAATAAAATGTGAACACAAATACCCATTTTTTTTCAGTTGAGAGTTTGGGCACAACCTAAGAAGATCAACCAAACTGAGTACGCCTTACAGATAGGAGAAGAAATATATGAGTACTTTACCGATTATTTCGGTATTAACGACATTGTTCCTAAATCAGGTGCGTTATAAAAAATTAAGTTAAATGTCATAAACATGAAATATGATGCATAATTTCTAATACTGTATATTCACAAATTATTGTGTGTATCTATTATTGCGATTTTTTCATTTAAGACTAAAATGCAATTTTATTTTTGCGATATTGAAAAAAATCCTGTTTAATTCATATAAAAAGATAAAAACAATCCGAGTTTAATTTATTGCAATTACAACCCTGTAGCATTTTTTCGCAATAATAAAATTAACCTCGCAATAATTTCTGAATTTACAGTATTCAACTTGACGTGTCACAATATACGTAGACAACTACCGTTTAAACACTGATATCTGCAAGTTCAAAATTGAGTGACAAGCTTATAACTGTAATGTATGATATGCTGTTTTTGTTTACAATTCACATTGAAGAATATCAATAAAAAAGTTGAAAATTAAGATTTAAAAAAATATTTCTACAGCAAAATGCATTGAGTGTGTATGTAAAGGTAATACTATTATCTTTGACTAGCTTTGACTAGATTGTGTGCCCTCCTCTAAGAGTAGACTAGTCCGACAGACAACCAATGTATCTGTGTGTAGCACTAGACTACTTCGAAAAGAGGTAAGGATACCTAACCTATAAATTATATCCCGGTTCAGCTAAGAAACAGGCTAGTCAAAGATGGTACCTTTACCTACACACTACTGCATTTTGCTGCAAACTTGCAATTAGATCAACACAATTGTAACCGATGGTTGTTTGTTATTCACAGATCATGTAGCTGTTCCAGATTTCAGTGGTGGAGCAATGGAGAACTGGGGTCTCGTGATATATCGCGAGACAGCTTTACTGTATGACCCTGAATTATCATCAACTGAAAACAAGTTGATGGTTACATTAATTGTTGCACATGAAATAGCTCATACGGTAAGTACGCATGCATTTATTTATTTTTTCTCTCTTTCGTTCGCTCATTCATTCGTTTATTTCAGCATTCATTTATTTATATTAATTCGTTCGTTTTCTCATTCATTCAATCATTCTTCTTACTTTCTTTCTTTCTTTCATTTATTCTTTCTTTCTGTCTTTCATTCATTGATTTGTTTGTTCATCTTTTCATTTATTCATACATTCATTGAAAGATTCGTCCGTCCGTCCGTTCGTTTCTTCTTTTCGTAATTCGTTATTACCTTTCGTCATTTATCATTGTTCCTTCTGTCCTCCATTCCTTCTTATATTATTTGATCATTCAATCTCACTATTTATTCATTCTTTCCTTCATTTATTCACACATTCATTCATTCATTGTGAGTAAAATGCGATAATTGTAACATTTGAAAATAATAAGGCAGCACAGAAATAAGCACTTTTAAATTTATATGAACGATCATTCATACATTTATTTCTAATGAAAATGTACTGTTTGAAAAATGTTAAAGTATTTGACTCAGTAAGGTATGTCTTACTGTAACCATAAAATGCCATTGCCGTATTATGTACACATACAATTTAAATTTGTGTTTGATTTGGCCCTGAAACTGTTTAGATTTTTGAGCGCCGTATATGAGTCATATATAGAAACAAGTGTGTCTTATGTACAAAATGATAGGCCTGTTATATTTTACTAATTTTTAGGCCTGTTATATTTGACTAATTTTTAGGCCTGTAATAGTTGACTAATTTTTAGGCCTGTTATATTTGACTATTTTTAGGCCTGTAATATTTGACTAATTTTTAGGCCTGTTATATTTGACTAATTTTTAGGCCTGCTATATTTGACTAATTTTTAGGCCTGTTATAATGGACTAATTATTCCAAAACAAAATCTCAAAAACGCTATCATAAAACCAAACAGTCAACTATCATTTTATCGCCGACAACGTTTGCAGGATGTTTTGAATAAATTAAACATTGCACTCCAAAAAGAGTGATTTACAAAAATCTCCATTTGTCAAGGTCCAATAACAAGTACAATCATGTAACTCGTATACATTTTATTTTAATTTGAAGTTTTACCTTATTATCATTTAACAAGTGTTAGATATGTATTTTTACCAGTGGTTTGGTAATATGGTAACAATTGCACCGCAAAAAGTAATTCATTAAATGTCCGTTGACCAATACCCAATTTGATACAATTAATATTTTTTGGTATTTGATGAATGTATTTGAATTTTTTGAACCATTAAATTAATTTTTGACTCTTCACAATGAATAATCCTGGAAGCCATTAATTTAAAATAAATTCTTATCAAAAATAAGGCTAAGAGAACTTTTTGTATTATTTATATTAACAATAACAACGAACACACATGTTAGCGTATGAAGACACAACGTCAGAGTCGGCGTGTCGCCATAAAAATTGAGAAAATTGAAATAAAATTAATACTTTTTTACCAATCAAAAGAGAGTAAATACACCAAAGTTTTGTATTATGCAGTGGTTTGGTAATATGGTTACTATGAAATGGTGGGACGATCTTTGGCTGAATGAAGGAGTTGCAAGTTTATTGATGTACTTCGCCATGGATCATCTTTATCCTGATTGGGACATTGTAAGTTTTTTGGAATATTAATGCATATAAAAATACCATTAGATTCCTGTGCTTTACTTATCTTTCAGACATTTGTATGTTTTTAATTTGAAATATGATAATCCAATTTTCTGAATATGACCTTTTGAAAATGCTAGTATGTAAATTGTGTTTTGTTATGATAATTAAGATATAAAGAACCAATTGAACATGAATTCACCCCTCTGCCCCCATCCCCTCGCTCCAAAAAATAGAGAAAAGAAAAAAAAAGAAAGTATAGAACAATAAACAAACAAGTCGTGTTTATAATTTTTTTATCATTAAATATTTGCATCCATTTGGGATAGTTTTTCAACATATTAAACGGTAATTAACACGACTTTATTTTGTGCAGTATTTTTTGTTTACACATTTTTGTATCTTTTTTTCAGTTTAATCTATATGTTGTTGTTAAAGAAGTGTTTACAGTTATGCTTAAAGATGCTTTACCTACGTCACATCCGGTTTCAACACCAATTAGTACACCTGATGATATTGCCCAAACTTTTGATACTATATCATATAGCAAGGTAAGGTTCCGTTTTCACAAATTTATATATTTATATATTGTATGCCTACTAATTTTCACAAAAGATTTATTTTTGTTTTTCGGAAGTAGAAAATTACGCAAACATGCAAATATGTTAAACTTCTCTTATAAAAATATGAAAATCAGGAAAGTAAATCGCAGTAAAAATTACAAAATGCGAAACTAAGTTACCACAAATATAAGCTGGTTAACAATACATTTATAAGATTTCGAACTTATTTAAGTTTTTTTTCACAATTTTGTTATGTATCAATGTTATAGTCAAAGGGTAAATCATCGAATACTAAAATATAAGATTCATAAAAATACAAAAACAGACCTCGATTAGAATGCGTCCAGTATGGTAAATTAATGCATAAACTAAAAACATTTATGTGTCAAATGAATTTTGCTTGAAATCAGCAGTTTATATAAAAAAAAATGTGTTCACTCATTTTAAAGTCACAACGAATAAGGTAAACTTTAACACGATGCTAACCATAATGTATGATTCTATTTGAATTAGGGAATGGCAGTGCTGCGCATGTTACTTGGCTTTGTGGGCTGGGAAGACTTCAAACAGGGATTAAGGGTAAGTATATTGTGAATCTATCATAAACCTTTGACACCCGTTTGGGTACTGGGTTAAAGCATAATGTTACAATATGAATTATGCCTTTCATAAATGCATACAACAGTTTACCAATGTTAGGATTTCAAAAATCAAGGAAATTCAAAAGAAGTATGTTTTGTGTTGATTGTTTTATCTTGAATAATACATTTATCCTGTTGTTTACTTCACAAAAACGAATTATCAAATTAAAATTACTTTAAAAAACGATGATTATTTTTTTTTAACATTCCTTTTCCCCCTATTTATGTCACCCGATCGACAATGTCGGGTGACATATTGCTTTTCCTCTGTTTCTTTGTTATTATTATTATTCTTCCAACTATTTTGTCCGCCACTTTTCTCGGAGACGATGGAACCAATCTAAATGATAGTTGACTATAATGAGGAACAAAAAATTTCGGGTTGCAGTAGGTCACAAAAGCATAAAAAATGGCTGCCGTTACCATGGAAACCGAACAATTGTGAAAAATTCCAGTTTTTGGTTTTGGTGAATATTTTAGAGATGCTTAAACTCAGAATCATTATATTTTGATACAATGTAGGTGGCGCCCATATACTGGTTTTGGGTGATTTTGGTCATCATTGGAACTACTATGTTGCCATGGAAACTACACCAAAAATTTCAAAAATATGAAAATGCTCCAATTCTTTGGAAACTTAAGCATAACGATGAGCAACTTTAGTAGATGTGGAAATTGGCGTTGGAATTTCCAAAATGTCTGCCGTTTCCATGGAAACAGGGCAAAAATGGTAAAAACGCTTCAAAATCCATTAAAAGTGGCATTTACTTCCTTAAAATGGTAGGTCAAATCCATTGAAACTCTGATGGAATGTTCCCTCTCATGTACCAATGTGGTATCTGCTATTAGAAATTTGGAATGTTATCTGTTACCATAGAAACCAGCCAAAATGTCAAAAAAATCAAAAATTTCAAAATGCTCAAAAAGTAATGAAACTTTATAGGATTGTTGACTGTCAAGTCTGTATGAGACTTTTGAAGTTGGAATTTCCAAAATGGCCACCGTTGCCATGGAAACTTCAGAAATGTCAAAAATTTTCAAAATGCTCCAAACTTAAGGAAACTTAATATTATTGTCAACTGGCATGTATAGATGATACTTTTGACTTTAGAATTTTCAAAATGGCTGCCGTTGCCATGGAAACAGCAGAAATGTGAAACTTTTGTCAATGCACTTATTGTACTGAAAATTAGATATATCGCAATTCATAGATCTGCATTCACTGTTTAGGTGCTTTGAAATGGCTGCCGCTTAGTGGCAATGGGGGGAAGGGTGACATCCGCTATTGCTTGCAATGGCAATTCTAGTTATTTTTACTTTTTTTATAAGCATTAATTTTGTTTTTGTTCACAAACGGCTACAACAGCAAATAAGTAGAAATCATGCATCCTTTAATTGTCAGATAAACTGATCAGAAATACCAGGATGAAAACTCTGTACGCGATTCGTGTACTGTGGATTCATTTATTTTCGTGGGTATCAATTTTCGTGGATTGCTGAAAACTTTCATATTCATAAATATTTGATTTCGTGGTTTTGCCAATCTCTGTATACAAAGTCTATTGAAAATGTGTTATTTGTAGATCATTTGAATTCGTGGTTCCCCTGAACTCACGAAACCCCCAAAATTGGTATCCAACAAATAATAATGAATCCACAGTATAACATATTAACCACTGACCCTCGAATTAAAATAATAGAAATAATGGGGCAATAATAAAGGTCAAATAAAGTATGAAGTTAAAAAGCATTCAGGACTCAAATTCCATTAGTTTTGCCAAACACAGATATGGTAGTATATTCATGAGTGTAGACCATCTTTAGTTTTTCGAAAATTCAAAGGTTGTAAATAGCTAATTTATAAGAATGACCTTGATATCAAAGATAACTCATGTCAGCAAATTAAAGAAGTGCCGACTACTAGACTGATGACAAAGAAACTCATCATATATATACTAGTATCAGGATTAAAATTGTGTATGCCGGATGCGCGTTCCGTCTACAATGACTCATCAGATGACGCCCAAATTAAAATAGTTTAAAGGTCAAATAAAGTACGAAGTTGAAGAGCATTGAAATGCCCCAAAAAGCATGTCAATGACAACTTGATATTGCATATTACAAGCAGTCAGATGATCATGCATTCAATTAGATGTTAAAAACAGGAGTACACTAGGAACGTTAATATCGACTTCAGAAAGTTTTATCTTCTTCACCAAATGAGGGGATCGAAAAACATAATATCAATGCAAATAGTCATGAGTATACACTATTTAAACAGAAATGATAGAAAAAAATTGACATTCAAATCCCATCAAGTGTATTCTTTCCCAATGCACGCATTCCTTTTGAAAATAACATAATAATGCATTGGTGAGTAAACGTCGTATTGACAGACAAACGGAATCATCAAGTGAGATATAGTTAAACCTTTTTCTGTTGAAGAAATAACGAACAGCATGATAAATAGATGTACTTATTGATAAAATAGTCAATATGCAATTTCGTATTTCATTGAACTTAAGTCCATCATATCAAATTTTATCTGTTAGGACCTGATAAAACCAAACATATGTCAACTTGTGTCCAGAAGAGGTTCGGACCAGACAGGTTTCACTGTAACTCCTGACCAAACGGGATACACGGTAGCAAATGTAGTGTTTTGTCCCAATTGTCAGCAATAATTAAAGAGGGACGAAAGATACCAAAGGGACAGTCAACTTACTTAAATATACTTAATATATTAGAAACCCTATATCTCTCGAGGTTTTCTTTTCAGCTTTATGTCACCAAATATCAATTTAAGAATGCTGAAATGGACGAACTATGGGATCAGTTTTCAGAGGTAAGATTTGTGAAATGTAAGAATACAATTTAAATTGGGTTTAGGTGTCCAACTACTCTTTCAAGCTAACTGTCGAGAGAGATACTGTATTTCAATTAACTGAATTGGAAATATTATGCCGACTTCAAAATCAAAGCAAAGTCTTGCATGTGTGATTAAACTAATTATTTTACGTTTGGTTTTCTTGTAGCGCATCACAGAGTTTGCATTGAAGTCGAATATCAATTATTATTTTAGAACTTTTTTTTACAAAATGATAACGCAAAAAAGAAAAGAACAAACAAGTCCGCAAACAATATGCAGCAGTACACAAAAGTCGTAACAGCATGAACACCACAAAAAAAATCTAAGTTGCTACCAAAAACATAAGAAGATTCTGACCTAAAGTTGACACTCGTCACATAACTTTCATAAAATACATTTAAATTTTCTAATGTTAAAATGTGATCGAAAGTAAACATTTAAATAGAAACAAGTTTCTCTGTGTTTAGACTATATAGACAAGACTGTCACGGTTTAGATACAAAAAAATGTATTTAAAAAATGAAAACTCAAAGCCAAACATTCTTAACTTAAAACAAAAATTCCAAACTCCAAAGAAAATTATAAACGGAAGGTTCATAAGCAAATGACAAAATCAAATGCTGAAACACGTCAGGCGAATGGATAAGGTTTTGGGTGCTTTGGTATTGTACACATATCGTTCTGTGGTTCGACTGATTTGGTCATGTCCATACGAGTAAAAAAAAATGGAATTATAGTCACGATAATTGGAAAAAATCCTTTGTAATCTATGACATATATTCGCTTACTGTCAACCAACCCGCAACAATGTTAATCTTTTGATAATCTTGTATGAACTTGTATAACTTAAACAAAAAATAAGTCGGCGAGCTGTGAGCTGTGGAGCACAGTTGCATCCTATATGAATGGCGATTGTTTGTTGATAAACCCTTCATCCGAACTTAACAAATACTTGATGATAGCAGTTCAAAAAAATATTTGTTTGAAAACATTTACATTTAGTAAACTTACACAATAAAAGAAACGATATAAAAATAAGATGTGGTATGATTGCCAATGAGACAACTGTCCACAAGAGACCAACAGGACACATACATTAACAACTATAGGTCACCGTACGGCCTTTAACAATGAGCAACGCCGATACCGCATAGTCAGCTAATTACTAATTAAGTTTAGTTAGTGATTAACCATAATTTGAAATAAGATTGAGCATGAAAAAGGGGAATGTTTCAACCAACCTTTTTAAAGAATAGCAGACAATAGTACTGATATGGAACCAAAAAAAATCATTTAGGAATATTAGTTTCAATAATAAAATCTGTTGGAACGTTGATTCAAGGTTGATCCAAAAAGATGCATAATATCTAACAAAATTATTTACTCGACTTCATGGACCAAAGAACGAATGGAAAGATTTTTTTATTCTGCAAAAAAATGATAAAAGAGGGACCAACAACCAGGGGGAGGGTCAAACTCATGGATGGAAAATAAACTTACAATGCCATTGCTAAATATTAAAAAAATTAACAGACAAATAATAGTACAACAGACACAACATAGAAAACTAAAGACTACGCAACGCGAACCCCACCAAAATCTGGAGGTGATCTCAGGTGCTCTGGCAGATCCGGCACCACATGTGGCACCTATGGTGTTGCTTATATTATAAACCTATATTTTCAGGCGGTTAATCATAGATATGACATAAAATATATAATGAACACGTGGACACGGCAGATGGGATATCCCGTAATAACTATCACGTGTGAGGGTGATGATTACGTGTTGCAACAGTCACGGTTTCTATTGGACGGCAATTCAAGTTTTGGTGCTCCAAGTATATATGAGTAAGTTGAAATTTGAGCCTTGTATACGCGACTTTACGATATGTAATGCTTTGATTATAAAATGCCGTACAGTTGCCCATAATAACATTGTGTTAATGTGGTATGGAAAATGTTTGTTTTTATATTTGTTTGTCCTTATAACGATTAAGATAATAACACAATGTTGATTGATGTACCCCTATTTTTGACATTTATACCTACTAGTATTAATTATGTAATAAAGGCAACAGTATAATACCGCTGTTGTAAAGTCATACATCGAATGAGAGAAAACAAATCCGGGTTACAAACTAAACCGAGGGAAACACATGAACTATAAGAGAAAAACCAACGAAACAATAATACACTGAAGTGCAACAAACAACAATGCACCAAACATACACACAATCCGTTATATAAGGAAATTCAATGTTAAACTTTTAACTTGGAACAGGAAATTTTGAGATTTAAGAAAAACATGGTGGGTTGAATTTTGTTTTTGCTTCCCAAATCTCCTGGCTTTATGGCAATGTTAAAGTTACTTCTAGCATGACAGCATTACACGACGGGAATAAGTATAAAATATGTTGCTTATACATAGAAACTCTTTTGTATGTTTGTTTTGTTCACGTATGAGTCAATATCCCTAAAAAAAATGTGTGTAAAACAAATCTCTCTGTAGTGATATTTGACATGTTCTGTTTTTAACAAGTGACTGAGCTTAACCATTTGTGTTAATTTTGAAAGTAAAGGAACATAGAATAATTATGTTAAAACTATGGATCTATTAAATGTGTTCAAAGCATTAAATTTTTGTAAAGACATTATTGTGTTAACAAGGGATTTTTAACCCCGAGAAGCCGCATCACGAAAATATTTTTGGGCTATTCTGAGTCATTTTTGGAAAAACTAATCTCACTTTGTACCCAGCAAATTTAACCACATATGATAAAATGTCTTAGCCTCGAAACGAGTCATCATACATATCCGAGTTTATGTTACGGACTGAACTACAGAAGAAAATCTTACCACTACTGTTTATTGAGAAACAAATGAGAGGTTTAGCTAACTATTAAACCATCTTTAGTCCACTATTTTCTACATAGGAAAATACCTTTCCCAGTCAGGAATATGACAATTGTTATCCATTCGCTTGATGTGTTTGGGCTTTTGATTTTGCCATTTGATTTTCATTTTTGAATTTTTCTTGGAGTTCAGTACTTTTGTGATTTTTCTTTTTACATCCACTTTAATTAGATTCATTGACGATAACACTTTATCTTCTTGTTTAAATATTTTAAAGATCTATAACGATTTCATTCTGGCAGTACAATCCTTTGCCAATTAAATTGACGATACCAACATTGACGATACCAATTTTATCAATGTTCATTGCAACATATGCTAATAATGTTTTCGATTATTTTTTACATCTGTTAGTATATGTTTATTTATGCATGAAACCACTAACGTTAAGACATCCAATAGTAGTACAGATTTATCGTTGGACATGTAGAAAAAACCCGTATGTTCGGAACAAATCTTAGCCTATGTAGCTTTATGCATACGGGCCTGGTTTCCTAAGGGCTCTAAAATTTATATTTTAGTTACAAATGGGTTATTCCTTTTACGTATATGACAGAGGAACACTCGGACCCGAACAACGCTTCTATAGTCTGGCTAGATATGGGGTCAGGTATTTATATTTCTATAAATAAATCTTACTAGTTACAAAACATTGAGAGACCTGTTAGCTTTTATTGATTTACCTTTATAAGTAATGCTCAAAAACAAATCATTTGAAAAGACAAGGATTAAAAAGAAAGACATTACTCACTATAATTTTTGAAACCAAAATATACGGTTGAAGAATAACCAAGTTCAACGGAGGTCAACTTTACCTGTACCTGCTGGGTGGTAACCTCATTTTTTGAATAATCTATAGTTTTTTTTAGATGAAAAATGAAAAAAAAATGAGCAAACGTCACCCCCGGGAACTAGCAGTTCATCAAACTGTATGGTGCCAATAATCTTAATTTATGATGAATTATTGCTTATTATTATGCATACATACTGTGTACGTAAGAAAATGAAAAACTGCTTCATTTGATTGCCGTAAGAACTGATATTATAAATAGTTTGGGATATAAAGTACTTATCCTTTTATATTATTAAACACTAAACAAGATATGTCAACCCATTTTTTATTTCATGCTATGCACATGAGAGCACATGAGCATAAGAATACAATTTAAAATAGGTGACATATTGTTTTGTATTTTTTTGCAGCAACTATTCCAAAACAAGAGAACAGTTGGATTTTAGGGAATGTTTACTACAAGGGATTCTACAGAATTAATTATGAACTCTCTATGTGGCAGTCTCTAGCAGCTCAACTTAATAGAGATCATACTGTAAGTATTCAGTAATTCATTTGCAAAGAGGGACGAAAGATGCCAAAGGGACAGTCAAACTCATAAATCTAAAACAAACTGACAACGCCATGGCTAAAAATGAAAAAGACAAACAGAAAAACAATAGCATCTGCTGAAATTGAAATCTGAAACTGCACCAAAATGTATTGTCTTTATTTTACAATAAGGACAAGTAGTATGATAACTAATGAGACAACATAAAATTTTGACTCTCAATGCTCTTCTCATTTGTTTTTAATTTTGCATTAAAATGTTTTAATTCGAGCATCAATTCTGAGTCTATTGGAGAACTATTTTCAATATGGCTTTGATACATGTATGATACTATCCTGTGGATTCATTATTATATGTTGGATACCTTTTTTTGTGGGTATCGGTAAACCACGAATTTAAATGTTCAACGAATAACATATCATTAATGCACAGATTGGCTAAACAACGAAATCAAATACATGTGTATACACAAAAATGTATGGTTTTAGCAATCCACGAAAATTGATCAAAACGAGAAAAACAATTCACTGTATTCGTCTATTTCGAAATATTACCGATTGTGTCTAATTCCCGACTGCCCCATTGAATAGCATGAATCACTTTCCTTATCGATGCTGTTTTTTATGCGATTTATCAGCTTTTTGTTATCTGAATTTGTATATTTATAATCAATTTAAAAGATTTGAATACCATAAACTACTGCCGCCGTAATCACATTTTGGTTCATAATTATTACATGTCCATAAAATAATCGTTTATAAATTTGAAAATATTAATACTAAACATGTGTATCGTACTGATACGATATCGGTCTTTTCAGTTCTTCGACATTAAATAGACTTTTTGGCGTATTCTATTAGTTTCGTAGTTGTTATTTGTTTTCCAAAACATACAATAATCTGTTTTTTTTTATACATGTGAAGAAAATTATTATCACTAAGTCATTGTCAGTTAGTCCGAAGTTCACAGATATAAATTAAAGGATCGATTTTCTGTCATTTAGTAAGCCAGACGCTTGTTTTGCATTTATCAAATTACCGATGGCGATCAAATAACAAAAAAACCTTTAAAAAACAGGAACCAAATATGCAGTTGTAGAGTATTGAAATACCTCGAATTTAAACAAAGTACGTCGAATTCAACTATGGCAATATATTTCCTGGAATAAGAAAAACGGAGTGGATCGAATTATTCAACATTTTTTAACAGTAAATTGATAGTAAACAAACATATCAATTTCACTTCTTGTTAATACAAATCTGGTGATAATTTGTATGGCGATACGACCACCAATAGGGGCACCAACCCTTTAGTTGTCAAAAATCAATTTATAGCTAACATATTTATTGTTTGGTATGGCAGACGCCTAGAACATATATTAAGTTTGTTTTTTGTAAATTACAATCCATTTTGTTTTTGTAGGTATTTCCTGAATCTAATAGAGCTGGTCTTATAGGAGATGCTTTAAACCTTGCAAGGTAATACAAACAAATTGTATTGGGCACTGTAGCCAGTCATTTGATGTTTTGTTATTGTTGATATTATGGGTACAAAAGACTATAATTAGATATAGGAAGATGTGGTGTGAGTGCCAATGAGACAACTCTCCATCCAAATACCAATTTAAAAAGTAAACCATTATAGGTTAAAGTACGGCCTTCAACACGGAGCCTTGGCTCACACCGAACAACAAGCTATAAAGGGCCCCAAAATTACTAGTGTAAAACCATTCAAACGGGAAAACCAACGGTCTAATCTATATAAACAAAACGAGAAACGAGAAACACGTATATATTACATAAACAAACGACAACTACTGTACATCAGATTCCTGATTTAGGACAGGTGTAAACATTTGCAGCGGGATTAAACGATTTAATGGATCCAAACCTTCTCCCTTTTTTTGAAACAATAGCATAACATCACAACATAGAAAAACATACAATAAAATATCAATAGGCAGACTTAACTCAATCAAAAAACGTATGATTACACAATGAACGAATAAATTTGATCTGCGATATCTGAACACAAATGCACAGTAAATTAGATATTAGAGACAAACATTCATGACCAAAAAGCTAACAAACAAATTCAAACACACTGAGAAATATTTAACCAATCAATGTTCACTTTAGAAAAAAAAAAAAAAAAAAAAAAAACGCGTTTTTTTATAATCTTGAAGTTCATACAAATGTTGTAAGAATAAGTGAAAAATTGAAGATATTACAAATAATCAAAGCTGGTGTACAGACAAGATCCATATAAATAACAAAATAACAAAAAAGCATTATAAACAGTATCAACAGGTCGAATTAACAAGAAAATACGATTTGAGAGTACTCGCAGTTACTGACAGCTAGTTAAAAGCCAAAACCAATTAATAGTAAAAAATCATGCATCAGAGACTAAAATCGACAGGGATTTAGTATTTTAACGTCATTAATAGTAAAAGAAGACATAACTTGTGCAATGCCAAAAATAAATGTATCGACAGGTAGTAGTATAGCGAAGAGCGACTTCTATAGAAAAAAAAGTTAACGTGTCTGTGTCTCTATACATCTCGCCTCAAAAGATAATGAAATTTAGTTATGTTTTAATTTGCAAATGACAAAATCAATATTAGTTATAAAGCTATTTATACAAAGTTAAATAACAAAAAATAGGAACTCTAAACGAAAAGACCTTACAAAATGTCCAAATCAAAAGCTTCAGCACATTATACGAATAAAAAATACACTGTCATATGACTTCGTACAAGCTGATATTGACACTTACAAAAACTCATATTTTGCGAATGCTATTGTTCTTGTGAATTAGATTCAAGCTTTAAGACGTATTATGTTTTTTGTCTATTTTTATTTTTCGTCTTCAATAAGTTTGTTAAACGATGTAAACTTAGCAACTAGTTTCAGTTTTCTAAAATGAATTTATTTTTCCTCAACGTTAACCAATACCATTTTTCCCCTAGGGCTCAAACTATTGACTATGAGGTTGCATTGAATATGACAACATACCTTAAGAATGAAGAGAACTACGTACCATGGAGAGCCTTTGTAGATTCAATAGAATTTATTAAAGGGATGATTTCAAAGCAGGGTTCATATGTTTTATTACGGGTAAGTTATACAAGGCATTCCATAGACACTTTATTCATATTAGTTATAAAAGATACCGAGATTATATTTCAAAGCGCATGACGGGCGTTGTGTATACATAGCACTCAAGAGTGACGCTCAAATCAAAATATATATAAAGCCAAACAAGTACAAAGTTGAAGAGCATTGAAGACCCAATATCCAAAAACATTTGCCACATACGGCTAAGGTATTCTATGCCTGTAATAAGAAAATCCTTGGCTTTTCGAAAAATTCGAAGTTTTGTAACAGTAAATTTTTTAAAATGACCATATAAATGATATTCATGTCAACACCGAAGTGCTGACTACTGGGCTGGGGAAACCCTCGGGAACAAAACGTCCACCAGCAGTGATATCGACCCAGTTATCAAAGGTACCAGGATTATAATGTAATACGCATAAATCAGTTACGGATATGCCTACATCATGCGCCCGCTATTCGGGAATCTCCTCCCGTAGAACCTTTCGGAAGATAACAAAAATGACGAACACAGTTACAATGTTTGGATGTATATATATAATTAGTTATATAAGGCGTTTGTTTCTTATATCTGTGAAACTGAAACACAATATCTCTCTTCATAAAACATGTATTTCAAACGCAATTTGAATGGTTGACTTCTTAATTGCATGTTTTCAGAAATATCTTCATGACCTGGTGGCACCTGTATTTGACACTGTAGGAACATCAACGTCTGGAACTCTGCCAGAACAGTGAGTTATTGCTATAGAATTGTTATTGTTATTTGATTATGAAAAAGTTGATATTTTTAAAAAGTACAACAACAAAAAGCATCCTAAACACAAAGATGTGTTTTATTGATTCCCAAGTCTGAATTGTTTCCTTACCATCAATAAATTTTATTGCCTTTCAAAAATTTAACCTGAAAAAAAATATATAATCGTTCTTTGAACATTCTTCTTTTTTTAAAGTGTGAAGGGAATGGTATATACGGATGGCAGTAAACTGGACTGATAACTCTTATCTAAAACTTCTCATGCATATTAAACAAAATTTTAAAACAATATGTGTATTTCCAGGCACATGAGAGACGTAATGCTACAAACAGCATGCGATGTAGGTGTAGTTAAAGCTATTAGTTATGCCAAGGAAATGTTCAAGAAGTGGAAGACGGAAGGTATCAAGTAAGTATTAGTTTCTAAATTTAAAGATTTTTTTTCAATTTTCTATTTAACCACTGTACTTACTAATAATTATTAACGCTACCAACCTATCACAATATACATGTATTCGCATTTTCATCTCGATAATGTTCAATGCCGTGTGAATGTCCAGAATATAAAACAAGCGATGAATAGCTAATTATAATAACACAAGGCCTAAGCAAATTAAGACTTGGACAATCCTAATTTAGCTATATATTTCGATTCTAAGAATGTTTGTGGTTTTACATAGCATAAGACTGAGCCGTGTCTACATTTGATAAAAAAAAACAACCGGCTGGGTGTACTAATATATAACCTCTGTTCAATTATTTCCCGGTATTTTCCAAATTATTATTAAAAAAATGGCAAATTTAAATGTTGACTTATTGTAATGGAATTTAAAAAATGCACGTGAAACATGTTACAATTCCCTTATGATTTGTGATGCATTCACATCAGGACACTACGTCCGTCGTAACACTTAAATTCATTGTTCTCTGACACACTTTTGAATATATCTTTTACAAGATCTTTGTCGTCAGTATCTTTTATAACCCTTGCTATTTGAATTCAAAGGTTACCATCTCAGTATTCACTGGTTATTTACACTGTTGGGGTCAGAGAAGGCAGTGTTGAGGAATGGGATTATGTATGGAACAAGTCTAAGTCCTCTAATGTTGATGGCGAGAGGGAGATGTTGATGGACGCTTTGGCTCAATCTCAGAAACCATGGTTACTTTGGAGGTAATTTATAATAAATGTGTATACTAATCATGCTAATAGATAAATATGACTTATGGATAGAAGAATCATCTAAATTATTTTAAAAAAACACGAACATAAACGTCTGAACATTCTCTGGTCAAAATTTTATGAAAACCGTCAAACAATTTTCTTGCAAAATACAGCACATTTAAAAGATTTTGTTTTTATCAGTCAATCCAGAAACTCTCAGTAAATTTTCTGCAAACTGATGCAATTTCATTACATTGCATACCAGTATTTTCTTCCATTTGAGTATATAACAGCTACTGTACTAGATTGCAGAGGTAACGCCAGTGGACATCCATTCATCCTTATCTTTTACCGTTTATGACAGGTATGCTAACTGGATTTTTGACAGTTCAAAGATTAAAATGCAGGATGTTCGGCTTGTTGTCAGCTACTTTGCCAAGAATCCACTTGGTAGGATGATAGCTTTGCATTTGCTGATGACGAAATGGGAAAGACTAAATGAACAGTAAGTAAAACAACAAAAATACCAAACTCAAAGGAAAATTGAATACAAATAAGTGGATTTAACATGGTATTATAGCTAACTAAACATCTCACTTGTATGACAGTCGCAAACAAACTTGAATATTACCTAGACTAACACAATCAAGTTAATTTGGATATCGCGAAATTGAATAGCAGTTAATTAGGCAAGAAAGGGCTAAACGTATAATAAAGCATCCGTGAGAAAAAAATAATAGTTAATGACATTTTTTATTCATTAAGAAATTTAACTTAATGAAGAAGATGTTATCAACAATAAAAGTAAATATGTTACAGTTTGAAAAAGTGGTGACGGCGAATATAAACATGTATCAATCATTGATACATGTTTTTATTCGCCGTCACCTCTCAATTAAGTGTTCTCCCAAGGCCGTTTTAGGGTTGCGGTACCGTGACGCTATATTTGTTCACCGTGATGCTATTATAATTCCCGCGACGCTATAATTATTTTGAAGAGGCTATTTTACTTGTCATCATATATGTATGACATACATATATTTAATAGAACGCTGATAACTATGTCTGTAAGGCTGTTGCTTTTTGTGAATTTATGCACCCTCATAGATATTTCGTTTTGTTAGGTTTGGTGGAGATAATTTTCTTCTGCGAGAAACCATTGGTGAAGTTACTCAGTATGTGAATACGGAATTTGAATATAAACAGGTATGATATCCATATTCAGGGGCAGATCCAGCCATTTTAAAATCCTTCCTCTTTGGATCTGCCACACATAATTTTAGACTCGCACAATCTCAAACACCAGACTAAAATATTCATTGTGTAAGTGCCAATTTGACGGAAACTCATGCTATGGTGAAAACATTACAAGCAAAAAAGCACCAAGGTATACATTAATTTAAACTTAAAATTGAGAATGGAAATGGGGAATGTGTCAAAGAGACAAAAACCCGACCATAGAAGAAAACAACAGCAGAAGGTAACCAACAGGTCTTCAATGTAGCGAGAATTTCACGCACCCGGAGGCGTCCTTCAGCTCGCCCCTAAACAAATATATACTAGTTCAGTGATAATGAACGCCATATGAATTTCCAAATTGTCCGCAAGAAACTAAAATTTAAATAATACTAGACTAACAAAGGCCAGAGGCTTCTGACTTGGGACAGGCGCAAAAATTCGGCGGGGTTAAACATGTTTATGATCTATCAACCCTCCCTTGATACCTATAGCCAATGTAGAAAAGTAAATGCATAACAATACGCACATTAACATTCAGTTCAAGAGAATGTTTGATGATGATAATGTTTTCCTGTTCTGCTATTTCGAGATATAATTATTATTGAGATGCCCTAGAAATTAAAATTAACAGGAGGAGTAATCCTGTAAATTTCACAGGAAGAATCAGAAGACGTATTCCCACTGAGCATGAGGGTTACTAAAAGTACTTAAATATAGGACGGTTATGTCGGCGGGTTTTCAGCCTGGTTTTGAAATTCTTTGAAATAGGGTTATTCTCACAAAGACTGACTCTTTATAACCTTTTTTCCGCCGCTATTTCAAAACTATCTTTTTGTCAATGATTCGAAAGGAAAATTATGGTTCGTTTTCAGAATTGTTAAATATTTTAACTATGATCTTTTAAGAAGATCCCTTTGTTCATGTATTATATATGTGATTAACTCATGGTTAATGGTTTTACGGTGACTGATAGTAGTTCACCTCCATGTTATTTTGTGTCATGAGGAGATAAACTCATTTGCATTCAAACAATATTTCTACATACGATTTGTTTCAATTGAAACCTTTCATAACAGTATTAAATAAAAGTTTTTATATGTTAAATTCAGTACTTGTCTACATGCCCATGTGGACTAAAAATCAACAGGAAGAAGTATCATCTAAGCTGAAACCATGTATCATTTCATATACCTGAAGTTGTTTAAGCTGTTACATTTGCGTGATTTGTTAAGGCCATCAATTTTTTTTTTATTTCATATACTTTTTTTAAGCTTGAGAGACTCTTCCGAGATAAACCACCAAAGGTCGCAAAGAAAGAGGCAGAGAATGCATTAGCTCTAATGAGGTAACTTACGAACTTTTGATAAAAATGAGAGACGAACTATTTTCTTTAAATATTTTAACACATAATAATCGAGGAGTAATGGAAAACATAAAACAATGTCATTTTACGTAGCTATTTGTAATAATTTGAAAGTTAAATGAGAAACAGATAAACATTAGAACTGGCTATGAATATCAACGTTTTGTCATTCAGTCAAAACTTATTATCTATCAAGGAACACAAGGATTACAATTGAACAAAATTTGGTATTTATTTACTATATATATATAAATCTTTCGGATATGTATGCTTGTTTCAAAGCTGTTTTCTTAAAATCAGATTTATAATTTATATGTTGATATATCATGAATGTAATGGTAAGGAAATAACAAAATTAACAGTTTTTTTACAAAGCTTCCTCAAGTGCATCATATTGGTTTAACAGTGTTTTGTGTCAAAGTCAATTGTGCAAATAAGTCATTGACGTTCTAAGTATATAAAAGAGAGGCAAAGAAAACAAAGTGATATTCAAACATATCTAGAATTTAGAAGAGACATATAAATAAAATATACTGTAGTTTTCTAAATAATAAATAACTCGAAATGATAATTCTGAAATGATATTTGTAATATACCTAAAATCACTCAAGTTACAAGTCATATATTTGACTCTCCTCCAAGTATGGTTTTTACTTTTGAATATCAATTTAACAGTAAAGATTTCATTTTTAGAGCAAACATAAAGTGGATGGAATTGAATTATGCTACAATCACAAACTGGTTACGGGATCACGTGGTTGGAATGCTTTAAAAATTATTGGTCATTTAATTATTTGATCATATGACATAGTTTCTGATAGGAAAAATGGCCAGTGACTTGCAAGTGAAGTATTGACAACAACAAAAAAGATGTAACTGTATATGTATATATTGTGAATTAATGTTCAAATTTGTTTGTTATATTTCTTTTTATCTAATAAAATTACTAAATGTTATGCCGTAATAATGTGAAAATAAAACCTAAAATTTGTTGACCCATTGCGTAACATAAGTTTGCTTAGGTTTTTTTTCATTTATCGTATTTTATCCCCATGCTAGGTAAGTGCTGTGCATGTTGTTGTCGACATGATGTTCCAATACATGCTGCATTCAGTCCACACCCACACTCCGTAGTAAAAGTTGAACTTTTTAATTTCAGTACAGATTGTATTCGGGTATTTTAACTCATAAAAACACTATCCAGAAAAGCAACACGAATCCTACAAAACGTCATATATGAAACAGATATTTCAGTTAATATTTTAAAAGGGATAACTTCAACATCACTACTAGGTGTCGGTTGATTCTCAATGACTTCACGATAAACTGCCACCAGAATCTACTTAAGATGGAGTTCATTATGTTGATTTTAGAGTAATTGGTCTTTGGGAAATCTCTTGGTTTGATCCACCTGCTAGTTAATTGTCATTCCACAGAGTTACCAGATGACTAATTGCGTAGTTCATATAACCGTTGGTATATTGGGAAATATTTTGTATATGTTTTCCATTCATGTTGAGCTTCGATTTTTTTCATTTAATAAGGAATACAAATTTTAACACGGTCATGACATGCTATATCGTTACCCGTTTTATACGGTACGTTATACAAAAACAAAATAACATTATCAACGAATTTTAAAAGACCTGCAACCGAAAGGAACAACACAATCAGTTGGAAATAAAATAGCAAAAATCTGAACAAAGCAAAAACAAACGAACCCTGTTTAAATATAAGAATGAACTCTGATGTGCGCGGACAACAGTTCCTGTACAACTAGTGGTACGTTTTGGACGACCCTTTGCGATGAACGACTTCACACGAAAATCTATGATAAACGGGAGGATATCAATTTTCCAATTATCAATTTCCAATTTCTCAGCAGAAACATACCCTCTGCCCCATTCCTATGGTGTTAACCTATCTCAATTGATACATTATTCTCGTGCTTGTTCACATGTATGTAATGTATCCGTTTTTTTTCTGTAATTAGTTAATAATTAAATTAAATCATGTATATCTATTATATAGTCATTTTATAAAATTTACTGTTTGCAAAAGTATAAATTATTCTAAATAATAAGGATGTTGTTATCCTAATCAGAAATCCCTAGCTGTCCTGGGCACAACTTGTTTGAACTTTTGTTCCTCAGTGCCGTTCAACTTTGTACTTGTTTTGGCTTTTAAACTTTTTGTATCTGGGCGTCACTAGTTAGTCTTGTGTGGACGAATCGCACTTTAGGCGTATTAGATTTTAAACCTGTTGCCTTTTGTTAGTTATTATTCATGTATTTCTTTGTCCAATATGTTCTCCTCCCTATTTGTATTGTAGTCCTGTAATGTTATGTTGTAATTATGATATTATATTTAACATTGCCATTAAAGCGGGAGTTTAGACAGGAAAAAAAAAGGTTCAATCCACCATTTTTTTCTCTTATAAAAAATGTCCCGTACCAAGTCAGGAATATGGCCATTGTAATATTACAGTTCGTTTCTGTGTGTGATACATTTTAACGTTATGTTTCTGTTGTGTCGTATGTTTCCTGTTTTGAGTATGAATTCGCATTGCTATAAGACGTGTAACGGTTCTGTTGTATCCCAAATTTATGTTCTTAGTTTTGATGTTATATTTGATATTCTCATCGTATTTTGTCTAATGCTTAGTTCGTTTTTGTGTGTGTTTCATTTTAATGTTGTGTCCTTGTTCTCCTCTTATATTTAATGCGCTTCCCTCAGTTTAAGTTTGTAACCCGGATTTGGGTTTTTTTTTCCTACCGATTTATGAATTTCGAACAGCGGCATACTTTTATTGGCTTTATTTATTATGCTTATGACGAGTAGAGAGTCATATAAAAATCACATTCTTTAATGTAAGAAGATCTAATAAGCGATATGAGGGGAAAAGGAAAACTTGAACAAGAAAAGGAGCACACATTGTTCTTATAGGTATACAGACTGTCTTTTAAAAAACAACTCAACTAACCATTACACATTTGCCGTCGTCAATTATTGCTCTTCTTTGAAGCTCATAACAATTAAAAGATAAAAATAGTTAACATATGGTACAAGCATAAGACAAAAAAAAACTACTTAATTTCAAATACTACCGAGAGATTAGTGAAATTCCTATACAACACATACATGAAGGCCAACAGAGATTGTTTTATAAAATTTGATGATAGGGATAGTTAAAATAAACTCATCATAGATACGAGGACAAAATTTTTTGTATACGCCAGATGCGCGTTTCGTCTGCAAAAGACTCATCAGTGACGCTCGAATCCAAAAAAGTAAAAAAAAAAAAAAACCCAAATAAAGTACGAAGTTGAAGAGCATTGAGATAAAAAATTCCTAAAAGTGTTGCAAAAAACAGCTAAGGTAATCTATGCATGAGGAAGAAAAGCCTTATTAGTATTAAAAACGTTTGGACTTTTTTTTCTAATTTCTGTGTAATTTAGTCAGTGGATCGATCTGTGTATTTAGATGTTAACTCGCTTGTTGACTGATTATCAATTAGGAGATTTAACTGTTTTGTATGTTAAGCCCCGACGGCATAAATTGGTCATTTGATGTTCCCAAACGTCGTCTGCGTTTGAGCAAATGTTTTCATAGCATCAGTTTTGAATTGATGCCATGAACATTTATGACGTTATCCAATCAAAATGAACGTTAAAACGATATTGCATTAGAATTATGAATGATAGTGTTACAAACCAGTACAACTTTTTTTTCTTAGATGATAATTAGATGTCATCAAGCCTGTATTTTTTGTTGTCATTATTACATGTATTTTGTTTCTTTGGTTTGATTGAATTCTCATTAACGAATATTCAATTTTTGTTCGATTGATTCTAAGGTTTTGTTATCAAACTCATTGTCCAATCTATCAATTCAAAAAGATGATTGAAGAAGTTTACTGCCAAACATATGTGCAACTACATTAAACGTTGAACAAATAGATAAATATTGTGTTTTTTCGATTAATTACAAAATAAAGAAAGAATTTCTATATCTAAAAACTTAAATCACATTCATCAGTGGTATTTGTTATCAAATTATTGTTTTCATATTTCAGATATTATAGAGTCCTCTTCATCCAGAACTTTTTGTTGGTCCACAACTGAAATAAAATATAAATAAAATTAATTGGTCGAAATTGAATTGTACGATACTGATAATATTAACAGAACGAAAGAGAAATGATAATAATAATAATAATAATAATAATAATAATAATAATAATAATAATAATAATAATAATAATAATAATAATAATAATAATAGATAAGCTTCGTTTTAAGTTACGGTGCTGATGCAATAAAGAATTCTTGTCTGTTGAACGTTTGTTTGATGTGCAAACATCGATCCTTTGCAAAGTACAACAATGTTACACATTGTCAAAGTGTTGGTTGGTAGACTTTATCTTCGCAATGGGATTTTGTCATTATTAAATACAATATTACTTTTATTCAGAGCTATACACATTTTAGATAAGAGTATAAATGGTTATGATAAAGTGAAATGAGCGCATTCTAAAAATTAAAATGAATTTCAGAATTTACTGACTTTTGTTATGTTTCATTGATTCCTAGAAATAGTCCTTGTTAGGTCAGAAGAGAACATTTAAGACTTGAGATTTCAACATTAGACATTTACTTCGAAACCTCGTTTGCAACCGAATGGGCTAATTCCTAGAAATACTCCACATGTATCCTTTGTACAGGCCAAATATAGTTTGCTTTACATCATGTTTATTCTTTCAACCTCGCACCCTGAGAGTATTGCATTTTATTTTATTTTATTGTGTGTGTTAATCCTGCGTATATAAAATGCATGAATGCTAATGAGGCAATTTGCCATCAGTAACCAAATGATAATATTATAGAAATTGACAACAACACGTAAAATACGGCCTTCAACAATAAACAAAACCCATACCGCAAAGTTTTTGTTAAAATATGATTTTCAATTAGCATATATCTTGTATATGTTCAATATATACATTGCACAGCTTACTGTGTTTTACATCATGCGGACGTTTGCTTGAATCTTCCATATATAATACACGAAACACAGGACTGTATCCTACTTCTTTGAAAGATGTATCGGGAATTCTGACGACACTTCTTTTGGTATGACAGGCTTGTTGACAAGCGATGGAGTTGTCTCCCGTTAGACAAAATGTGGCATTGCATTCAACAAATACGTTATCTTTTTTTGTTTGAAATTCAAAAGAGCTAAATACAAATGTTGTCTCGTGTGTTGTTTGACTGATGATTTGTGTTGTGCTCTCTGTAGGACAGCTGAAATGATAAAATTAAAAATAAAATGGTTTTTTAAATCGCTTGAAAAATATAAGGTTTCGAATGAGAATTAAAGGATTTTTACTTTTCTGATAAATATCTAAGTACGTAACATTCATTTGAAAATGTGATCTAATAAATTTACTTCCTCGTGCATTTTGTTTTATGAATTTAGGATTCAAATAGCGACAAAATTGTATCATTAAGTCGTATTGTGAATATTTGCTTGATAAAAATACAGTACTGGTCAAATGGGCAAGATGTTGTAAATTGCAAAGAAAATACATGTCAATGAATTGCATACATTTATCTGAGTAAAGCTAAGCAATTCAAATCTGATAGCATATCTTTACACTCCACAATACTATATCATTGGCATCAAAATCTTCCTTATCGTTTAAAAATGATTGAACGTATGCATATGCCTCATATTTTCAACTATCAATACGTTATGGTTTGAATTATAATGATATAGTTAATATATTAGGTGACTTTGCTGTTGAAACATATCGATATAAATTATTTCACAATATTAGTTATATAGTGACCTAATACGATGTATACAGCATGTACAGGGTCAGTAAATTCCATATGGGGTGACTAGCACTATGTAATGAATTTATCTTACCGACTATCTTTATTTGCTGAATTAAGACTAGAGTTTTCTCGTTTGCAATCATACCACCTCTTCTTATTTTTATATTAAAGTGTGCAATGTTCTAAACAAAACTAATGCCAACAATAGCAATTTAATATCAACAACTGTGATATAACAATATTAAACAGAACTTTCAATACATTTGAATAATCAAATAAAGCCAAAGTCGTAACTCCACTACTGACCGTGTATTGAAATAAGCCCCGTCTCCCTACTCATGCTACTAGACTAATATGGAATAAACACAGTCTCCACGCAGACGATTTTAACCAATCATTTTCCGAGAAATGTATAGAAAGTAAGATTGGACAAATTGCAAAGAGGTAGGCCTGCAAGTTACTTAAAACCTCATTTATTTTTTGAACTTTATCTTTAGCTATTCATCTTCAATTTGTTGATTTAAAGATGTAAATCGATTCCTGTATAAGGGACTTTAAATATAAATCAAATGAATTGTAAAGCGCCTTACCCATCTTTTATGAGAGGATATGCATACGCAGCTGATGAATAAGATTGTGGTTTCGCTACACATGAATGAAGTCTCATTTTATAGTTGTCTGTCGCATATGTTTTGATCTTGACATATATATTTTCACCAATATTGATTTGAAGTGGATTTCCATTGATCTGTTGTAAGAAATGCTGATCTTTATAAAAGGCAATTATAACACTTTCTTTTCCTGACCCAGATATATGGTCCACATTACTATGCCCGCCATGGAACGACGAAACAGTAGTTGAAAGTATTTCGTTCGGATGGAAATTAACTGTTGCACTGTTTATCTTCGAAAGTTCACAATCAACATCTACTGTCCAACGAAAATGACGTATAACTATCGGGTTAGGTGAACTGGCTTCTGGGTACATCAGTCGATTCTTATATAAAACACTGTTCACTTTATCCTACAATAAAATATACATCCAATAAACTTGTCAAAGATGAATCTCGTGTTTCTAAAAGTAAACAAAATATGATTTCATGAACTACATTTTAATTTTATAGTATCTGCAAAAGTTTAGTGTTTATTCATTATAATCCAGATTTAAACAAAAAATCTTAAAACCACAAAAGAAAGCAATTGGTCAAGCTGGTTTTGTTAGAAAGGAGGACAATTTGGAGAAAAACATATTGGGCAGGCGAAAAAGGTGACGAAAAAGAAAATTTACCTAGAGGAAACCCTGATCATGATAAAACTGCTCCATATATAAAGATCCACATTTCGAATATTTTGTCTAGACAGAAGAATTTAATCCTGAATGGCACAGTATGATCCTTACAAGGGATGAAATTTAACAAAATAATCTGTGCTCTATTTTGATATCGAAACAAAAAAATCTTCAGTCTCTTTATTTGATACCTAAGTAAAATAGATGTATATTTTCCCGTCAATTCGGGTTTTTTTTTTTGCTTTTGAAGTGGCATGTGGTTCCATTTAACTACATCATTTCGTAAAATAATAAAATTAACACCTTTAGTATTGCCTTAAAAGTAACGAGGTAAAGGTAAAACTCGAATATTATCTGATCAAGTAAATTCAGAGAAACCCGAAAAAAAGTTACCAATATGGATGAAATCAAATTGATATATTTGTATCGCCCTAATTTGTGTTCGCAATATTATTACAATATGATTAGGGTGTTGCAATAAAGCAAGAAATGAAAGAAATCTTATTTTACAGACTATACTACCTCTCGTAGGGTTCCACATTCTGTGTATTTATGTGAAAAGAATAGTGTGTCATCTCTCCACACACCTTTACAGCTAGCATCAGGGAAATATATTAATTCCCGAATAGTATCTGGGTATAGCTTTTTCATTATCGTCATGTTTACTGCTATATCCCATGAAGCAGGTCCACATCCTACCTCAATGGCATCCCGTCTTTCTAAGGCTATGCAAAATAAAATAAACTGCATTTAACGGATATAATTTATAAACAATAGAAATAACACTTAATGACGAGAAGCCAGCGGAACATCATCTGAAAATTTTACAATAACAAATCAAAAGTCTTCATCTTAATTTCGAATGTGGACAACGATAAGAAAAAAAAGACAGAGGTACATGCAAACGTCGTATTGAAAACGAGTACGATCAGGTATGTACAAACAGGCAAATGATACTTAAGGTAAAAAAATACATTTAGAACATCTGAATAGCTTGCAAATAAAATGATGTCTCAACATCAACTGGTATTTTTAAAATATTAGTTGTCAAGGTGTGATTCACACAGTATGGAATTTTGAAATTCAGAACAAATTTTTAATAAATAACATTAAATTAGAAGGAGGCCACTGTCATTATTCATTGCCTCTTGTGACAGCCTCAAGATGAATTGGATAACACTCGTCAGTTAACATCGTATATTTAACAACTTTGAGCAAAAGTTCACAACTCATTGAAAGTTAAAGACAAAGGTTTAAGAGGAATCTTCTTGTGTCAATAACTCAACACATGTGCATTACCGACTGACTAAAGATGAACATATGTATTAAGAAAATTGTTAATATAACGAGAAAAGATAAATGCTATCAATCAAGCCAAACACGAATAATAATAATAATAATACAGACACCATGTAAGCATTAATAAAATACCGGTCTGTTTGCCCAGTTGTAACACGATGTTATCAAAATATGGTGAATTTGATCACGTCTTTACATTTATTTGTGTTGTTTGAATTTTGAAATCATTGAAAACACGAAGGCATTAGTACCCAAATTTTACCTTAGCTAGATTAAGCATATTGTTGTATCTTGACTTTCAATTCTCTTAGCTTTGTTTTTATTGACAATTCAATTGTATAAATTAGAGTGCAACTGATAACGCGAAAGTTGCGGCAGATACTCTCATTAAAAACACATGATATATATGTTGTTTACAAGATGTAAGTTTGTACACATTATAGTCTGTACAGGGTTTTTGTACAAGTGATGAGTTTTTTATACAAACCTTCTTGCACCAAGTGATAAAAGGTTATCTTCTAAAATGTATTTGTTTAATGTCTTAAATCAATATTTATATACCTCAACTTAACATTTAATTTATTCTCTTTGTCCTCAAACTAAAATTAGGAACCTTGAATGGTTGAAATTCATATTTTATTTTTCTCCTCATTCCAAAACCATTTCAATAAAAAGTGTTTTGTGTTCTTATAATGTTTTGTTTTTTTGTATCAATGCTCAGTAGTAGACTGTATCATGAAGTTGTGAAAATATGACAGAAATAAGTTAAACAAAAGACTGTGTGCTTGCATCATCCATTTGTGTTTAGCGGTTCATATTTTGTTTTAACTTGTACAAAAACCCTAAAAACTCTAACTTGGAATTAAAATTAGAAAGAAAATATCCTAGGGAACATATGTACAAATTTTCAAGTTCATTGAATTTCTACTTCATCAACAACTACCATAACACAAAACTTTAGCATAAAGTAGACAGACAGGCGGACCAACAGATGTGAACACTTAATGTTCCTCTACTATCGTGGGTAGGGCATAAATAACGACGTACTGTGATGGTCAAGAAATGCTGGTGTTTTGGGATTGAGTTGTCGCATTAAGTTTAAAGAAATTATTACATCTTTAATCAAAAGACAAAATAAAACAGAAAGTAAGAAATAATGGATTTCATTGCAGATAAAAACAAAAACTACAAAGATATGTTTTCGTGATATCTACTTAAAACAAGATAATTATCAAATCTATTCAAACTCAGGTTTTCAAAATTTTAAAAATTGTATTTATGCTCCACCTATGGGCATTATGTTTTTTTGGTCTGTTTGTCCTGTCGTTTGACAATAATGTCTAAGTAAGACTTGATGTTGCTCGTATCTCAAATGAAAGCTTATCATAGAATCATGTAGTATGTGCACTGGTGTATTCTAATATGACAATGTCTAAAACTACATACCTTTCCATGTTATCTTATATCTATCAGCATAGTAGTTTGTATTTGTATATCGGATGTAGAACTCTTTGCCAATAATTTTATCTGTAGTTGGATAATATTGAACATTTTGTAGAACAATTCCACGAACGCCTTCTCTTATCTGCAATATATGAAAAAATATTGTAATTTACTGCCTTATTTGAATTATACAAAACTGAATTCAACCGGAGAAGTGCTTGAAACACATCTTACACTATAAACTAATCTAGGCGTTTGATTTACATTCCGTTTTTACGATGATCAGAATGGCATATTTAGTAGTAAATCATTCATGAAAGCTGAATTTAAAAGGCCAGTAGAACATCTGACTTTTTGGTAGATCAAACACAACCGTTTCCTTAATTGCGACAGACATGTGATGATGCGGATCGAAAAGTTAATTAAACAGATTAATCCAAATACTTACTTCGTAACGTAAAAAGTAAAATAACAAACAATACTGTAACTTCTTATCAGAAGGTTCCTAACAGATGTCAAAAGCAAACACATCAACCGAATTGATATTATCTATACATTTTCGGTTTTATGGTTAGGGTTGAAGCTTTGCAAACTTCTAGAACACCAGAATAACATTTGAATATCGAAGATAATATACAGTACAGATAAGAACTGAGAAAATAAAACGCTATCAATCATTAAAAAAATGATAAAAAACTGTAATATATCTGACTAGGTACAAACATTTGGCTGGCTAACTAACACTGTTTGAGCAACCCAAAAATAAATAATATGAAAATGTGACAATAATTGGGATCCAACATCACATGTAAACAAACATCCAAGGCATACAACACCACTGACTAAAAGTCGAGACGTTCTTTGACAAAACCCTGTTTTCTCCTCAGACGCAGATGAGTTTGACAAAGTCTGAGCAGCTCCAAGCTCTCAAATGTTGTAGGAGTTGAGTAATCTCTATTAAAAAAGCAGGAGCATTTTGTATCTTTGAAAACACGAAGAAAAGTTATCTAGTCAAATGGAAATCGTCCCGGTAGTCATATATTTTTGTACTGAGGTTGCCACTGTTGTCAAATTCGAGATAAATGTCTAAAAATGCTGGAGAGGAGCTGTATCTCCGACCTTTATAGTAATCAAATCAAACAATTCAATGATGTATGTTAATTCAGATAAACCAGTTTCTTTTATCTCCTTTCTTCAAGAGTCTGACAGAATTTCGATTCACCTGGAAAAAAGAAATGGTCGGACAGGGAAGATACACAGGTGGTTCCCATTGCAATTGAGACGACCATAATGGAAATTACTACATTTAATTTAAACAAAAAAGTCAATGAGAAACTCTTACATACTGATAATTTGATCTTTGGTATGATTTGTTTAATTTTTGAGCTAACCAAAATATGAAGAACTACATTTTAATTCAATGATGTGGACAATTAATGAAGGAAAGCAGTGTGCATTGTTTCTTTAAGGTTTCTTTTTTTTCAATTTTCCATGTGGTTTTCTAATAATTATTAAGTTCCACAAAATTGTAGGTTTTGATAGAATTCATTATAATGAATGACCTAGTATCAGTAACGATTTTAAAGAGACAAATAAAATTCATTTAAAGTAAAGGAGGAGCGAAAGATATCAGAGGGACAGTTTAAATCATAGATCGAAAATTAACCGACAACACAATGGCTAAAACAGAAAAAAAAACAAATATAAAAATATTAGAACACCACACACAACAAAGAAAATTGCAGACTAAAAAAACACGAACTCAATCAAAAACTGGTGCTCCGAGAGGTTGGCAGATCTTACTCCACATGTGACATACGTCATGTTGCTCATGTGATGACAAACCTGGTAAATAGTCTACTTCGGTAGGTGATATTGTTTTTACGATAAAAGAAATATATCCGATTACATCTGTGAAACGGTTATTCCATAACAGTCAACCAACTCCTGATGGCGGCCGTAAAATTTACGAAGGGGTGACTTCAACTTCACTTTTTTTTACTTGTTTAAAAAGCTTCCTTGTGAGCAGCAATCCTCTATCAAGGAAATCATGATAGGACATACATGTCCGGGGTATCGGATCAATTGAGAAATACATACTCTGTATGCAGGCGCTGCAGTAATGTTGCTACAAAGTAATGGAAAATTCACAATTGGGAAGCTGAAATTATCCCTTTTGTCATAAAGTTTTGCCTTCAACTGACCCTCATTGTCAATTTCTACATGTCCAAAGTAAGCATTTCTGTTTTTTCTCGATATTTATGTGTATTCTATATTTTACAATGTTTCGTTTGTTTGATTTTTATATAACCGTGAAATAATATCTAATTTACACTTTATCCTTCTCTTTATTTTATCATAAACAAATGTTTCTAAATCACGTTCCTATTTGTATATTCACTACGTTTTTTAAGGAGAAAGGTATTGACAGTGTAGTAGTATGTAACCTAGTTAATAACCATACCTCAATGTTTCTAAATATTTGGATGTGTAAATCTTCTATAGATAAAACATACTCAGATTTTGTTGAGGTTTGTTTCTGAGGTTTTATCACAAAAATACAGTCCTTTCGCTCCGAGAAGGAACTCGGATAGTTTTTGGATGTTATAACACCTGATTCTGTTGTAAACTCTTCAAAGCAGTCTACAAATATAATTACAAGATAAAACAATGTTGCTGTCTTTTAAACTTAAAGGTTCTTTACAGATCCAGTTCAATGAGTGTTACACCATTACAGAAATATGGTGTTATCATATATCGAAATTGATAGCAGTAATAAAGTATAATAGAATAGATATAGGAAGATGTGGTGTGAGTGTTCATTTGCTAGTGTTTATAATAAACGCACGTATTTTATGATATCGAAATAAACTATACCCTACGCAATTTGTTGCGTTGGGTTTATTGTTTTTGACTCGCCTGCCTTTCTGGTTGTCTGTACCTTCATCTGTATGTCCGTTCGTCCATCCGTTAGTTCTATTATTGTCAACGCAGCTGTTCGGAAATCACATAATAGTATTTTGTTTAACTTGTTGATAATAAGGAAAAACTATGTAGATGTGCATATCGACAGAAAATTATGATTCATTTTTTTGGTCTTGGAGTAATGCCCCTTTAAAATTATTGTCCTCATTTTAAATACAGTCCATCAGACTTATTTTTGTTATCGCGACCACACAACAGAATTTCATGAGACTTTGTAGACAATAAGGACATACTATGTAGAAGTGCATATCGATATAAAATCATAAAAGACATATTTTTTCTATGAGTTATGACCCTTTGAACTAAGAATTTTGATCTAGATATACTACTGAAACGTTTTTTTAATTGATTCTGGTAAAGTAATGAGTCTTTGAATTTGAATCTGGTGCGATTTTGTTTTACCAGTGACAATTAAGGGGCGTGGGTTACTTGCATGTGAGCGTGATCACAAGGGTTGTTTAATTCGTTGGTTAGTGAGGATAAACTATTTTCTTTTTCTAAGTAACTCCGACCTCATCACCTCATTACTAACTATCAATTGGTATAACATCGTACCGACACATTGGACACCAGCGTCTTCAGTATGCGAACATGAACCTCTGTCTTGAATATTGCACTGACCAATATGATCTTCCCATCCAGCACAACCTAAATCTGCTATTACTCTCGAGGTATTCCCATGTCCATAATGTGCATTAGATAGTACCACCGGTGTAGATTTTCTGTAAAGTTGTTTCAGAATAGTTTCATGGAGAATTAGCAATTATGACAAAAAATGGAAAAAAATACAGAAGAAGCTTTCTGACCATAAAGGACTACAATGAAGGTAAAATTGAGAATGGAAATGGGGAATGTGTCAAAGAGACAACAACCCGACCAGAGAGAAAAACATCAGCAGAAGGTCACCAACAGGTCTTCAATGTAGCGTGAAATTCCCGCACCCGGAGGCGTCCTTCAGCTGGCCCCTAAAAAATATATACTAGTTCAGTGATAATGAACGCCACACTAATTTCCAAATTGTACACAAGAAACTACAATTAAAACGATACAAGACTAACAAAGGCCAGAGGCTCCTGACGTGGGACAGGCGCAAAAATGCGGCGGGGTTTAACATGTTTGTGAGATCTCAACCCTCCCCCTATACCTCAAGCCAATGTAGAAAAGTTCGAATACGACTACAAATCATATTAGTTATCTTTAGGTGTGATTTTTAGGTTTAATTAATATCACAAATTTGTTCATGTTGTCTGATCACAACGTTTGATATCAGGGTTAATTAAAATTCCCTATTTGTTTGGGAAAAAAAACACATTTTCAATTCTAATGGACCTTGAAATGTGTTTTAATATATTGTCTTTATTTTCATTTTAAAGCAAATTTTTTTCCGTTATGTTTAGTGTTAGAAGTTATTCAAACCATTTTGGAAAAAAAATAAATTATAGCTGTGAGTGAGAAATATGTTGTAGTACTTTTGTTTGCAATTATCATGTTGAGTGTATGTTGTATTACGCAAACTTTTATGAATAGCAAATCGTATGTTTGATTTGAGAAGTGTACAAAAATCACATGAATAAGTCTGACTATGAATCAAACAATGCTTCATTTTTCAAATGGGCAAATCAAAGATTCTTAACATTTCCGCCCTTTAGTTCTTTTTGGACAACGCAATTGAATGAAAACTCTTTTTTTCAAAATGATTGTAGAAAGACAATTTAATTTGAGTGCAAATGATACAAACGTCGGCTGGGGCAAAATGATTACATCTATGACAGGTTTAAAAACTTATAAATATAACAGTACAAAAAAAGTTTAAAGTCATTAGAAACCTCAAATTAAAAAAACAATAATGCATCTGTTTGTTGTAACTCAATAGATAGTTGTCATTATAAAACTTATGTATATATACTTTTTTTCTGAAGAAATTTTTTAATTTATTTATAATAAGAAGAGGTTTACTTTATTTTATTCCAGGAAGCAATTCACCGACATATTTTCCGTATGCAAAGTGACCTCAGTGTGACCTATCTCGTTAAAATCCGGTGATCGCAATACGCATGGATGTCTTTGATATAAACTATTGTCTGAAATTCATGATAAACACGTGCTCAATTTCCAAGTTTTTTGTTGATTTTTTATTGATTGTTGACAATCAGGTGACAATCGTTTAACTTCGGCTTCAAAACTTTTATTACTTGCCATATTTTCACAACAACACTGACCGATTGAAAAAAAATTGACGATTATTCGAAATTTATGCGAAAAAAATGATAAATTCGTGCACAGAAGACTAAGTTTATGAAGTTTGTATGCATTGGTTCAAGAATAGGGAGAACATTTTTTTCACCGGTCACTCGTTTCTTATGACTTTATGGACAGCGATACAAAATTAAAATATTTTGGTTGAAAAAAAAAAAGCCGGATAAAATTTCCAAAAAAAAACCAATATCTCAATAACCATGAGATATATTCTAGATATCAGTACTTTTGAAACTCTAGCTTCCCGTGGTGTAGTGTCATTAAATACGTATCTGTGTAATAACATAAGGGTTAATTTTATAATGCTATTAATCTTTTTAAAGATGCAAAAAACATATTGCCTTACTGTATTCACTCATTATCGAAGACCAAATGGTCACCCGTAATTTAAGATTTTTATTAGTTGTTGTCTTATAGAGAACCGAAACTCATATCCTAGGTTATGATATAATTTTCACTGTGCATATCATATATTATATGTCTCTTATAATTGTTACGATATGCCCGTGCTAGTATTTCCTATCATAATTTTCCAAATAGTGGGTTGCTGCTTACAAGGAAGCTACTGCATCAAAAGTTCCAAATGGTGAAGTTGAAATCATCCCTTCGTTAATTTTACGTCCAATTGACCGTTATGGAATAACCGTTTCACAGATGATATGGAATATTTTCCTTATGTCGTTACTAAAATTCCCTTCCCTTTCATGAAAGTGACCTACCGAATTACACTTTTTACCGGGTTTGTAATCACATGAGCAGCACGACAGATGCCACATGTGGACCAGGATCTGCTAACCCTTCCGGAGCATCTAAGATCACCCCGCGTTTTTGGTGGGATTCCTGACGCTATGTCTTTAGTTTTCTATGTTGTGTCATGCCTACTATTATTTGTCACCATATGCGTATTTTTACGGTAAATGTATCTTCAATGATGGTTCAGACTTACCTTATTTGTGTGTAAAAAATCATATATGAAAAGATGCTACACTTTATGACTTAAAGTATAGACAAGGAATTCAAAAAAGTGTATTTTAAGAATAAGTAAATAAGATAAACCATCATAATTCATGGTTCACGATGAGACATATTCTTAAACATGTTAAAATAGAAACCCTCTGCATACCCAACACCAAGGGAGGAACAAATTGCGTTTGCATCGTAGTTATTCCAACTTGAATCACACAGCGTTTTCCATTCTCCGCCAAGAAATATTTCTACTCTTCCTTCAAATTGATTGGTTCCATTTTGTAGCCGGACCTGTATTCCACCTGAAATTTAAATGTACAGTACTTTATAACTAATGATTAGGACATATAAATCTTGTATAATCACGTATGACTTAACATGTAATATTAGTTATCTTATTATAACGTCATTAAGGAGTAAAAATAAAGCACAAAAAAGTAATATAAAATTAAACAACCACATGCATTGCTACTTATATATGTATTTAAAATCAACCCAAATGACTGTATGGCGAGGTTTACATCAACTCGAGTAGACAGTTACGTGTTGCTGATTGTTACGTCACATATTAAGAGATATACAATAATATTGTCGTTTAAAGTATTTTCAATATCATAATAAAACAATAACATAAAGAATATATTATAGAACAATAACATATATGATGGGATGTTCCAAGTACATACTTACGTCATATGTACCAACAAATTACAAAAAGTAGCACGTAAAAAGCACACCATAACACGTTATTAAGATGATAAACAGCGGCAGTTCACACAATCTATACACCAAGACCATCATGTATCATTTGTGAAGTTGATGAGGAATAGTTATCAGCAAGGTATTTGTACCTTCCGATGAACTTTTTCAGAAAAGGAATGAGACGTTCGTTGAAGCACCCCTGGTTCATCAACTTTCTGCTAAGACACTGATGACGTTTTACAAAATCTGAAAAGGAGCTGCAAGTTCTGGAATATCGAATAAGTTGGGAAATATATATCCCGTATGCATTTAAGTTGGTAAATTGCTACTAAGATGGGGAAAATTAATTATTTCAAAATTTAAATCGTCTCGGTTGTCATAGATTCTGGTACTAAAATGAATGTATATTTAACAATTCGAGGTATATATCTAAAAATGAGGCGGCGGAAGCCGTGTCTGTAGTTTCATTAATTTCTAGTTCACGGGGGATATATTAATGGAACCCCAACAGAAAAGTGCGGATGTAGCCATCTGCCAAAATAAATTGAAAAGGTTCTTGACGGTATTATAGTATCTTTCTAGCAAATGCATGCACGATACTATTTACTTTCATGAGTCCATTAGCTTCTTATTATCCTAAATGAGGGTAGTTTAAGTGACTGTTACTAAGGTTCTGCGTGTGAGCTTACATGTATACAGCAACTAGCAATAAGCTGGCTTCGTATGATAATGCATTTATTGTTTGGAAATACATAAAATAAACTATAACTTTTTTTTTATAAGATTTCACTGTGTTTGATGTGTTGTGACTGTCGTCATCATTCTTGATAGGTCATTCTGACAAACCTATTTTTTAATTATCATCATCATGATTTATTATGCTAGCCACAACAAAACATATACAATGATATCGCTTCCAGATAGATATGATTTTCTCTCATTAACATGACAAAACGATTCCGTTTAAATTTCTTAGATTATTAGACTGTATACTTTGGTTTAAGAAATCTTTGGTCCAGGTGAGTTGCAAATGAACACACTTTTCTACCCGGGTGATATAATGGTTGACATATTGAGTCGACATAATATGCCAATTTCTAACCTTGTTTCTCGATCCAAATTGTCGTTTTGTTGCCTCTATGACATATGCACTTCACATCTGTTTAGTCGTACTTTCATTGAACTTACCAGAACAGTCAATACTAACTGAATCCGTAGTACAATTGTAAACATCATAATATCCTTTACACATTCCTATGTTTACTTCGTCACCAGTACAGTTTAACTCCGATAAATGAAGGGGGTACATCTTTTTGTCTGTTTTATATGAAATAAAACTTTGTCCAAGTGGCCTAGAAAAAAAGCAGAAAACATTAAAACATATGCTGATCCCATTTCTAATTATATATTCCGCTATCTTTATTTATGTGGTCTTATTCTTTTTTAGTATTAAATTACATACTGTATATTTAGTTTCCCTAAGAGAACTAGAAAATTGATTGTAAGATAATAAAATATGAAATATATATACAGATATATTATCTGCATTATAACTTAATTTAAACATATATAAGAGGATGTGGTATGATTGCAATTGAGACTATCCGCTTGGGCTTAATCTGATGGACATGATCGAGTAACCATAGTTCATCGTAGTGCCTACTACACCACTAAAACAAAGACCCAACATTAAAGTTTGCTATGAAGAGCAAATAGTTATCAAAGTACCAGTATTATAATTAAGTACGCCAGACGCGCGTTTCGTCTACATAAGACTCAGTGACTCTCATATCAAAATAGTTATCAAGCCCAACAAGTACAAGTTGAAGAGCATTGAGAATCCAAAATTCCCAAAAAGTTATGCCTAATACGGCTAAGGTTATCTATGACTTGTATAAGAATTTCCTTATTTTTTTGACAAAATTTCAAATTTTGTTAACAGGAAATTTATAAAAATGACCTCATTATTGATTTTTATGTCAACACCGAGGTGTTGACTACTGGGCTGGTGATACCCTCGGGGACGAAACGTCCACCAGCAGTGGCTTCGACCCAGTGGGGTAAATAGTTATCAAAGGTACTAGGACTATAATTTAGACGTGTGTAATAAATTCAAACGTGAAAACAAAAGGGGTAATATATATAGGTCGATGCCACTGCTGATGGAAATTTATTTCACCGAGGGTATTATAAGCCCAGTAGTCAGCACTTTTTGTGCTGACATGAATTGTCATTGATATGGTTATATTTTTTTTAAATACTAAGGCTTTTCTACCTCAGGCATAAATTACATAAGCTGTATTTGGCAAATATTTAAGGATTTTTTTTTCTCAAAGCTCTGCAACTTCGTACTTTATTGGCCTTTTTTTAACTTTTTTGGATTCGAGCGTCGATGAGTCTTTTGTAGACGAAAGGTGCGTCTGGTGTATATATTAAATGTAGTCCTGATATCTATTATGGGTGTATTTGAACCACTGGGTCGATGCCACTGCTGGTGGAGATTTATTTTCCCGAGGGTATTACAAGCCCAGTAGTCAGCACTGTTTGTGCTGACATGAATTGTCATTGATATGGTAATATTTTATACGGTTTACAAATTTTGGAATTTTTTAAATTCCAAGGCTTTTTTACCTCAGACATATATTAACTTAGCTGTAAATGGCAAAACTTTTAGGAATTTTAGTTCTCAATGCTCTTCAACTTCGTATTTTTTTTGGCCTTTTGAACTTGCATGGATTCAAGCATCACCATTGAGTCTTTTGTAGACGAAACGCGCGTCTGGCGTATATACTAAGTTTAGTCCTGGTATTTATAATGAGTTTTTTTATCACAATAATCCAACGATATACATGTTCTTTCAATGGTCGCTTTTAACCAATGATATTTCCAGAAATATAAGTTGAATATGTAGAACTGTATATGGTGCGTGCATAGTATTCTATCATCTATTATTGTTTGAAAATTTTAAGAATAATTCCTTGACAAATTCATGTTGAGTAATAGAATATCTATCATCATAGTTACATTAAGGCACAATGCTCGGTTTTAGGTTTACCTTGTCAGAGTATTGATGGTAGATCATCGATATATAGAATTTTCTTGTTATCCTTGTACCTTTGATAACTACTTATACATTTTATCATGCTTATGTCATAAATATGATAAAAAAAAGTATACATCACCGTGCTGATTTCATACATGTTATAGCTATAAGTAGTGCAAAACGGCGAATTTTCAAATTGATTAATCAGGACAAAAAAGCTTTCTCGTGTATCACAACTTTATGAGATAGAATTTTGAACGAAACATTAAAAGATATGTTTGCAATATGCGTTACCAAAGTGAAAAGAAATAATAGCGTCATTTGTTCATGCTATAAGTGAAAAATTATTTAATATTCCTTAAAAGAAAAAAATAGTATTATATTTACAGTTAGATCCTGTAAAATGCTATTTTGTAAATATGATTCAAACAACGTTAATTATTGATATTTGTTGAAACAATGTGGATAATTCAATAAATCATTACGTTTTCTTCATCTAAATAAACGGGTTTTTTCGTTAAAAGCCATAAAAACAAACCTGTATCCAATAGTTTTACAGACAACATCGTTTGTAATTGTGTCCCAAAATTGCCAACAAATGCCTCCCCAAAGTTTATTGGACAAACTTATTGTCAATTCACCCTTCCATGGACCAGGACCATTTTCCAGTCTTACTTTGTTTCGATCTGTTTAGAGATAATTAAAAAAAAAAATGTTCAATCTATTGAAATGATGCTGATATCAAATTGCGTTTAAGGCTTGGAATATGTTTTGGTTGTTAGAATTTTACCTAATCTAACAGAGCACTGGAGATGTATTTTCCGAGTGTTTTTCTTTGCTAGTCAAGAAATATCCTGCACTAATATATTTTGTCTAACAAAAACTAATGTTCCAATTTTCTGCAGATTTATCAATAGAATACTCAACAAAAAAGAGAGGAGAAAATAAACAGATGAAAACTTTATGAAAAATAGAAAGAAAAGAACAGTGATACAATGTTCAAGGTAAGAAATATTTTACATGATATTGAAAGAGCATGTGAAAAGTGATTAAAATAAATAATACAATTAATTTTTAAACACAAATTCCATACAGTGTTATAATTTGTAAATTCTTACCGTCGGTAAAATTAAAATTAAGTACCTGTATTTGTTGGCAAACATGATACTCCTGCCTCATGTGTATGATCATAATGCATTCTACCGTAAAAGTAGACCCAGGACACATCACAAAGACCAACATCAATATCATTCGGCAGACAGTAAGGATTCATGAACCATAGTTGATTAGGAGATTCTCCAAACCATGAACTTGTTCGTGCTGTGGCAGATGTGCTCCTTTCATTAGAAAAAAATATTTTACCCTTGTATCTATTAAAGCTTATCATTTGAATCAATAAAAATATATTAATAACATATTTTGATTCGTCTTATTAAATTCAGAATTTTTTTAATATAATCAAATGTAATCAGACAGCTTCTTTGAAGTTACAATGTGATTCTATATCAAAAGACATATTAAACACATATTCAGCACAAGTCATACAAGTTACAGTCTCACACTAAATGTTTTGTATATAAATATACAGTATCTTGAAGCCAAGGTGGTCGTTTATACGAGTTGTATATACAGTTTATATATATATAATGACTGAACAAATAGTCAACAATAAATTTTACGGGGCGATGGATCATGTAAACATGATTTAGTACACTACAAACTATAATATATAACAAGTCTAAAAGGGTACAACATCACCAAAAACACAATTAAACGAACAATATGTTAGATATTTCGGATAACAGATATTCCTCATCGGTAATTGCACCATGACAAATGAATCAAGTCAATTCAACTTAAGACTCTATCAAAATCTTGAAATTTATAAAATTTAAGCGAACGCTGGAACATTATTTTTAATTTCCAAACACGGCGCAAATACTACAAAGATATGCCAAAAAAAAGTTATTTACGATGTGAACTGGCAAGTGATGGCAGGAAATAATTGATGGTAAGGAAAAAGAGTGACTCTTCTATGTTTTTTCATTAATGCTCTCTGTGAAAACTGTCCTGAGCTTTTTTATCCAAAAATTATCCGAGCAAATCTGTCGGCTTTAGACCAATCCTCGTGGTGATCTATGATGGTGATGGTAAGTTTTTTTTAAATCAGCTTGGGTGTGCCAATGTCATTTTAAATGACGACTTACGGGGAGGTCGGGCTTGCAGGTGTAGTCACTACGATGACCATTCATGCGTTTGTTGAATGGCTGTTCTGTTTCGCCAACATATTGCATGCCACATCGACACCGAAGAAAGTATACAACAATCATGGGATCTACCAGACAGTCTGGTATTGTTTTCGTCAGTATATATATATTTATATAGATAACGATAGCAACGTCAAAGTTCTTGTATCCGTCATTGTTGTTCTGAGCCAAAAAAATGTCACTGTCACTTCGGCACTCGCTTCAATTAAGGTGGTATGGGTGTCTTTCTCCATCTTGGATTGTAAAGAACTGAGAACCAAAGGTCTAAATTTTCTATTAAGTTAGCAAAATTTGATGCAGGAATGCAGATATTTAATGTGAATTTTCATTTAAAAGAAACAATTTTTAAGAATATTACTTATAAATATATTTATATTTTTGAAAATATTAATTGTTTTTTTTTTTTTTATTCTTTTTTTTAATTGCCATTTTAAGGGGAGGTAATTTTAAAACAGTGCATTTTCTGAAGGATTCTCCATGGAATTTTCATATTTTGTATTTTAGCGGGAAACAAAACGTACGATGACCCTATCTTTTCTTTTGATATTCTCAAAACATTGTCTGAAAGCTATCTTTTCCTTAAGTATTTAACAATTCTATCATTTTGTTTAGTTTCTAATCACAAAATTGTGTTTTTTTTCTGTACAATCCATACAAAATTTGTAATTTTTTCACGTCCTGTAGCTTGAAAAATGCGCGGTGGCCTATCATTTTTATTATAGTTTTCAAAATATATCAATAGATACTACGTTTTGGTAAAGTATGAACAAATTCTATCGTTTTTATTTTAGACTCCCATACCACCTTAAACATTATTACATTATTTTTTAATCCTATGAGTATATATGATTAAAACTCATATGGCATTAAATATTTTTGATGAAGAAACTCTAAACATCAGAATATTAACTTTAAGAATATAATATAAACATTTTTTTTCAGCCATTGCGTATGATTGAGTAATATGACATAAACAGATTTGATTCCTTTTAAAATGCACGAGACTGCTAACAAAATTAGACAGGAAACATAGTTGTCGATATTTGACTGATACACTGTAAATAATGTTCAGAACTGAACGTCTAAATTTAATTTATCTATAAAACAGTATGATAGGAGCACTATGCTGTACATGGATTCCGTTTCACACGTTCGTCCCGTATTGATTTAGATGTATGCACGCCTTTAGATGGGACAGAAGGTATAGTACTGTTGACAATAGTTATCAAAGGTACCAGGATTATAGTTTAGTACGCCAGACGCGCGTTTCGTCTACATAAGACTCATCAGTGACGCTCATATCGAAATATTTATAAACCAAACAAATACAAAGTTGAAGAGCATTGAGAATTCAAAATTCCAAAAAGTTGTGCCAAATACGGCTAAGGTTATCTATGCCTGGGATAAGAAAAACCTTAGTTTTTCGAAAAATTCAAAGTTTTGTAAACAGGAAATTTATAAAAATGACCACATAATTGATATTCATGTCAAATGGGACAATTTCAATTTAGAAATTGAAGCTGAAATTTTGTCATTTCGTAAGTGTCTATCATCACAAGTTTATTATGATATATAAGAAGCATTTTCTCTGTAGAATGTAGGTTATTGGAACATCAGCAATATAATTTGAAAGGGCAATTAAATAACCTTGTTAAGGGGGGTCTCGGGTCTACATAATTTCTTTATTCAATATAAGATTTTGCTGTTTTTTCTATAAATGAACTTTATCTTAGTTTTAATAGAAAAATGAAATAAAAAAATGGGATCACCGTTCATTTACGCTCACGATCTGACTTCGAAAGAAGCATAATATTTTTGTTAATGTCCTTCTTTCTGTTGAACTTATAGGATAAATTGAGGTAATAACGAAATCAAAAATGAATAGCCTATTTGAAAACATTAATAAAGATATATGTCACCGATGAGTTTTAAAAGATATTTCAATTTTAATGCCCAAAAAATGGTATTTTTGCACCAAAAGGAGATAATTTGGAGCTCTTTCAATCTACATTTTAAAACTCACCTTGGGTCAACACAAAATGATTTTTTGGAATGATTTTTGTACCATATGATAACGTAACAACTGCTTAAGGTGACTAGGGCGTCTTAATTAAAACTGACAGAATTTCTAACTTGTCAAAATGAAGCTTTTATCATGTTGTTTTCAAAACTGTATTAAAAAGTATGGGTCACCGGATTAATTTTCACGCTATAGGTTGCTCAAAATTGTCAGATTTTGTATTGCTTATTTATGGAAAATCAAATTTCGTCTCATAAAAAGAAAACGTTCTATAAGAACTTTAAGCTAAAATGTGGAAATATTGCTTATATAACATGCTTTCAAAAAAGCAAACGAAAAATAAGGTCACCAAACTTGTTTTCTTGCTACATATTGAAATAGGTAAATTCATAACACTTTCTAATGTAAAAAGTACTTTATCGGAGTTATCTCCCATTGTTTGGCAAATTTTGAAAACAAAATCTATTGAAACAAAAATAAGGTGTTTTTGAAAAATTACTTCTGCAATTATGTTTAAACAAAATTTTCTACATCCATATCAAAAGTCTTGTACAACAATGACATACACTCTCAAAATTTGCACATTTCACCAAATATATAGACCAAGGATATCAGCTTATTCAAAATCAAAGATGGAGATAGACACCCTAGCCTCCTTAAGGTAATAAATAAAATTTGTAAAGAAAAATAAATGTTTATTTTTTTACTGAAAATTTTATATCCGCGAGCCTCCTCAAATGCTACTTTTACTTTTTTTGTCTTTCAGAAGTTCTGATTTTATTCCGTTGTATTTAAAAATTGAATGCCTCCCTTTGTAACTTTATTGGGGTGTTTTAAGCGTTGACCGAAGTACATTTTGTATGAACTCGGTAGCGCTTCATTCTAAAAATGTGCGCATGGTCAACGCTGTTACAACCCTAAGAAGTTACAAAAAGAAGCATTCAATACTTATACTTATATATTTTAGCTAGGATCATGAAAACACGAATTTTATCTGTTTTTATGCCCCACCTACGATAGTATAGGGGCATTATGTTTTCTGGTATATGGCTCCGTTCGTCCGTCTGTGCGTCCGTTCGTTCGTTCGTCCGTTCAGGTTAAAGTTTTTTTTGTCAAGGTAGTTTTTGAAGAAGTTGAAGTCCAATCAACTTGAAACTTAGTACACATGTACCCAATGATATGATCTTTCTAATTTTAATGCCAAATTATAGTTTTGGCCCCAATTTCATGGTCCACTGAACATAGAAAGTGAAAGTGGGAAGTTCAGGTTAAAGTTTTTGATCAAGGTAGTTTTTGATGAAGTTAAAGTAACATCAACTTGAAACTTAGTACACATGTTCCCTATGATATGATCTTTCTAATTATAATTCCAAATTAAAGTTTTGACCCGAATTTCACGGTCCAATGAACATCGAAAATTATAGTGCAAGTGGGGCATCCGTGTACTATGGACACATTCTTGGTATTCAATTCACCTGTGCAATTTTTTGTGGGACCTCGTGTTATCATGAATGATAAAGTTTTATTGTGTAATGCAATTTCTTAAGGAATAACACAAGATGCCGAGTTAGTCAATTAGAATAACGTATTATAATAAAACATACATCTAATGTTTATTCTATGGGAACAGGACACTCGTTCACTAGGGTTTGAAAATAAATATACATTATCTGTTGAAATATCAACCGGATTAAAAGATCTTGCCGATCAAATTGCACACAATATTGATGACATACGAATATAAATTTTGATTAACAAGTATCGAATAAATGTTTTAAAAAAAAATCTTACCAAAAACCCAACGAATGACAAACTGCTGAAGCGTCATTAGAGTCCCAACTACTATCACACACACCAATCCATTCGTTATTGTATTGTATTTCCACTCTGCCCTCGTGTTCATGGGATCCACCAGAAAGTCTGGTATTCATATTTGCTAAATCAAAAACAAATATCAATTGCAAATGTTACTGGTTTAATATTATAATATGAAAATATATGTATCAACTCATTGTTTGTTCATTTGTTTTCATATATATATATATATATATATACAACTCGTCTAAACATCAACCCAACAATGTTAGATCTGTAAATTTGCTTTCGCAAATTTTTGGTTCTTCCCTCGCCGGGATTCGAACCCATGCTACTGTGATATCGTGACACCAAATCGCCTGCACTGCAGCCGTCCCGCTAGACCACACGACCACCTGGGCTCTCAAAAAAAGAGCTTTCGGTGGCCATATGTTACCTTTCCACGTCAGTTTTAATCTAGCGGCGTACTACAGTACATGATATATAAGGCATGAAGATGTAATTGTCTATATATATATATATATATATATGTGTGTGTGTGTGTGTGTGTGTGTGTGTGTGTGTGTGTGTGTGTGTGTATAGCACAATATGTTAACGAACTGTTATTATTTCATGTGTAATGTTTATACATATGTTGGACTCAAATCTATGGCGGGTTCGAAATCAGATTCATAATCTTTGGCAAATGTGACGTTTCAAACGCCAAAACAACGCAAATTTATGGCAGATTTTGTTTTCTCCAAATCTATGACAGATCTGAGGTAAAGAGTAACATATAACGTCATAATGAATAACGCCAAATTTCATCTTCGATGGCGGAACACATAGTTTTGAACACCATTAAAGATGAAAATATTTCCCTACAACAATTTACGGGTAGTTTAAATGACGATGTGACCTATTTTCTCGAAGATGGACAAAATGTGCTGTACTGGCCGCATGCCGCGATGAACTATGGCACCGCATATGTTAGGAAAAAAAAGAGATTGTGGGGCCCTGTATAGCTTACTGTTCGGTGTGAGTCAAGGCTCTGTGTTGATGCCGTACCTTGACCTATAATGGTTTACTTTTAGAAATTGTGACTTGGATGGAGATGTGTCTCAATGGCACTGATACCACATCTGCCTATATCTATTCAGTAGTAGTTTACGGCTGGCACAGTTTATAAAGTGAAATATCAAATTACCGGATAAGAATTTGATTTTAATCGTCATTAAATTAAAAAGATTTATTAATGATATCGTTGAAATAAATGTTATTTGAAACTTCAAACTGTTTATTTTTATTTGTTACTTTTTTGTATTGTTTAATAAGTTACTATGCACAGATTAAAAAAATGTTTTGTTTTTTTACAGAGCACATCATTTAAATCTTGAAGTCTGTATCAAGGCATACGAATTTTTCCATTTTTGTTTGACCATTATGGACTGTATATTTCACCAATGTTCATAGATATGCTTCCGTAGTCGTGTATGTCCACATGCTTAAGACAAGTAATTGGTCGAAAATGAACTGCATTGTTTTCAATTTGCACAAAACTTGCTATAGATTTTGAAACAAAATTAATCCGACATAGATTAGGAAATTACATAGATCTGGCATAGATTTGGAACCCACTAAAGATTTGAGTCCTACATATATAACATTAAAAAAGGATCTAGTGCATTTGGTATTCTAAGAAAAAGAATCAGAAAAACGAGTTGTTCTATTGACATGTAGCTCTTTCGTCCTTCTGGAAGGACATGTTAAGATTCTGGCAACGTTATTAAATGATACTAACGCATAGGTTCCTGGTTCGATTCCCGTTTGGGATGAAAATTTCAGGAACTCAATTTTCGGCTCTCCCTTTACACCATTTGCGAGTATGGTCTTAAAAGGAAACGATGATAGTCCGTCGGAAGGGGACGATAAATGGCTGACCCGTGTTAAGAGAGATCCATATCTCTTGCACCCTTGTAGATTTCGAAAAAGAGTAGGCTAATGCCGCTACAAGGCAGCACTCGCACCCGCAAATTGGAAAGGGATTAATAAAAGTTGCAAAACTTGTTTTCCAATCCACTCTAAATAAATATGTTTAAACTAAATGATACGTTGCATTAAAAGACTAGTCTTGGATTTTGTGCGGTTAATTTTTTTTATATAGGCTTTTTTTTTATCTTTTGTGCCGAGCTTACCATATACAAGTTATTGAAAAATCCATGCTTTGTCAAGTGTTGCTACATCTGATTCAAACAATCAAAAAGCTGATTCTTATGTATTTGGAATATATGATGCATATACTTTACAATGACAGAGACAAAAAGGAGAAAAAGTACCCACAAAAGCAAAAAACACCAATATCTTCACTATGGCTGCAATCCTGATGGTCATTTGCGGGTAATAAACATTTTGCGATATCTTGGTTACATCCATCTCGTATTCTCCAAACTGGTCCCGAACCTTTCCCATAATAACTGTTTTTCATCAATTGTCCTGTCGTGTGCCTTTTTGTAAATACAAAAAATAAATCAAATTATTTGTGCATCTTGTCCTTGTGCAAATTTTACGGACGCCAACACAAGTTGGTTGATCGTTATGGAATAACCGTTTCACAAATGATATCGGATATGTTCCTTACGTCCTAACTACAATCCCCTTCCCTTTCATGAATGTGACCTACCGAATTAGACTATTTACCGGATTTGTAATCACATAAGCAACACGACGGGTGCCACATGTGGGGCAGGATCTGCTTACCCTTCCGGAGCACCTGAGATCACTCCTAGTTTTTGGTGGGGTTCGTGTTGTTGTTGTTTATTTTTTAGTGTTCTATGTTGTGTCATGTGTGCTGTTGTTCAGGTCAGCATTTTTACTTTATTTTCACAAAAACACGATACAATAATTTTAATAGGATCTGCCAACCAACGTTTACTCATTACTATTATTTGTACATGAAAGATATATATAGTTACATAATTTCTGTTTTCTTTTTCTAATTTAGGATTTTTGAACTCGATTTTTCGTGATCAAAATTATATACACATGAGAATAATACCTCCTTCCCAATGTAAAAGAGGGACGAAACATATCAAAGGGACAGGTAAACTCATAAATCATGAACACAGACAAAGTTTCAGGACTTGATTAATTTATATGCAATCCTCAACCGTCTTGTCAGTCATAATTAGGCCGCTGGTTTTCTCGAATAAATGGTTTTACACTAGTTATTTTAGAGCCCTTTATAGCTTGTTCGGTGTGAGCCAAGGCTCCGTGTTGAAGGCCGTAGATTGACCTATTATGATTTACTCTTTAAAATTGTTATTTGGATGGAGAATTGTCTCAATAGCACTCACAACACATCTTCCTATATCTATAGAACTTTACCATGTTAACGTAATACTCAGAGTACTAAAAATAGTTTACTTTGTATTTTAATTTCTTAGTAAAACAACAATAATCGTGCTAAAAAATTTGCAAAAATAAAATAATTACAATTTACGTTTAGATAATGATTCAGAGTTAAGGCTTACCATGTTAATGACCAAGAAGCAACCATTTTACACACTTCTGTTGCTAATTTTTCTGTCATTCCGATGCTACAAAGTGTTCCCCAAACTTTATTTCTCATTATTTCAACACGGCCAGCTGACCGACTCGGTCCGTTTGCAAGTCTGATGTGCATTCCTGTAAATAATTTGACAGAAAACATGTAAAGTTTAATATGTTTAGCGAAGCATGTGAAGGATTACATAAACCTAACATGTTATAATACATGAACATCCAGGTGGTCTTTCTAATCAATCTTCTTGAAAACAACTGTTTCACAAGTTAACACTATACACATGGGAATATATTTGAAATTTTGCTTACTATGAGGTCACATATTCTGCTATCGATGCTACGTTTATACAGAAACAAATTTTACCATTCAAGTCAAAGTCGGGAACATCGTATGTCATTACATATTTGCACAAGTTTATCTGTTCTTACCTTGAAAATAAGAGATTTTAATAATAAAAAAAAAAAACTAAATATTTTTTAAAAGTCAACTTAATCTAGAGGAATACATTCAAATAATTGCAAAATATGTTTTATAGTATTATATTATTTCTATAACTTGAAATATAATAAAGCTATCTGTTGTAATAAAAGGTATAATTTCCGAAAATATTTCTTCACCCCTATCCTGACTGACAATATTGCAGTACAAAATTACGAGCCTGCCTTTTTTGTTCTGTTCAAACTTAATATAAGAAATAAAAAATAAGATAATACAAAATTATACGCTCAAGTTGATATAAACTCTATTTCTGATATTAAATAAGGGGTACACTGTAATGGAGTCGTAGGATTAATGTTTTTTTCTTGCGACAGTAGCTTGATGTTCAACGATACTTTAATAAAACTAACAATATTGTGCTTTGTCCGAAAACTATACTAAATATTACATATCCACAGAAGCACACACAACAGAATTATTTAGCAAACTTAAGACAACAGTTGCAAAATACAGTAAAACATCTCACATCCCTGGGTCAGAAAACCCGCTAATTTAACCTGATACGTACACTGTGTTTATACATGTATTAGATAAAATACAAAGGTTAATAGTTATCAAAGGTACCAGGATTATGATTTAGTATGCCGGACACTACAAATGACTCATTTGTGACGCTTATACCAACTTTTAAATAAAGCCAAACATATACAAAGTTAAAGGGCATTGAGGATCAAACATTCCAAAAAGGTTGTGCCAAATACAGCTAAGGTAATCTATGCCTGGGATAAGAATTTCCTTAGTTTTTCGAAAAATGCAAAGATTTTTTAATAGGAAATTTATAAAAATGAACACATTATTGATATTCATGTCAACACCGAAGTGTGGACTACTGGGCTGGAGATATCCTCGAGGACGAAACGTCCACCAGCAGTGTAATCGACCCAGTGGTGTAAATAGTTATCAAAGGTACCAGGATTATGATTTAGTATGCCGGACACTACAAATGACTCATTTGTGACGCTTATACCAACTTTTAAATAAAGCCAAACATATACAAAGTTAAAGGGCATTGAGGATCAAACATTCCAAAAAGGTTGTGCCAAATACAGCTAAGGTAATCTATGCCTGGGATAAGAATTTCCTTAGTTTTTCGAAAAATGCAAAGATTTTTTAATAGGAAATTTATAAAAATGAACACATTATTGATATTCATGTCAACACCGAAGTGTGGACTACTGGGCTGGAGATATCCTCGAGGACGAAACGTCCACCAGCAGTGTAATCGACCCAGTGGTGTAAATAGTTATCAAAGGCACAAAGATTGTAATTTGGTACGCTAGATGCGCGTTTCGTCTACATATGACTCATTAGTGACGCTCATATCAAAATATTTATAAAGCCAAACATGCATAAAGTTTAAGAGCATTGAGGACTAAAAATTCCAAAAAGTTGTGCCAAGTACGCTACATTCCAACTGCCTAGAAGTATATTATCTTTTGGTGTACAAAAGGAAGTCAGCTTGTGGACTTTCCGTGGTCTTGCATCCACCAGCGTATTGTCCCTTAAACCATGTTGTACAGCAGAGATGTTATCCTCATGCTGATTCCTAAATGTAATTTGGGTTTCCGTATTCATCATTTTCTTTATTCTGTCTGGTGATTAGCCATACAAGAAACCTACTACCTGTAGGATAGAGTTGTTGTCGAGGGTTTCCCTCCCATAGATAGTTGCCTGCCATGGCTGACGAGTTCTATCTTCCCGGCTTTTCTTACTTGGTCTGCTCCCATAGCCTTTTAATCTTCCCAGATCTAACCACAAGGCAGCGCTACTATTTACCCATAGTTGGGACAAGGTTGATGAGTGGGACTACACACTGCATCTCTATGGACCTTGCTGCTCCGGGATCCTCTAGAATGCTAGATCCTAGTTACCATGTGCTGTCGCGGGGAGGCATTGTAGAAGTCTTGAAGAGTGTAGAGGCTATGAACTGGCAGAAAGACTTACGCACTCGGCTTTCTTTTCACCCACAAAGGCTAGCCAGCGGTGATAGAGAGCCTATGGCCCTAATCACACTAGATGTTTACAGGATAAATAAAATAGAATATCCAAATAATAAACAAATAATGAAATTTCAAGAATTGACAAGGACGTTATGCTTTGCTCAATAAAATTGAGAAAGGGAATGGGGAATGTGTCAAAGCGACAAAAGAGCAGACAGAAGCCGAAGGCCACCAATGGGGTTTTCAATGTAGCGAGAAACTCCCGCACCCGTAGGCTTCCGTCAGCTGGTCCCTTAGAAATATGTATACTAGTACAGTGATAATGGACGCCATTGTAAACTTCGAATTATACACAAGAAACTCAAATTAAAAATCATCAAAGACAAACAAAGGCCAGAGGCTCTTGACTTAGGGCAGGCACAAAGTTGCAGCGGGGTTAAACATGTTTATGAGATATCCACCTTCCCCCAATACCTCTGGCAAATGTAAAAAAGTAAACGCATAACAATACGCACATTAAAATTCAGTTCAAGAGACATCCGAGTCTGATGTCAGAAGATGTAACAAAAGCAAATAGATAAAATGACAATTATACATAAATAACAACAGACTACTAGCAGTTAACTGACATGTCAGCTCAAGACCCCAATCAGACTTATTGAAATTTTATTTCTGGATTATATGAATATCAGGAACAATCCCTCCCGTGAGGGGTTTAGTATCATACTATCATAAAATATATGAAAAGAACAAAACCCGTGTCGTGCAACCAACTGGTTTGTTTGAATTAAATGTGTTTAGTTCAGATGCAAAGACTCTATAAGTGAATCAAAATTAAAGCTAAAATATGCAATTTTTAATGACCTGAGTTTTCTTATACCGATGATAAAATTTAATGAATGTTTTGGCTAGTTTATAATATCGAAAACACTGGTGTAATAATTTACCAGGAATACATAAATTACTCTCGCTAAAATCGTTTTTACATACACAAGAGAATCGTACAAGTTGGATATATATATTGACAAGGGAACGTCACCATCTAAAAATGGATAATTAACGATAAGAAAGCATATTTAAATGTAATTATTACATATGTACAATACTAGATATTTTATAATGATAAACCACATACGGCATCTTACAGATGCTGAAAAACGAGTTCCTGTATCTCTTGTCCAGTTTGTCTCTCTATTTCTCATGCATCCGTCAATGTCAATAGGTTGATCACCACAATAGAGAGTATTCAATAATTGCAGGTTGCTTTCACCAAATATCACTGAGCGACCATACAGGAAAACAACATTGACGTCACTGTTGATAGAAAGAATGAGATCATAAACATTAAACTGTTTTAAAATGGAAAAAAAATCTTATATAAGACAGTCTAGCTATGTACTTTTAAATTCTACTGATGTCTTTCGTATTTAGGTATTAACATCCTTTACTTTCAAATATGTTGGTTTAAGGGTTGGTAGAATCTATAAAATAGTGTTGGACGTACCAAATTAAACAAAAATGCGTTTTTCATTTTCTACCACTTGAACGACAGCGCTGGTTGTCAACAGCTGGTTTCCGGATATCGTAAAAGGGGGTCGGAAACACCAGAGTGACAGTAAAACTCAGTAATTGAAAATAAACTAACAACATCAGAGCTTAAAATAGAGAGGCAAAAAGACACATAAAAGTACAAAAGACGCAACATAGAAAGCAACAGACTAAACAAAATGACCCCCACCATCTTTTTCGGTGATCTCATGTGCTCCGGAAGGATAAGCAGATCCTGCTCCACATGTGGCGCCCATCGTGTTGCTTATGTTATTAAATACCCGTATAGTATAAAGTCCAATTCGGTAGGTGACATTCTTGTAAAAAGGGAAGTGATTTGTAGTTCTGACATAAGGAACATATCCGATATCTTCTCTGAAACGGCTGTTCTATAAAGGAAACAGTAGTTTACAGCTGTACAAAATTCATAAAACTATGTTCAGTCCTTCATCTTAATTTCGGAATCTGCTGCGGTAAGTTAAAATCTCCGCTGTCCAAAGCAATTATAAAATGCATAATGAAAATAGTAGTTTAGTTAATTGGATGGTATTACACTTAATCTACTGTAAAATAAATTATAACAACCGACTATATCAATTAAGAATATTTTGTTTCGTTCAAAAAAGAAAATCACATTTTCTTTTACTCAACTTGGTAACTTGTATGTCCTAAACAGTTATCCAACAAGGACATGCTTTGTCAGTGTTAGATTACCCCGATGGCCAGAGGCCAGAGAATGATCAAACACTGACACACCAAGTCCGAGTAGAATAACTATTTTACATCCCAGCTGTTTCGATTAGACGAAAATCCATTTACAATTCATAAAATCTAGTAAAGAACGCCACACAACCATTAAAATATACTTTATATATTACTATATGATGTATACTTTTTATGACCCCCGAACACGCTGAGTAGATATCAAACAATGTCAACTCGCCCCACTTACCAATCGGTCAATACTATATCGCAACTTTACAAAAAAATCGCCTCACTCTTATTTACCGACTCAAAAAAAAATCAAAAATGAAATTGAACAATCAGTCTGACGACTCACTTAATAACGAAAAAGTTTTAAACCCCAGTGAAAAAAGGTCTGCCAACTCGCCCAACTTATAAAAAGATCTTGCTTCCTTTAAGTATATTAAATACTTGTTAGTTCGTATACAGTCGTCCTGGTGTAGTGGTATTTTTCGTGGCTTAAATATAAAAAAAAATGTGTCGTGGATTGAAATGCTAAAGGTCTTGAGTTCAAATCCCAGCATATACACTGGATTTCGTTCTACGTGAATTTTAATAGATGGTCTTCTCCGTATAATTTAAGTTTACGTTTTTTGGTGGATTGGACATCCCCGCCAAAATGTTACAGAACAAAGGAAAGCATGCATAACAAAGAAATTCAAACTGGGGTGATATAGTGGGGGTGATCCGGTTCAGATCATTCCTGTTGGGATGTAATTAAAATCAACCTACGTAGTTAATAAATTCAGTTTATGATCGTCAATATACCATCCGGACCAAGCTCAAACTTTACAGCAGATGTGTGTTGCCTGTACTTTTGTATGGTTCAGAATATAGGAGAATGACAGAACAAGACTAAAACAAGCTGTCTGTATTCCATAGAGAAGGATTCTGCGAAACTTTTGGCCTTAAAAAACGTTCAAACGAGTACCTTTCCATTAGATACCAGAATATATCCACAAAAATAATGAGAAGACGCTGAAGGTGGATTGGGCATGTCCTACGGAAAGACCAGGAGAATATCACAAAGACAGTACTCCACTGGACCCCAGAAAGTAACAGAAATCGAGGAAGACCCAAAATGACATGGAGAAGAACTATAGAGGCAGAGACTAATAAATACCAATATAAATAGGGCACACTACAAAAAACTGTTAACGATAGACAATAGTAGAAAATCTTCGTTACTGCCCTACACGCCAATGGCGTACAAGGGCAGTAATTAAATAAGTATATGATCGTCTGCTGTAAAATCTTATTTGACTTATATGTGGTATATACCTCTTCGGCTCGGTTTCTTAATTGTCAATATTAGGACATTAAACTGCGGAAATTTCAAAGTCTCTGATAAATCAATCGAGCACGGATTATATCTTATCAGTTGGGACAGCATTTTATTTTAATGCAGCTCGAAACACCATATTTGTTTAAAGCGGAATAATCTGTACATGAATTGATTGTCACCCGTATTACTTTCTCTTCAATAAGCATGTAATATGTGTTCAGTGTTATATTGTATTGTATTTTATTTTATTATGTCATTGTTATAACACAAATCATTGTAATCATTGTATAAAATTTAAAACCCGTAAGGGTCCATAATTGGATTAATAAAGTATTCTTAATCTAATTGTTATTGTATTTCAAATCTTCAAGTTGCACAGAAAACAATTTCATATATATTCGCGTGAATTTAAAACGAGCTTGTACATGTTATACGTGAAACTCCTGTGAAATCAGTTCATGGATGTTTTCACGTGAAATTTACGTGAATATTTTTACATAAAGTAATTCATTTAACATCTCAATTTTCAAACACAAATACTAAAATTATAAAAAATAAATACCACGCGAGCTCGTTTTATGTGAATTCGATGTGAAATGACAAGTTGAATTGGCCTGTGTATATACTCATATACATTTTAAATTGCCTATCCAGCTTTGTAACTCAAAACTGACGAAAAAAAACCGAAAATGAACACCAGGTTGTCGATTTAGATGACTACTTAGAAAAGTGTGCAACCATTAAAGTTGTGAAAACGTTTGTCGTACCGATACGTATTGGTAAGATTATAATCTAGCGATTCTTGTTTTTTTGGAACGTTTCTGTGTTTTAAACTGATCAAACCAGTCAAATTCAGAGATGATTAAAGCTTAAAAAAAATCTTGACAACATTAATAACGTGTCGGCAATTAACTTTATGGACAGTTAGCACGTATTCGTATGCGGACCAATTATGCCATCATGAATAGCAGAGTGACTTGTTCTGGTATTGTTAAGAATAACCGTTTATGGTCAAACTCAGTACGATTCGTCTAAATAACATTAAATTGGTAATTTATAAAATCACTCCCTTATGTTCTTTGATGATCTTTCTGTTTTAAACGATATCGAATTCTAGCAGTTCACCACACAAATGCCCAAATGAACTAGTTTGTAATCAATATAATACAGACATCAATAACTGTCTTTTTTTCATGTAAGATTGGTGCAATCAGCATACCAGTCTAATATAATTTATCTATTAATATCACTTCCACACTATATATGACTGTCCAGTTTCAAGCAAGTTGTTTTTCGTTTTAAAAATGCTAGCTTAATATGTACTTAACCTTGCGTTGTATCCTAACATTCGACAAACAACACGCCCAAACGGATCATTCCCTTGATTAATAGATCCCCATTCAGAATTATGGTAAAACTCAATTCGTCCTTGAAATGGAGCTGATCCATTTATCAGTCGAACTTGATTATGCGCTGCAAAACACATGTCATAATGTTACAATTCAATTATGGAATTACATAAAACGGTACGACATTCCTACATGAAAATTATGTGCCATTAACGACTTCAACCGTTTGTTATCATGAGATATAGCTGGATCTTGAATAATATTAAAAATTGTTTTATTTAATTTTCTAATAACGCATATGCAAACAATGGCAATATTTTTTTTCGACTGTTAGAAACTCTTTGGATGTTTTAGATATATTAGATGCTTTTGATGGTTCAATTCCGGTAATAGACAATAGCAATCCAAACCAAGGAGTAAACAAAGACTTAATCCAAAGGACATATACATCAACAGTTATAAATAATAATTAGGAAAAACACGAACTCAAATAGAAACCAGTACAAAAATCAGGTGCTCCGGAAGGGTAAGCATATTTTGCACTGTTTACAGCACCCGTCGTATTATTTCTTTGTTCAGTTCGGTAATGATGGAAGGTTATCATGACTGAGGAAGAAAATCTTGCACACTTTTGTCAGAATCGTCAATCAGCTCATGATGACGACCGTAAAATCAATTGAGTGATGACCGTTATTTGATTGATTCCTAGCCCTGTCTTAGCAACTTTTGAGAAAGCAGTATTCCGCGTTCAACAAAATCATCGTACTTTGAGATGGCTCAAGAGTAACGGATCAATTACAACACATATAATCCATATGCTGATGCCGCTGGGATGTTGCTTCACAGAAATGGAAAGTTGACTATAGGAAAATTAAAATCATCGCGTTTGTCATAAATTTTGGTATCCAACCTACCATCAGTAGTAATTTGGAGAAAAAGGTCTAAATATGAAGCAGATTTATATGTGTCGGTAGTATCTTTAATTTCAAGTTCACTTGGATATATTAAATGTAAGTGATCACTGAATCTATTATTTTTAAGAGACAGTACATCATCAATATACCGAAAGGTGAAAATCAAAAGACTGGGCTCATTTTTCCCCTTTCTGTACAAGCCTTTGGATGAATTCTACTTCATAGGAATATAAAAACAAATCTGCAAGTAGAGGAGTGCAATTGGTACCAATTGAGATTCCAATAGTCTATTGGAAGACCAAACTTCTAAATTCAACAAATATGTTGTCAATTAAAAAGTCCAGCATGGCAGTGATATCTTGGTCGGTATATTTTTTTCCCGTGAATCTGCATGATCTTTTTTACAAAGTAAGCTGAATTCCAGCCCAAAACTAGATATTTTAAACGTCTAGTGCTCTTTTTGTTAAAGAAACATAAGCTGCCTTTAGTCGACCTTTAAGTCTAGTTTGTGGAATATTGGAATAAAGAGTCGATAAATCGAAGGTTTTGATGTTGGTACAATGTTTTAATGGTTGAGATTGTAAATTCACCAATAACTCTTTTGAATTATTCAGTATCCACGTCTGATTAACACCACTTCTTGAATATGCCGTTTAAGAATATTTCTGAAGTCCTTTTTTTGGCTGCAGTGAGTATGGCAGTAAGAACTTTAGAAAGGGGTTTAGTGGAACACTTGAGAGAACCAGCAATATCCATTTCCTTATAAGGATGCTTGTGAAGCTTAGGAATCCAATATAAGGATGGAAGTTATAACTTTTCGATAATTTAGACAACACTTTCACACAATTTATTGAGGAGAGATGTTCTTATTCAGTAAAACAATATTAAACAAATACCAAATTCCAAGATCAATTAAAAAAGGGCTGTTCAATAGAGACAATCAACCGTTATAAACCAATGAAATACATGGAAAACAAAAATTCTTTGAAAGCACCTGATTGTAGTTTTATTTGCTGGACGTATCATATAGCCATCTTCTATAATGCTGCATGTAATTATGCTAGATATGCGTAGAATTCAATATGTTACTATTCCGTTTTTACAAGAATGGATCGTTAACGCTGCTGGTGGATTGACATTTGCCAAGTGATTGATCTGCACAAAAGTGTATACTTCGGTACTGACATGAGTTGTAACAAAATTTGAGTTATATCCGTCTATGCATTCAAACACTTTAAATTTTTTCTTGATTTTTTTAAAATTTAGTTGGTTATTCTCGTGTCCCATCATTTATTATTGAATGTTTTATCATTTGCAATCATACAAGTATCACATTTCCATACTTTTACAGCAATTAAAATAACATTTCTGTTTTTGAAATCTGACATGAGTTTAATTGTACTTTGTCCTAGTTGTATTGAAAAAAATAACATTTTACATTTGTGCTTTTAAGTTCATAATGATAAGACTCACCACAGATAACACCAACATTGCAATTTTCACTGCAACTTCTTATATACCAGTCATCTGAATTACAGGCAGAAATATCTTTTTCAATACCACTGCATGCTAAATTTTTTATCCACATTGGTTTCTCGTTAGTTCTACCGTACGAATTTCTTGACCATGATGTTACCCTGAAAAATCACAGCAGATCAATAGTTTTGAGGAATTCAAATTGGAATGCTGATATTTTTTTCAGATGAATCGGCCAACCCTTTGTTGGGCTGCTGCCCCTGAATTGGTAATTGTAAGGAAATTTTGCTGTTTTTTGTGATTATCTTGAATATTATTATAGATAGAGATGAACTGTAAACAGCAATAATTTACAGCAATATAAGACATAAAAATAAGTCAACATGACCAAAATGGTCAGATGACCCTCTAAGGAGTTATTGCCCTTTAAAGTCAATTTTTAACCATTTTCATAAAATTTGTAAATTTTTACTAACATTTTCCACTAAAACTACTGGGCCAAATAAAATCAAACTTAGCCACAATCATCATTGGGGTATCTCGTTTAAAAATTGTGTCCGGTGACACGGCCAACTAACCAAGATGGCCGCCATGGCTAAAAAAAATAACTTTGGGGTAAAATGCATTTTTTAACGTATAATTCAAAAACCAAAGCATTTAGTAAGAGCAAATCTGATATGGGATGAAACTGTTTTCTTCCATCCATAACCCTCAATGCCAAACATTTGAAATCCGAAGATTTATCAGTACCGAAACCATTGAAGAGCTGTATGTCAAAATACCTAAAAATTAATAACCCAAATTCATCTAAAGCAAACTTTCTGATGGAGTTTCTGAATAATTTTTAAACGAACAATTTTAGTAAAGTTTGTTAAATCATGTCAGTACCGAAATACTGACTACTGAGATGATGATACCCTCGGGGACTGATATTCCACCATGAGAGGTATCGACCCAGTGTAGTTTAAATATTGTCAGTTGATAGTAAACAACAACCATTAACATGGATGTTGAACACGTGTATAACATGTACAACAGGATAATAGTTTATTTCAATGACAGATCCATCCGTATTGCGTTCAACGGATTTTTTACGAAAAAGGTCACGTTGTGGTCACTGCATATACGGAAAACATATTGGTGAATTCTTTACTGGAATCAAGCAATTATAAAAAAAGTAAATTATTCCTAAATTTGGACAAATTACAGAATTTTCTTCAGAAAACAAGTATATGCAATAGTATTATATTAAAAACTAATAATTAAGTTATAAAATAAAATGTGCATCACATTTGTTTTTCTTAATCTGAAGTTTCATATGATATCTATTATGATAAGTTTTTTTTTATAATACCGTTATTTTCGCGGGTGTAAAGTTTCGCGATTTTCATTTAATAAGGTATACGAAATATTTTGATGGTTTAAAAACCTTTTTCAATACTTTGCGTGTACACTTTTAATTTGGCAAAATTATTTAGGGCAATTTTGTTCTATCGGTGCAAATAAGTGAAAATAAGCACCCCGCGAAAATAACCCGCTTTACTGTTATATCCCATGAAAATGAAACTCAAATGTCTTGCGTTCAAAGCACATTTGTATATGCCTTATATATGAAAGCTCAAACTTAATCATTTAAACGTAAATAAGGACTTAAAATTTACCATAATATTTTTCTGAGCAAATATGGTTAAAACCAAGCAAAAGTAAAAATACAAAAATACTAAACTAAAAGGCAAAATCAAATCCAAACACATAAAACGAATGGATAACAACTGTCATTTTCCTGACTTGGTAGAGGCATTTTCTAAAGTAGAAAATGGTGGATTGAATCTGGTTTTATAGCTAGCTAAACCTCTCACTTTTATGAAAGACCCATCCTGTTCCATTACATTGTCAACGATGCATGAACAAACAAACATTCTCAAAGAGTAAAAATGTCAAAAATAGGGGTAAAACAGTCAATAATGTGTTATCATCTTAATATCACTGTTAACACACCAAACGAACGAAGAAGCAAAAAAAGGCATACATCAAATTTAGCATACTTATTTTGTTTTTCTAATACAACTTAATGTATGTATGTAAAGTCTTCCCGTAAAGGATAGAAGGTTTTCAGTACTGGTGTAAAATTGCGCGCTTGAAATTCGCACAGGTAGACATAAAAACAATTTTGTCGTTCGAAGTATGGCGGCTACATACATGTAGAGTCACTTAAAGTAGATATAACAAAACAGATTTAACAGTAAGAGTAATAATAATAATTAAAATAATTGTGTGGTTCAAAGTATGACGGAATACATAAGTACAGTTTCACGTCAAATGTATATCATAAAAAACAGACTTAACAGAAAATTTAGTATTATTGAATAAAATAGTTTTGTCATTCATAGTATTCAAGATAATACGTAAAAGTAATAATAGTTAATGAAATAATTTTGTCGTTCAAAGTATGATGTTTTACACAACCACAGAGGCACTCCAAAAGAATATATAAAAAAACTGACTTAACAGTACAAGTAATATTGATAAAGACAAATAAAAGAATGCTATACCACGTTATTAAGATGATAACCCAACGTCAGTACGCAAAATCTATACTTCAAGATCATCTTGTACTATTGTGAAGTTGATACGGAATATTTATCAACAAGTTCTGGGTATCTTCCGATGAAATTTTTAAGAAAAAGGATGAGACGTTCTTTGACATACCCCTGGTTCATCAACTTTCTGCTCAGACACTGGTGACGTTTCACAAAGTCCAAATAGGAGCTGCAAGCTCTTGAATACCTAATAAGTTGGGAAATGTATATGCCATATGCAGGTGAAGTTGGTATATTACTACTAAGATGGGGAAAATTGATAATTTCAAAATTAAAATCGTCGAGTTTGTCATAGATTCTGGTACTGAGATGACTGTGTATGTCAAATTCGAGGTATAAGTCTAAAAATGAGGCGGAGGAAGCCGTGTCTGTGGTCTCTTTAATTTCTAGTTCTGGTGGGTATATTAATGGAACCCAATCAGAAAAATTCGGATTGTTAATAGAAAGAACATCATCAATATATCTGAAAGTGAAATTAGATAACCTGGCTTCTTTGATCTTCTTGTTTTTGACAAGTGTCTGGAGGAACTCAGATTCATATGCAAATAAGAAGAGATCCGCAAGGAGAGGCGCACAGTTAGTTCCCATAGGATTTCCGAAAACTTGTTGAAAAAGACTACCCCCAAATTCAACAAATATGTTGTCAATAAGAAACTCCAGCATACTGACCACTTGTTCCTCTGTGTAGTATGTTTTACCCTTTTGTTCCTTATTAACAAAATATGCCTTATGGTATCCCAAAGAGATAAATTTATAGCGTATGCTACCATTTTTATGATGAGGAGCATTGTGGATTATTTCTTTTAGACGGTCTTTCAATTTCACATGGGGAATAGTTGTATACAAGGTTGAAAAATCAAAAGTTTTAATAGAACTAATTTCAGAAAAAGACCGAGATTTAAAATTATCCAGAAGTTCTTTAGAGTTTTTCAGAATCCACATATGGTTAATACCACTACGTGAGTAAACAGTGTCACAGTATATCTGAAGACCCTCTTTAACTGCGGACAGAATTTTAGTCAATCTAATAGACGTTTCTTTAGTAGAACAAGCAGATGAGCCGGCAATGTACCGTTGTTTGTACGGAATTTTGTGAAGTTTAGGTATCCAATACAAACAAGGTAAGTTCTCCCATTTGTTGTCCAATGCAATGTTCATAGAAGCTATGCAGGACTTATGATTCGTCATAATCTCTTCCTTGTCAAATGATATGTTTTTGTATGTGGGATTACCTGAGTGCTCATTTATTTCCAATTCTTTTATAAGACACTCGTAGTAATACGATTTACACACAAAGACAATATTATTTGAAGCTTTGTCCGCAGGAATAACAACATACTTATCTTGAAGAGATGGTAGACATTTTACAGCCTCATTGTCACTGAAAATGGACTTAGGTCGATCATTCACACAGTTTTTCAACTTATGAATGCGACGTTTTATCAGGGACCTGATTGTTTTGACCCATTCTGACAAAGTGTCCAGTTGAATTTCTTCTCGCTTAGCCCATGCTCTGGCATATCTCTCAATGGAATCCATAATAATTTTTAAGTTATGGTTCCAATTGATGTGTTGGGTTTCTCTAAACTTAGGATCACGAGAAATCACCTTTCGGAGATTTTCATGTTGAATTATGTTTAGATACCCAGTAACAACATGGCCATAGGGGCTGTAATTGTAAGGCGAGTGGAAACAGTCACATGTCAGAGGTTGTTTTACGTATTGTTCTAAATCAAGGTCCTGTAATACTTATTTATAGTTAAATATTTTGGGTGCAATGGTTTTGGTGTAACTGTAGGATACAATAGGGACAGACTGATTTTGAAAATAAATAGGAATTTTAGATATTACTTGTGATGTAGAACGTTGCTGATGTTGATTGCATCAATTCCTCTATTTGTAAAGTGAACAGGAAGGAATTCCTCTTTTCCTCATGTAAAGGTTCCGATCTTACTGGTTTAAAGAGACGGAAGAGAGCTACATCACAAATTATACTGACAAGTCTGTATATTGGAGAAAATGTATTGATGCCTTCCTTGTCAAGTGCATAATCTCGCAAACATTTAAGAAAATTAACCGGCAGTGGAAAAAGAATAGTTCTAATGTAATGTAACACTAATGGATGATGTAGATGAGAAAGAAGATAATCAAAGCTTCCAGAGGCCGATCTCGATTTGGAAGACTTTTTTTTGGCACACGACGTTAGGTCAAAACGTGCAAAGTGAACTTCAAATTTTCATTTTAGCTGCGTCGGCTGTATGTTTACGAATTACGCAATTTTTTTTTTTTATTTTTTTTTGTGTACTCTCTTCTGATTTTTCTGTTTTGTTTTAGATATATTATATAAAAGAAATGGAGAAGTTTTGCTACTTAATGTTAGCAGTCGAAATGGGCAACTACTGGAATGAATTATAATGTCCTGCATGTGCCCTTCTTTTCAAATAAAAAATCTTGGAAGTATCCCGGATCTAAATTATTGCATTATTAAACAACAAGTTTAAAAATGTTCGAACACCGGAAATATTTTTTTTTAAATACCACTTAGGAATAAGTTAAGTTAAGTGATTTTAAAAGTATTTGTCGTGATCCTAAACGGCTACCTTTATGAGAGGGTGAGGATTTGATGAATTATCGATCTTTTATTCATGTACCATGTTTTTTAGTGTTCTCATTTTTCCATTATAAAAGATAACCTCATAGTTTTATCATAAACACAGCACATATATTTTGAATCAAGATTCAACACAAAAATTATTAAACCCTCAAATTTCAAATTGGACAAAATTTCTACTTTGTTTAAGTATTCATGCCCCCAATTTGTTAAGATGTTATGTCATCCTTCTACTAATGCATAAAATGTAAAGAAATATATTTGAAATGTGTATTAATGTGTTTTGCCAGGTTGACTGAGGAAACAAAACAGTCTGTGATTGCAAAATAATTCAGCGAAATCTAGCAGATTGTTTACTCCAAATTTTGTATATTTCGAAGGAATTGGTATCGTTTGATGGGTGACTGACATTTAGAAGCGATTAACCGTTCACTTATGCTTATTTTCTGTTTTGGTTTACAATTTTTAAATTCAATGCTTTGAAATCGGTTTCTGTCACGAAAACAAACAGTATCCAGGCTTGAAAAATATGCGTTTCAATATGTTTCAATCGATGGTTTACGTATGAGGCCCATATCAAGAATAACAGATTTATATTTATTTATTCATTCCAGTTATGGTAACTGCAATTCTACAACTTTAAATCACGAATAGAGACACGAAAATCTTCTTGTCCTCTACCGACTAGTGATGAAATCTTTTGTATTCTTGAAAGAAGAATTATAGAATAATTAATATAAAATATATAAAGAGTATAACTTATCCATGAATTTAGACCGGGAATAATACACACAAATGATGATGGATGATGGATGATTATGATAAATGTCTTATATCCAGTGACGAATTAAGGTGCATGTTCAGGATGAGAACTCGGTAATGTAATATGAATATTAGCCGTGCTTGCTACTAGACAGACATGCTGAGCCTGTTTTTATGTGCTAGTTCACAAGGTAACAGTCCACATGAAAGACCTTTCACCTTACCATATCACAGATTTTTTAATAAGTGTAAAGTTGACACCCCATCACTTCTAAATATATATAACAAACGAACGAAAGGATAAATATATATAAAAGAAAAATATCGTGGCTCTTTCAGTTCATTTTTACGTGCTCCACATGCTCTGTGTTCACAGAAACGTGAAATTGGTGACTGTAGATCAGTGTCAATTTCAGTCATTCTTTGTCATGTTAGGTCAGTTTTCGTGCAAAGAATACAACCCTGTTCATAATGTCGTAATGTGTGTGTTTGCAAGAGTATTACCTGTTAATTCATATACAAATTATCACCACAAAATGGAGTAAAGGATGTGTTGCTGGTGAGAAATGGGCCATATGTAAAAGTATCTTTAGTTTTAATCAGATAAGAAAAGCAGATCACATACTAACATACCTCATACGAACGCTGTAGTCTTATCCATCTTAGAATAGAACCCCAATAAAATAAGTTCATATCATCGGACCGGGACTATCTTTCACATCTTTTTACTCCTAGTTTCATATCGGAATGACGAAAACTTTTTTTTAATTTTTAGTTGAAGGTTCATTACTTGTTGAAGAGTTTAAACAATTCTTCATATTTAAGCAAAATATAAAATTAGACTCTTTTGAACTTACCCAATAAATCCTAACTGTTTACAAACAACATCACCACTAGTGCTAGTAAAACCGTCACAACAGATAGCTCCCCAAGAGCCTTGGTATTGTAGTTCAATCCGTCCTTCATTGAAAGACATTCCACCAACTAATCGTAAGGGTGTATGTCCTAACAAAGAATGTACAAATGCACATTTATATACATCAACAGGATTAATTCTATGTTCTCCGGAACGATCACTAATTGTCTGTCCAAAACAGACCTACACCAAATGTGTACCATTGTAAAGGATATCGTGAAAAAAAGGATTCTCAATTCTGAACAAATTATTTGTTATTCAGTTTTCTTGATGACATGGAACGACTTGACCGAAGCGAAAACAAGCTTATTTAGCTTGTTAACAATCCAATAGTCTCCGAACTTATGTCTATAACTTAGAGCAACCACATAGATGTCACTAATTAAATAGAAGCTTATAACTCTTCCGGCTCATTTCAGATCCAGCTTATGCTGTTAATCGAGAGTTACCTTGCATCAAAATTGAAACAGTTTGTTAGATTTCTTTATTGAAATTGTTTCAAGCACCAATCAGGAGCAACCTTATGATACACATCAAATATTGAATGCATGTTAACAGTATGTTAATATATTTGACATGGTCTCAAACAAATTGCCCTTTTCAAAATGTAGTCCAAACAAAACCATATGTTTTTCAAACTTATTCTGTCGAGGTTCTTTACAAGGACCAGATACTTACTAATGAGGTTCAACTATTTGTGTGAAATCTCAAACTTTTTTCTCTTTTCTTCATGGAATGAATACAAAAATGAATGAAAAAACACTATGCGGTTATAAAGAAAAGGCAAGTAACAATACTTCCTCAGGAATGAGCAGAGTAGTTTTACACAATACCGTATAAAAGAATGTGACTAACATCAAATTCAGGGATTTAACCTACATATATCAAATTATTGAGGAGATTTTGGAACGGATTTCGATGTACTGTCAAGCTCATTCTGTTAACGTTTTTCTGTATAAAACAAATTTATATCCTTTCTTCCCGATAAAGTTAATTCTAGAATCGAGCTTTTTGTGCAATTAAAACATGATTTGAAAAGTTTTCATTATAGTGTATAAAATCAATTTTTGATTGAGTTAGTGTTTGTACAAACGAAAGTTTCTCATAAAAACAAAAATATTTGATTTATCTTTTTTGAATGATAGTTCCATGATATTGTGGAGTTTAAAAAGGATATGCAATAATACAAGTAGTTGAAGATCTGACAAATTTAGATGCATTTAGACTTAAGATACTTAGTAGATATTTAATTTCAAACTACAGATTAAAACACAATATCATATAGAATCATATTCAAAACAGTGTGGTCCTGGCCATTGATTGACGACCTAAATTATCCAATTGACTGGGACAGATTAGGTGAACGATTGTCTGTTAGGACCATTGCTCACTTCTTACTTATTATAGAATTTCAACTGTGAGGTCACCATAGGTACTTAACGTCTTTAATAATAAAATTATTCTAAAAATTATTCAGGAATAAGCTTTATGTTTTGATTTATATTATTGATATAAATCAACACATCGTATTATTCCGGATTCGTTTTTCAAATTGCTTTATTTAGGTGTTGAGAACCTTTGGTGACCCTACATATTCAGTGTCTTTAACAAGTACATAGTGAGCAGTGATTGTTACCGACAAACGTTCACCTAATCTGTCCCAGTCAATGGGATAATTCAGGTCGTCAATCAATGGCCAGGACCACACTGTTTTGAATATGATTCTAAACAAAGGCGACGGAAAAATAATTAATGCTTATTTAATGATCGCGTAGAATTATCATTTCTTATTTTCGACAGCAATCAATAGTGAACAAAAAAATTTCTCTTAGAAGTTAATCAATGTCGCAGAATGCTAAGTATTATATAATAGCAAATATTCTTGGCTAAGATTTTATTTTTATGTTAGCCAATTCTGGAACAGAAATTATATGACAAAAAACGTACTACATACAATACCAAGATCCCTGTAATGATTTCTAGTGAGATGATCTTCTGCAAAGGGTTTTCCTGTATACATGAACAGTGGTTGTAAATTCCATACTGGAGAATTGTTTCCACCTCTACCAAATTTATAAGGGTTAAGAAATGTGTCGCTGAAAATGTCAATTTTTCATATTGTAATCCTTGATATATATTTTATAGAAATACATAAAGGTAACAGTAGTATACCGCTGTTCAAAACTAAAGAATCCATTGACAAAAAACAAATTTGGGGTAACAAACTAAAACCGAGGGAAACACATTAAATATAAGAGGAGAAAAACGACACAACACTGAAATGTAACACACATAGAAACGGACCAAGCATCAGGCAAAATCCCACGAGAATAACAAACATAACCTCAAAACCAAATAAATAAATTTGGGATAAACAAGTACCTTGACACGTCTTATCGCAATGTGAGTTTACACTAAAAAATGAGAGAAAACAAACGACGCAACGTCAAGATGTAACACACAGAGAAACGAACAATAATATAACAATGGCCATCTTCCTAACTTGGTACAGGACATTTTTAAAGGAAAACAAATGGTGGGTTGAACCTGGTTTTGTGGCATGCCAAACATCGCACTTTAATGGTTATGTTATATATAACATTGAAATGACAACATAATATTATAGGACTACAATACAATAAATAGGAGAACATATTAGACAAAAAAGCACATGATTAATAGATAACAAAAAGCATCAGGTTTAAAATTCAATACGCCGAAAACGCTCCTCGTCCATACAAGACTCAACAGTGACGCCCAGATATAAAAGATCGAAAGTGAAAAAAGTACAAAGTTGTACAGCACGGAGGATAACTAGAGGCTCTGAAGAGCCTGTGTCACTGACCTTGGTTTATGTGCATATTAAACAATGGACACAGATAAATTCATAACAAAATTGTGTTTTGATGATGGTGATGTGCTTGTAGATCTTACTTTATTGAACATTCTTGTTTCTACAATTATCTCTATCTATAATGAAGTGGACCAGTAATTAAAGTGGAAAATATTTTCTAAAAATCTACCAAAATTTATGAAAAATGTAAAAAAATTGACTATAAAGGGCAATAACTCCAAAAGAGGTCAACTGACAATATCAATCGTGTTGACTTATTTGTAAATCTTACTTTGCTGAACATTATTGCTGTCTACGGTTTATCTCAATCTATAATATTATTCAAGATAATAACCAAAAACAGCAAAATTTCCGTAAAATTAATTACCAATACAAATGCAGCAACCCAACAAGGAGCTTTTCGATTCATCTGAAACTTTCAAGGCAGGTAGATCTTGACCTGATAAACAGTTTAACTCCGTGCCAGATTTGCTCTTAATGCTTTGGTTTTTGAGTTATAAGCCAAAAACTGCATTTTACCCCTATGTTCTATTTAGCCATGGCGGCCATCTTGGTTGGTTGACCAGGTCACTGGACACAATTTTTAAACTAGATATCCCAATGATGATTGTGGGCAAGTTTGGTTTAATTTGGCCCATTCGTTTCAGAGGAGAAGATTTTTGTAAAAGATTACTAAGATTTACAAACTAGAGGCTCTAAAGAGCCTGTGTCGCTCACCTTGGTATATGTGAATATTCAACAAAGGACACAGATAGATTTGTGACAAAATTGTGTTTTGGTGATGGTGATGTGTTTGTAGATCTAACTTTACTGAACATTCTTGCTGCATACAAATATCCCCATCTATAATGATTGGCCCAGTAGTTTCAGTTGAAAATGTTAGTAAAAATTTACAAATTTTATGAAAATTGTTAAAAATTGACAATCTGTTTGTCTGAAATTTTCAGAGCAGATAGATCTTGACCTGATAAACAATTTAACCCCATGCCAGTTTTGCTCTTAATGCTTTTGTTTTCGAGTTATAAGCCAAAAACTGCATTTTACCCTATGTTCTATTTTTAGCCATGGTGGCCATCTTGGTTGATTGACCGGGTCACCAGACACAATTTTTAAACTAGATACCCCAATGATGGTTGTGGCTAAGTTTGGTTTAATTTGGCAAAGTAGTTTCAGAGGAGAAGATTTTTGTAAAAGATTACTAAGATTTATGAATAATGGTTAAAAATTGACTATAAAGGGCAATAACTCCTAAAGGGGTCATTTGACCATTTCGGTCATGTTGACTTATTTGTAAATCTTATTTTGCTGAACATTATTGCTGTTTACAGTTTATCTCTATCTATAATATTATTCAAGATAATAACCAAAAACTGCAAAATTTCCTTAAAATTACCAATTTAGGGGTAGCAACCCAACAAGAGGTTGTTCGATTCATCTGAAATTTTCAGGGCAGATAGATCTTGATCTGATAAACAATTTAACCCCATGTCAGAATTGCTCTAAATGCTTTGGTTTTTGAGTTATAATCCAAAAACTGCATTTTACCCCTATGTTCTATTTTTAGCCATGGCGGCCATCTTGGTTGGTTGACCGGGTCACCGGACACAATTTTTAAACTAGATACCCCAATGATGATTGTGGCCAAGTTTGGTTTAATTTGGCCCAGTAGTTTCAGAGGAGAAGATTTTTGTAAAAGTTAACGCCGGACGCAGGACGACGACGACGACGGACGACGACGACGGACGACGGACGCAAAGTGATGAGAAAAGCTCACTTGGCCCTTCGGGCCAGGTGAGCTAAAAATGGTTAAAAATTGACTAAAAAGGGCAATAACTCCTAAAGGTGTCAACTGACCATTTTGGTCATGTTGACTTATTTGTAAATCTTGTTTTGCTGAACATTATTGCCTTTACAGTTTATCTCTATCTATATTGCTGTGTGTTTCTTTATTCTATAATAGCTAGAGGTGTAGGGGAAGGTTGAGATCTCACAAAAAACATGTTTAACCTCGCCCCATGTTTACGCCTGTCCCAAGTCATGAAGCTCTGGCCTTTGACAAAAAAAATGAGTGAAGACCTGTTGGTGACCTTTTTTATTTTTTTATTTGGTCGGGTTGTTGTCTCTTTGAAACATTCCCCATTTCCATTCTCAATTTTATTGATAGACTGGCATGTTGGTATTTTATTTTTTTTAGTTTATTTAAATGTTTGGAAGTTTAATGTTTACGTCCATTTTCACTAAACTAGTACACAATTTTATTTAAAGACCAATAATTCCATACAACAAAGATATAAGACCTCCTACTTAAAGTATCTGAGGTATGGACTTGACCTTAAAAACTTAACCTTGTTCACTCACTGATGAACTGATGTCGAGGTTAGGTAAAACCGTCTGACAGGCATGAGGAAATTGCATGGTACGCACGTAATATAGTTCTCCTTTTCTCATAATAAGAGATAAAATAAGAATACTTTACTTTTTTCATATAGTCACGGAACTATGAAAATAAGGACAATGTCCATATGACAGACGGAAACTTCATAACATAAGGCATCTGTATACAAGTATGGAGGAATCCGATATTCTACCTTTTGAATTATAAAGCATTTCAGAAGTTTGTTAACGCCGCCACCGCCGCCGAATCACCTTCCATATGTCGTTCCTTCTCTGAAGAAAGTAATCGCAATAGGCATTGCATATTAATGGGAAAAAAGGAATTTAATAAGAACACAAAACAATTTGAACATTATGAACATAATTAATAAATGGTCAAACAGAAATCCTTTATAACCATTTCTGACATCACAAAAATAATCGTGAGAACCAAAATTTATAAAATCTTATTGTCGTCAAGAAATTCCAGCACTGAACTATAGCTGTGCCTCCAGATGAATGTTTCTACAGGGTGTTTTTAATAAAAAAAAAAAAAAAGTTGAGACAACTCGTACCAAAATGATCGAGCCCTAATTGAGTGCGGAAAAAGACACTGATGAATTAACTGAATTGATTTTATTTTTTTCATATAATTCATCATTCAGGCATTATGAATGCATGTTTTCAATAGATAGAAATGTCAATTTAAGTTCTATTGACGTCCTTGCAAGAAATAATTATTAAATTGTTTTTTCAAGTTGACTGGTACAGAGGAACAAAGTAAAGATTTATATCCGATCGTTTATAAACCATAACTTTAAGAAGATGAAAGTGCATGTATTCCTAATTATGATCATGCTTGCAAGAGTTCTTATGATTAGAAGGAAATAATACATGAATACCTACATACAATGTAATTTAAAATAGTCTTACCTTTCGTTATAACCTAAGTTTTTGCAAATCTGGTCCGCCATGTTTCTTGTAAAATGACTACCGTCAACAGTTCCACGTTTGTTTGCTATGGTGACTTCAACTCTACCTTCCCGTGCATTGTAGTTATAGTTCACTAAATGCATCTTAATATCTATGGTGTATACAAATGAAATGTACAGCTTGCTATATATGAATTAATACCATGCATTGTTTGAATTATGAGTTAGAAGAATTAATATTAATAAATTTGATCGGACACAAAATACTCATTTACTTTAATAAAAAGACAGTCATATTTATGTCGAATATTTCAATTCTTTCTTCTTTGCTATTGTTTGTCTTAGTCGTCCTTATTCGGCCAAGGTGTTTTTGTATGTTAGTAGATCAACCAAAAAGAAGGCAAACTATTTGGGAAGATAACTCTTATACCTTGGAGATTTGGCAAAAAGATCAAAAAGTTGACGCAGAAGAAACATGACTGTCGTATGACAATGAATGAAAAACAAAATGTGAAAAGCAGAGGAAAGTATTCTGGCAAAACAACTAATTTTAATGTAGTTAAATCACACAAAATAATCCAACAAAAACTCTTTTATATCCCTTTACTGGTCTCCAGGAGTAATTTTTGTCAATCAATAATAGCGTTTATCTTTATTTTTCCCGCAAAAAAATTATTGATATTGTTTGTCTTGCTATCGGATAACATTCAAGTGTGTATTAACACTGCTCTGATTTTGTTACCTTTACATAAGTTGATTTCTTAGTCCAAAAAAAATGAAAATTAGAAAGATTTAAATTTAGCTTCATTACACACGTTGGGGTAAATAAAATATAAAAATAGGGTCATTGCTGGCAACGTATTTCAGAAACAACAACATCATAGCGGAAATTTGTTTGTTTTGTTCACGCATCGTTGTCAATATAAGGGAATTTGATGCGACTGTCATACAAGTAAGAGGTTGAACAAGCTATTTAACCAGGTTTTGTCCATCATTTTTCTACATAAGAAAATGCTTGTACCAAGCCAGGATTATGAGAGTTGTTATCCATACGTTTGATTGTTTGAGCTTTTGATTTTACAATTTGATTAGAAACTTTCCGTTTTGAATTTTGCTCGGAGTTCATTTTCTTTTGTAATTTTACTTTTTGAGATAAGATATTTTGCCGTGCTTTTGCTTCAGTCAAAAAAAATGTCGTTTCATTTTTTACAGGAACATTTCTTATCGTTTTAGCATCGCTGGAAACCAAGCTTATTTTTAATATATGTCAAAACCTGAAATGCACTGTACTGATGCATCTTCACCATGATTGCAATCTGTGGTCCCCCAACCACTAAATGGACATGCAGCAATGTCCGACTCATTTCCCAGGCATGCAACATTATTCATTGATATTCCTTCTTTCCCTTTATCAAAGTGCGCAAAGTTCCATTGAATTGAATTGCTGAAAGAAATATTGTGTACAAGTTTTATATTGAGATTGACCGTTGTTAGCCATGAATGATTACAAAAGTAAAACGGTTAGAGCTATATAAGTAAGCAGGAACGAAACATAATAATATAATACAGATAATCTTTTAAGGTCAATGTTGCCTGTTGTAGTTAGTTGTTAAGTCATTTATTGATTTATTCATTGGAATTTCAGAAAAAAACATATTTCAATCATGACATAACAGAAGCACATATATTATATTTCCATCGTTACTGATAGTTTATCGGGTTTTATCGACCTAATGTTAAACGTGCGACTAGATAATATTCTAGATTTTACAAACACATGGAGTGAGTTCATGTACTTTATCAAGAATACCATACATTACATGTGTACTCTACAAGAGAGAGTATAGACAATTTTGTTGCGCTGTAAACAAATAGTTTAAAAAATAATCAAATTTGAATTTGAAGATATGGAAATACAACAAATTCTTAAAAGTTGTGCTAAATATAGTTACAGCTTCGTATTTAGGTCAAAACCCTAATTAGTGGTGAAGATATGTCAACAATCTGCAAACAATATATGATAATGTCAAGAATATTAAGATGGTAAAAAAAAGGAAACCACAGATAATCAGCGAAGATCAACTTCACCCGAGGGACCTAAAACCTAAATTTTATAGTCATTTTCACAACAAAATTGTACCGATATTCAAACAATTATCAGCTTTTGGAGGCAACTGTAATAAAGACAAACATCAGATAAATCGTTTGCTATGAAATGTCCAACTGATTCAAACGTCATATAAGGTAGTGTGTCTAAATTAATAAGGCAACAATACAGAAGAAATATATGAACTATTAAAGAGGTACAATCGAAGAATTAAGAAACTGACACCACAGTGATACGTTTATTGTTATAGAATATCTTCTTGTTGTAAGGATTATTAAAGGGGCACTAGCTACGAGATATATAGAAAATCTAAAGTTTTTTTTTTTTTTTGTTCAATCAATAATGAAGGTGAAATAGTGAAATAACAATTCGCCTTTTGCAGCCAAAAAGGTTCAATTTTCTCAAATTACGCTAAGAAACCTTGATAATTGGTTATTCATTTGCAAGTGAATGAGTCGACCTCTTTAAATCCGTATACATGTGAACTTCAATTTAACCCCTAGCTATAGAGATTGAAAACGAATGCATTGTACGTGTACTGGTTATTTAAAGAAAAAGAATGTCAACAATGAAAGTGAAACTACGGTTTCTCATTTGATTACTAATTCGATGCACAGAAAATCATTCTTATACGGTTAAAAGCAATGAGAAAAATCTATTTTAAATCTAATAAATAAAATCAAACATACCTATAAAAATCCAATTGCACGTGTTGCTTACTAGTAAATATATTCATAACTTAATTTATGTTTACATCGCGTATATGCTCATCTGAGGTCCAATCGATAGTTAATTAGATGGCGTCTGGACTAAAATACACACGAAACGAACCTTTATATTATCTACCCCAAGCTCTGTAAACTGTTAATTTTAGACTTTTGATAGTTTGGATAAATGTTTTACATTGTTATAAATCAATTTGAGAATTTGAGTCAAATCGGTGACCATGAATTTGACAGCTAGTGCCCCTTTAACATGTATATGTGCAAGTAATATATCGCTACATTTCATAGAACCACAAATGTAAATTCTAAAATTTTCAGGTAAGATCTTTTTCTCCGTTTAAACTATTAACGTGCATTTGATAAATCTATATATTTCCAAATAAATTGTTCTAATATTGCAAGAAATAAATCTATATTTGTAAAAGCAATACAAATAGGATGTTTAATTTAAGTGAAATGCAAAAACGAACGAAAATCATTTTTAAATTAAAAAACTAAAAACATACTTGGATAAAATGCCTAGCATTCGACAAACAACTTTTGCGTCATTTATGGAAAATCCGCCATCGCAAATAGTTCCCCATGTACCATTATATTTCACTTCAACTCGACCTTCAAATGGAGATTTACCGTCGACTAAACGTATCTCGGTTGCATCTGAAATGTTGCATATAGAATTCAAAAACTTTTAAAGTAGTAATAATCATGATAATAGGTCGAAATGTATTTATATAAGATTCCTTTTCAACTGATTTTCAACATTCCATAATGGTCTGGGTTGATTTTATGTTAGCCTGGAAAAAAAGTAATGTTACATTTTGCAGAAATTAGTTGAAAATAAAGAAGAAGATGTGGTGTGATTGCCAATCAGACAACTCTCCACAAGAGACCAAATGACACAAAAATTATCAACTTTCGGTCAACTTACGACCTTCAACAATGATCAAAGCCTATATATCAAAATCAGCTATGAAAGGCCCCGAAATGACAATGTAAAACAATGCAAACGATAAAACTAACAGCATAATGGCCTAATATGATCAAAGCCTATATATCGAAATCAGCTATGAAAGGCCCCGAAATGACAATGTAAAACAATGCAAACGATAAAACTAACAGCATAATGAACTAATATACAAAAAATGAACGGAAAACAAATATGTAACACATAAAGAAACGACAACTACTGCAGCACGGGGCCCTGACTTGGAACGGCATACACATACAGAATATGACGAGGTTAAACATGTTAATGGGATCCCAACCCTCCCCTAACCTGAGAAAATGGTGTAACAGTACAACATGAGAACGAACTATAAAAGTTAAAAACAATTTTGAGCCAATCAACATAATCTAGTTCATACTTTACTGAGCAATTGAGAATTCGCACGGTTGATGATGAAAGCATAGCAAGAGTTCGTGTAATTACCTAAGTCATTGGTTTGTTATATATATTTGTCTCATCGTAATTGATTTAAGAAATTTGAAAAATTGTCAAACTACTGTAATTCTCATAGGTAAAAGAGTTAATAATCCGCTATTAGTGCTTTAAATTAAAAAAAAACAACATTTGTATTTTTTTAACACCGTTTACAACAACTGTTTAATTTGTTTGTGCCTTTCCATATGCCAAACGGTGAGACTTGGATGTACATCGGTTTTTGATTGGTTTCTTGTTGAGTTAAGTCTTTAGTAACCTTTGTAGTGTTATGAACTATTTTGAAAGAAATCTTTATATACTTTTTGACAGTAGCAACAAATAACTTACAGCACCTTATGCCAACGACCTCATTTTGAGAACAATGTGTATTCCATTGAACATTCTTGCAGGTGTTGATATCCTTTTCACTTCCATCACATGATAAGTTCGTAAGATGTACTTGCCCTAGTCCATGACCAAATTGTTGATCAGTAATTAACTCTACTTGCCTGAAATATAACATTCGATTTCAATTTAACTAAAGAAATACAAATAAGCTATTCCCTAAATTCTCTTTCCGTGATAAACATTTTTTTTTATTGGATACCTTGAAGTGCTTTCATTTTCATGAGATGCTAAAGACGTCGGATCAATTACCAAATACACACCCCTTCATAAGAGTGTGGTATCGTATCAAATACAATGTATGTCTTAAGATGTATTTAAAGTAATTAAAATTAAGATTTTTTATACTCGATCTATGCATAAAAATAAAAGAACCACACATAGTTCGCATGGTACAGATCAATAAGAACTATCCATCGTGTTCAAAAAGATACCGCAATATTACATGTTTCTATCTTTTTTCAGACGTATGATGAAATAACCATTGCGAATTCATTACAGAGTGTCTTATCCCAGGAAAAGATTATCTTAGCCGTATTTGACTTTTTTGAATTTTGGGTCCTCAATGCTCTTCAACTTTGTACTTGTTTGGCATTATCATTATTTTGATCTGAGCGTGACTGATGAGTCTAATGCAGACGAAACGCGCATGTGGCGCATTTAATTATAATCCTGATACCTTTGACAACTATTACATATTGAATCATCAGTTTGAAAATGTTTTATCTCAAATTTACTTGTAAGTATAAGAAAATGTGCAAAATTAGGCCAATTTATTTATTGAACTGTACATCCGGTTCCGATAATTAGAAGCGTTGATGTTCATGATCACTGTTACATTTGTACAACGCGAGTTATCTGTTCTATTTTGGCACTTTCTGTAAAACGAATCACAGCTACCTTGTCCTAAATCCTAGCATTCTGCATACAACTTTACCATCATTTTCATCAAATCCTTTCGCACACACATTTCCCCATTGACCGTTATGTTTAATTTCTAACAAACCCTCGAATGAAAAATTTCCGTTCGTCAATCTTACTTCAGTATGATCTGAAATATTTAATTGTTTAATTTATCCAAATTCACTTTTGAATCCCTTCACACATAGCCAGAAATATTATTTTCAATGTTCGAATTTTAGTAACGTATAGTACACAATGTAGTAAAGGTATAAGATAAATAAGCACAGATATTGCCCTGGTTCTTGCTCTTTTGTAAAAAAAAATAGTTTATATGATTCGCATATACTCCTGGTTTTGACATCTCCTTTGTGTTGAATTGAGGGGTGTTTTTTTTTTGTTCAACTAGTGAACAGGAGAGATTTAAATCGTGCATATAGTATTTTGTGTCCTGTATTTTGTTTTCATGCTTAACTTCTAAAAATATCGCAGCTTCATTTACTTTTAAAGTGAAGCCTGTAGAAGCCAATTATCTAATACGATTGAGTTTTAAATAGACACAGACACAGAAATTTAGTCAACTATCGATGAATATGTTCTCAATGCCGTACAGAGGTAAAACTAATGATGAATATTTTGAGATTGATACCAAATTTCAGTTTATTCAAATTTCTGTTATCAATTTAGACAGAATCCAAAGAAGTTTAAATTTACCACATGAAACCACTGCCACTTGTTTTGAGGAACAAGTTGTTCTTGCTTCTTTTGCACATCGTAGAAGTTGATTTTCAGATCCTTGGCAGTTGAAGTACTCATTCAGAGTTCGATCAGAAGACGAAATTTGAGATGTTGATACGCTTGATCCACTAGAAAGATGACAGTCAATGATTATAAAATAAGATATTGAATAAATGTTTTCAATGAATGATGAATATTTTAAGTTTATTTACAACAACTGGGTCGATACCACTGCTGGTGGAGATTTATTTCCCCGAGGGTTTCACCACCCCAGGAGTCAGCACTTCTGTGTTGACTTGAGTTATCATTGATATGTTTATAAATGTAAATTTACTGTTAACAAAATTTAGAATTTTCGAAATACTATGGGTTTTCTACCTCAGGAATAGATTACTTAAGCTGTATTTGGCAAAACTTTGAGGAATTTTGGTCCTCAATGCTCTTTAACTTCGTTCTATATTTGGCCTTTTTAACATTTTTCGATTCGAGCATCACTGATGTGGCGACGCGCGTCTGGCGTAAATATGAAATTTCAATGCTGGTATCTATGATGAGTTTATTTTCTAAAACCTAAGAATCTTGTCCGTCGATTTGACTCATTCCAAAAAAATCCACATTTTGTGTTGTTGTGAAGGACGCTCAACCTCGATATTAAATAAACTTAATCAGTTGTAATACTTAGTACCTCCAGTACCGTGTGAGTTCGCAAGTAAATTGTTAAGTAAAAAAAAACGAAATTGCGATTCAATCAGGGATTTTATTGACGAATTTCTACTGGACCGCCGGACCACTAGGTGACAAAATATGCTGGTCCGACTCAAATTCTACTGGTCCCGGACCACCGGACCAGCGCTAATTTTGACCCCTGCCTAAGATATGCATAACCAGGCTGATATGGAGTATTTTTGCATACAGAAAATCAAATCAGTTTTTTCTTTGGTATGGAACATTCTGTCATAAAAAGTTGAGAATTAAAATAATGTGATTGTCAGCTAAATCTAGATTCAATGATTTGATTTTAGATGTTCCTTTTAACAGACGGACATCCATTCAAGCGTGTTTTCTTTTGTACCTGTTAAATTGGTTTATAAAATCCTTTACCATCACACAAAATTTAAAAAAAAACGATGGACAAAAAGGGATAAAAGTCAATGTTTGGAAAAAACATTTTATATTTAAAGAACGGATACAGTTTACAGAATGAAGTAAACAGCAATTTCATTTAATATTAATATACATACCTTGAAGAAAAGTTCAAACCTCGACATATAACTTTCGCTTCTTGGTGGTCAAACCCATCTGCGCAAAGTGGTATCCATTCCCAGTGCCTTTCGACTGGTAAAAATACTTCAACAATGCCCTCTGAAGCACTGTGTTTGCCATTAAGTCTAAGTGGTGTATCGTAGTCATAACCTTTGGTAGAAAACAAAATCCTAATATGATTCTACAAACCCAATTATTGGCTTTCGATATGGCAGATACAATAGTTAATACGGATCAAAATCTACTATACAAAAATTCAAAATTTATCATAGTGCAATTGCAATCGGAAATGCCAACAAAAATTAGATATACATAATAGCCAAAACCTTTGTTCTTAATATCAATCGAGAACACATGCAATTCTGCATCTGTCGTATCCATAGCTGGAAAAACAAAAGAAAACTAAATGAATGAATGAGGAACTCTTTTAAATATTAGACATGATATTTCATTTTGCTTAAAATTATTTTACCAAAGATATGAGAAAAATGAGAAAAAAAGAGAATAAGCCATAAAAACGTTTCACAGGACATCTTCCAACAACTTTTTATTATATAAAGTTTTATATAAGCATGATTTCATGTATATCACTCATAAATCTATTCTTTATTGTTATTTTATGTAGTTTTTTGTCGGTTGCTGTTAAATTTCTACATACATTGTAAACATTTGGTTTTGTTTGGTTTAATTAGTATAACAAAGAACATGTGGTATGCTTTTCTTATTAGCAAGTCGATAAGTTGGTTGAAAATGCCTGGTAATACTGATACAAAAGATACATAATGAATAATACTCGACATGAATACCAACTCAATAGAAGAGCGCGATTCATCATAATTTGCTTCAATCTCTCAAATTAAAGCCATTTAGGGAAAATGTGAAAATATAAAGCCCATGAATGAGCCAACTTAAAAAAAACTTTAATGCAGGATGGACAACAAACTTGACACAGTATGAAATATCGTATAGGAAAAATTAAGTTATTATTTATAATGGAACATTGAGTTAATTAAAACTGCATTCATTTTTATCTAACATAATCGTTTTAATAGAAAAATATTGGGAAACAAATCTTCAAACTAAAAATAGAAATAAACATGCTTAGTTTTATAAAATAAAATCTCATTGAAAGTGGATGCATTACATTATATTCTAAATCGAAGAATTGATGTGCATTGATTTTTTAAAACAATTCTAAACAGTCATATAATAACAACAGCTTTATTAAGAATTTATATCTGTTTTCTACGGTTTATTTTGACAAAAAGAAGTACAACCATAGATCTTTATATATCAATTTTCTTGTTTTTCAAACCAAACAGCAATTGCATTTCGTTGTCAAAGAAAGCAACTTGTAATAACTATTAGTGGTATCAACACTTTAATTTACTATAACGTGTAGAAACTTAAGTTCGTATATTATGAACAAAATAAATATTATATCATGTATATATGTACTTTAAATATGTTTCAATGTACTACTTAATTGATACAGATTATTTCTTCATTGTGTTGATAAATATGTTATTACTTACACGACACTCCTATATCATAGTTATGACCACAGCAATCGCCATTACATTTATCATAAGATGAACACTGATCTATATCTGTTTCTAAACCAGTTTGACATCTGATTCCTCTCATGTTAACTGGTTTATTACCACTACCGTAATTCTCGTTCAAAAATCCGCTCCTGAAATAATTAAACAGACGTTCAATAGCCATCACGATTTCGAAACATCTACCGTTGCATATGTTGTCCTTCATGTGATACACCAATTAACCAACGATAGAATGTTTGATGGTAACGTTAGATTTTCGAAACCAATTACATACATTATACATAGCTACTAAAAGTGTCAGTTTTAAAGTTAGAAATACTAACCAAGAAATGCCAAGCATTCTACATATAACCGATGGTCCACGTTCATCGTCAACGAAATAACTGTGTTTGCAAGCATTTATCCATGTCTCATTCCAATATAACTCTAATCTTCCTTCTGTATTGTTGCCTCCAACTAATCGAACACTAGTGGCTGGAAACAAAGTTTATAGTAACATATCATTTTTTTATTTGAACTTTCATGAAATTAAATTATATTGTATTTACTCATACATATTGCCATACCTTTGAGTATTAGAAAATATGTTTCCTTTGAGACTGAATAACATTTCCGCTTTTATTTTAAGGCATTCAATATATCTCGCAAGTGACATGATGTGTTGGTGATAATTGTTATTCAGTATGAAGGATTCATGTTTCTAAACGGAAACAACTATTATTTCTTCATTTTTCATAACTGCGAACAAGTATGTAGTTTTTTCCCTGTTAATCCTTTAATTTCCCCTTACGAGACAGGGTATTTAGAAAGACATAACACCTTTTAATATATGAATTGTCTTTTTGGTCGAGTTAAGCATTTGCTATTGATATTTTAATGTGTGTCTTTTAATGTTATAATATTATACAACTGTTTCAGGGTAGGATGAAGGTTTTCGCCTTTTAAAATGTTTTAAATGCGCTGCATTATAATTCACCTCTTCAATGTCAAGAGCCTTTTATTCTGTGGTCTTTGTTTGTTGGTATGGCTCATAAACTTTTGTCGTTTCACGCTTTATATATATATTAAACCGTTGTTTTTTCCTGTAAGAATGGTTTTACACTAGTCTTTATGAGACCCTTGAACCAAGACTACGTGTTGAAGGCCGTACGTTTACCAATAATGTTTACACATTGTGATTTGAATTGATTGTTATCTCATTGGCACTTAAACCAAATATTCTTATTTTTTATAACTCAATTATACGACGAAAATGAAACTGTTGAGGAGTTATTTAGCCAAATACATCGAAAGTCAACATTCACTGAGAAAGTTAACATTCCATTTTTATTTCAAATAATTTATTGATTTATAACCAGTCAATTTAAGAAAGATTTGTGAAAAATCATTTCAGTACAAAAGTATTGACTATTGATGAGCTCATGATACACTGAGAGACCGATTATCCATCAGGAACGGTATCGAGGAAGGACTGTCAAATATATAAAAAAAAAAAATAACAATACTGTATAATTAATGGTATACGTTTGACGCGATTTTCTGCTAATATTCAACAGGAAATCTAAAAGCAGAATATACCCAAAAATAAACGAAATTAAAGAGTAAAAAATTGCATCCGTCCGAAGCATTTTTCTTGATTTATCTTCATCAGGAATGCCTTAAGCCAAATATTTGACACTCAGATGTTCAGCATTTGAAAATCAAAGCATATTTACGCGGTGTGCCCATAATGTTGACTGCCGATAAGTACTTTTGCTTGAAAAGTGTTTTTTTTACTTTATTGTACATTTTGAGGTTTAATATCTGATTTTTATATACCAAATAAAATTTACCTATTGCGTATAGTATCAATGAAACAAACATCATCAAGAAACCTAATGTTGATCAATGAATACTTAGAATGAGGTGAAGGTCATATCAACCCGCAAGACAAGCATGTACACTATACAATCATTGCATACACTAAACATAGAACATTTTACTAAAAAATAACTTAGAACTTCAGATGACAAAACACATTATGTTTCCATTTGTCTGTAAATCCTGCTAGACAATATGATGAAAGGCAAGGCATTCAGTACCGAAGAATACAAAGTATCTAGCCATGGAATCAATTTACTATATTCGAATCTTACCTTGTGCGTATCTCTTTAGAACCAATACAAAAATAAGATGTATCTGTAAATGAATAAAAGGTACTGAAGGCATATTCAATTTCAATTATTGAATGAGTTTCATTTCTCTTTTTGGACAACATATGATATATGGAGAACCCTAGATTGTGTGAATGCATATATACACAGTATTGAGCTCAATAGCAAATGAATATAGTTGTTTGTATCATAAACTTTGCCCTATATTGATCGATGATTATGCATACACAATTGGATGTTACTTATGTTTCGCTCATCAATGAATAGGCTCCTGTAAACTGTTCACAGGGAAATCAGCCCTTTTGTGTTGACGGCCAAGTATATTTATACTGGTAAAATGTATGTATCAATAAAATGAAACATAAATATCCTATCTGGGAACCTATAGGTAAACAAAACAAAATATCTACCAAAATTTAATATCGTCAAAAGAGGCATAGTTTGGGTAAACAGTTGTATTTACAAGATGCAACCTATAATAACATTTATTCAAATAGAAAATTCTTTTAAAAACACAGTTCCTCACAATAACACTATTCATCCGAATTATAGCCTCAAAGAGGGGCGAAAGATACCACAGCGACAGTCAAATTCGTAGATATAAAAAAAAATGCCTGTTATAGCTCTTTCTTTTTTTATACACTATATGTAATATCCTCACGCCTGTTTCAATTTTTACTTATTCAAAAACAAAACTTTAATCATTGTCAGCTTATCCAGCTGTGTGCATGTTTTTACAAGAAATGTATAGAACTTGTATGAAACTACTATGATAACAAATTGAAAACATTCTACAATACTATCAATGCCAAGTGTTTAAAACATTTAGTTATGTCAAAGGAGTAGGTTCAGTAAGATCCCTTTTTGGCCCAAAATTTAGCAGTTTTACAAAATTGGATAAAGTAATCTTTTAGCTAATTACTGGAAAGTAGAATGGTTCTGCTACATAAATATGGGCTGTTTTTGACAAATCAATGCACATATATCGGGTACTAGCATCATAAAGTCATGTTAAATTGCTAAAATCTTCACAATTTAAGCATTTTAGTTAAATCTTAGACTCTTTCCGTCTTAATCGAAAGTGGTCGCATTCGTGTGTCATAATATTGAAACGTTAGTTGTATTTTATGATTATACATAGCATATATAAAGGTTGAGGATGAACACGGATACGGCAACTTTCGTTTTTGACAAAAAAAACATCGGAAAAGTGACGTTTTTTGGTATATTTGATATATTTTTCATATTAAAGCCTGAATCGGAGCGTTTTTAATGACTTAATCAGTTAAAATCTTTCACATAAACTAATTGAATCAATTGAAATAGACACTCAAGTGTTTAAAAAGTGTCCAAAATCTTTCGTTAGATGAACTCGAAATTTGAGTCCAAAATCGGCTCTTACCGGACCGGACCTACTCTTTTCCAGATTATTCAATCTATCGAGTCAACATTTGTATACTACTTCAACTAGAACGTTCACAATTTCAGGCTTATAGAATGACAGATAAAACAAATATGGCCTTTAATTTTCATTATTCAAATTGTACCTAATGTGGTCTTTCGTGAATTTTAGAATACAATATAGTAAATTGTAGTAAATTGGTTCAGTTGAAAATGCTAAAATAATTGTACACAGGAGCTGTAAAATTGAATTCACTGTTCCCTACACATAAATTTATTTAAACTGTTCATATTTTGAGCTAGACCTGATGAAGTTTTCTGAAATTTTTAATGTCCAAACATTTTAACACTACACTGTAAAAAAGCGCCTGAGCATTTCCTTTTTATCTAGATATACAAAGATGTGGTGTGAGTGCCAATGAGATATCTTCGATCGAAGTAAACTTTTATAGGCCTTCAACACGGAGCCAATAGCTCACACCAACAGCAAGCTATATAAAGAAAAATGATAAAAAGCTAGAAACGAAAACACTTATGAATCATATCAACAAACGACAGCAGATTTGTGTTCAACGAAATTAATTGTGTTATCGGGCCCCATGAGTGCGTGTACACCTATGACAACGTTGTTCAGTAGTATCTGATATGAAAATGTATAAACTTACCAGTTTAGAAAACATTTTCAGCATTAACCATTTGGTCTTATCTATAGTCTTAATGAGTCTAAAACAAATCAAAGGTTTTTCATTAAGTTCTTCCGAATTTAAAACATTTCTAATCTATCTACATGGCTAAATAAGAAGCAAGTCAAAATGTAGGTTTGGTTTGCCCGCAGTAATAATGCAAATAATATACTATGCGGAACGTGTCGTACTTAGAAGTTACTGTGAGCACCTCGATACATAGTATTCAAGTATCTGACTTATATATGACTATAGAACCCCACCCGTATTCCCGCCTAAGAAATGCCTGTGCAGTACTAACTAAAGACTTATATATCGATACTAACCAAACTAGTTCTTCAGACTAGTTTACAAACTTCAAACTTGTTCTACAATCTTGTTTCACCGTTACTAAAGATCAAAATAGATAAGGAAAAATCAAAGTATAACGGTGGGAAATATATGTATTGATTGATTGGAAAAGTTTAGACATGCACGACATGTTTGATTTTAATAATTTTAAATGCAAGTTTGTAAAACGTATTGAAATAAGTTATATATGGTTCAGTTGTAAGGTGAAAAGACCAGAGGTTTCTAAACATCAAGTAACATGATTTTGATCAAACTTGAAAGTTGAAGCAACTTTTGCACATGCCTAAATACAATCATGGGAATTTCAATATAAAATGTAGCAAATATTTGTAACACCAAAAAACTTAAACCATTAGCGGGACAGACGAACAAACGGACGAAGGAACGATTAAAAGACAAACGAACGCTCAACCTAGAAAGCACAATGCCTCTCTTATATCGTAGCTGGGTCTAAAAAATTAATCCAAATTCGAAGTGACTTATTTGCACTAGGAAATATTTTGAAGGTCTCTTAAATTCTATTAATAGTTTGATTATTATGTATTACGCAATTCATTTGCAAAACGCAGTTTGTTAAGATAAAAAAAAGATTACAAGCTAACTAACCTTATTATTTATCAAATGAGTCAGTAACTAGTACAATATTTTATTTTACCTGAATGTATGTTTGAATAATAAAATGGGGCGTCAATAACAAAAAACAGTGCATTTAGTTGCACCCTGCCATAAAGCTAAAGGCTGATACTAAATTTTGTTGAAAATTGAAATGGTGGTAAACAGATATCCTTAGCTGTATTTGTCAAAATGCTCTTCACTTTTGTACTTTATTTGGCCTTTAACTTTTTTTTTATTCGAGCGTCATTGATGAGTCTGTTGTAGACGTAACGCGCGTCTGGCGCAAAACAAAATTTCAATCCTGGTATCTATGATGAGTTTATTGTTGACAAAAAAAATCGGAAATTTTGAGAAACATATTTTTTCTAGAAATTCAATCGAATTACAATAAGGGTTTCAATATATAAGAACAAACCGGCTATAAGTCTAAATCGCCAGGTCGCATTTTTGTTACGACAATTGGATTGGAATATATCCAAACGCGTTATTATACGGATGTTAAAGAATAAGAAAGTATTTCAAAGGGATACTTTATTGAAGCTTGGACATTGAAATAAAGTTGTATCAAGGAATTTGAAGAAATATTTATTTGTTGTTAAAAAAAAAGAATTAGAATCTATATTAAGGTAGCAAACTAAAAGTTAGGAGTTTGGTTTCGCATTCTGGCCCCTGTCAAGTTTTCAAATATGAAAGATGTTGTGCAATCATGTTCAATTTAGACAGCTCAGCACTAACTTGGCCTTTAAAATTTGTTTATTAGAACATCAAGATTATATTTGACATATATTATGAGCTATTTTCTGTTTAACTGTTTGTATTGTCAAGAAATGTTCACTAGCACATTTTTCCTACATGAAATTTTGACTCAATTTTACCCAAAACAATGAGATGAAAGACATATGTTTTTCTATGTGATTTTTTGATAGGTATACGTAAATAGTTTCAGAAAAATAGAATGAAATTCTATTTCTTTGCCAATTTGTTTGGAAATGTATGACATCTTTTCTCTCCTTTTTGCAATATTTCATAGCAAATCAATTCAAATAGTTGCCATGGATACATATACAATCCCTTTTGATACTGATTACATGCATGTACGCAGATATATAACACAAACAGAGAGCTTAATTTGCAATAAAGCAAAGAAAAGGGGACGATAAAATTAATCAGAGTAATTAAAAAACAAATTATTTATAGCTACCTAAACGTGTTTATAAACACAAAGATAAGATTAAGAGCATTAAGAAAGTCAAAACGCAAATCAACAACATAACCATATATTTGTAGCATAATATAAAAAAAATAACATGAAAGCAAGGCATTAATTTATAGACTATAATGCATATTTAAACGAGTTCATATAATTTGGATATAAAAGTGCTCCATTGGTAGGAAATTGTTATAACTACAAAAAATATTTAAATGCACAAAACATAAACAAAGCTCAAACACAATAATTTAATTATAAAACGGAATTGAGATATTGTGAAAAGAATCATTTTGTGATTTTTTTTCCAAGCTTTTTCACTCACAAATACAAATATAAATACTTACCTTTATATGCCAAATTGTCTTACTAAAAATATATACAAAGATGAATTAGGATGTTATCATAGATAGTAAATCAACCAATCATATTTCGTTTCTGTAATCTAGATTCCCCTAGCTGTACCAAATGTATACTGTCTGTGTGTGATATTTGAAAAAAAAATATAGGTGCGAAAATACAAAAGAGAAACTCAAAAATCATAAGTCGAAGAGGTGGTCGTTAATACCATGCCTAGAAACAAAAACCGACGAGGAGACTTGCTAAAGAAAAACAAATTGAAACTGCGTGAAAAACAAACATTTTGACAAAGTATAGTATTCAATTGTTGGCATTCTTTCTCCTTCTATATCTGCACAAAAATCTAAAGATTTATTCCATACGAGATGGGCAACTATAGTATGTTTTCTTTTCACCAATCACAGACATATGTATTCGATACATATGTTTCTGTCAATTGATTTGCTCAGTATGAATTCGAGTGCATCATTACTGGTATAATTTAGAAACGATGAATGAAAAGCATGACATATAATTTGTTATCAAAGATACCTAAGGCTTATAATTTGATACGCCAGACGCGCTTATCGTGTACATTAGACTCATCAGTGACGCTCAGATAAAAATACAAGTTGTTAGAAAGCCAAGTATAAAAGAGGGACGAAAGTCACCCGAGAGGGACACTTAACTAGTAGAAAAACTGAGTGAATTTATAAGTAAAATATTAACAAATTGTCTTTTTCTATGACGCGGAATTAGGGTCATAAATATCGAATTTAGCATATGCTTAAATCATTTAAGCATATGCTAAATTATAATTTTAGCTTATACAAAAATGAATTCAGCTTATGCTAAAATGAATTAAGCTTATGCTAAAATGATTTAAGCATATGCTAAATTCGATATTTATGACCCTAATTCCGCGTCATATTTTTCGATACTATTAAAAGTAGTACAAGAATGTTATTAAATTTTAAGAATTTACCCACAGAGTGAATGCCTGGCAGAAAATCTATTTCCATTTAAAAGTATAAGAAGGAAAACAAGAGGCTCTCAAGAGCCTGAATCGCTCACCTTAATTCTTTTGGTTAAATCTCTCGTCAATGATTATTTTGGCTTTTCAATTTATTTAAATGTTTTTGGATCAACATATTTTCTTCAAAAGCAAAAAAAAAATCATTTTCTCCTATGTTCTATTTTAGCCATAGAAGCTATGTTTCTCGACATACAAGGAAATAAAATATAAAATTTATACTAGATACTATGAAACTCATTTAGCCTAAGTTTGGCTGAAATTGATACAGCAGTTTCAAAGGAGAAGATTTTTTAAAGTAAGTCAACATGATGAACAAATGGTGAAAACAATTCTTTAAAGGGCAATAACTCATTAAGGGGTCAATTGACAACTTTGTTCAGATAGACTTATTTGTAGATCTTACTTTGCTGAACATTAATGCTCACTTTACAGTTTATATCTATCTATAATAATATTCAAGATAATAACCAAAAACAGCAAAATTTCCTTAAGATTATCAATTCAGGGGCAGTAACCCAACAACAGGTTGTCTGATTCATCTGAAAATTTCAGGGCAGATAAATCTGGACCTGATAATTAATGTCACCCCATGTCAGATTTGCTCTAAATGCTTTGGTTTTTGAGTTATAAGCCAAAAACTGCATTTGACCCCTATGTTCTATTTTTAGCAATGGCGACCATGTTTTTTGATAGATCAAAACTTCTGATACAATTTCTAAACTAGATACCCTAAGGAACATTCAGTTAAAGTTTGAAAGTATTTGGCCCAGTAGTTTCAGAGGAGAAGATTTTTGTAAAAGATATCTAAGATTTACGAAAAATGGTTAAAAATTGACTATAAAGGGCAATTACTCCTAAAGGGGCCAACTGACCATTTCGGTCATGTGACTTATTTGTAAATCTTACTTTGCTGAACATTATTGCTGTTTACAGTTTATCTCTATCTATAATAATAATCAAGATAAAAACCAAAAACAGCAAAATTTCCTTAAAATTACCAATTCAGGGACAGCAACCCAACAACGGGTTGTTTGATTCATCTAAAAATTTCAGGGCAGATAGATCTTGACCTGATAAACAATATTACCCCACGTCAAATTTGCTTTAATGGTTTGGTTTTTGAGTTATAAGCCAAAAACTGCATTTGACCCCTAGGTTCTATTTTTAGCAATGGCGACCATGTTTGTTGATAAGTCAAAACCTCGGATACAATTTATAAACTAGATACCCTAAGGAACATTCAGTTGAAGTTTGGAAGTATTTGGCCCAGTAGTTTCAGAGGAGAAGATTCTTGAAATAGTTTACGACGACAGACGACAGACGACGGACGACGCCGGACGCCAAGTGATGGCATAAGCTCACTTGGCCCTTCGGGCCAGGTGAGCTAAAAAGGATTTATTTTTTACAAAATTTACTTCTGCATTCTATTATTTTTTTTTATCATAAACAAGCTTCTATACAAGTTTGGTACAAACCCAGGATAGTTTTAGGGAGTTATTAAATTTTTTAAACTTTAACCATGGACATGATGGAGTGAATGTAATGTTTCCCCCCAGAAAAACTAAGTCCATTTATTTGTAAACTAGAGGCTCTCAAGAGCCTGTGTCACTCACCTTGGTTCATGTGCATATTAAACAATGGACACAGATAAATTCATAACAAAATTGTGTTTTCATGATGGTGATGTGTTTGTAGCTCTTACTTTACTGAACATGCTTGTTGCTACAATTATCTATATCTATAATGAAGTGGCTCAGTAATTAGTGGAAAAAAGTTTCTAAAAATCTACCAAACATTATGAAAAATGTAAAAAATTGACTATAAAGGGCAATAACTCCTAAAGGGGTCAACTGACCATATCAGTCGTGTTGACTTATTTGTAAATCTTACTTTGCTGAACATTATTACTGTTTACTGTTCATCTTGGTTGGTTGACTGGGTCACCGGACACAATTCTCAAACTAGATACCTCAATGAGGATTGTGGGCAAGTTTGGTTTAATTTGGCCCAGTAGTTTCAGAGGAGAAGATTTTTGTAAAAGATTACAAAGATTTACGAAAAATGATAAAAAATTGATTAAAAAGGGCAATAACTCCTAAAGGGTCCAATTCACCATTTTGGTCATGTTGACTTGTTTGTAAATCTTATTTTGCTGAACATTCTTGCCCTTTACAGTTTATCTCTATCTATAATATTATTCAAGATAATAACCAAAAACAGCCAAATTTCCTTAAAATTACCAATTCAGGGGCAGCAACCCAACAAGGGGTTGTTAGATTCATCTGAAATTTTTCCAGCAGTTGGATCTTGACCTGATAAACAATTTTACTTTGTCAGATTTGCTCTAAAACCTTGGGGCCAGGTGAGCTAAAAAGGAAAAAAATGAAATCTTTTTTTACAAAATTTATTTTTGGATACTATCTCATGATCATAAACAAACTCCTGTCCAAGTTTGGTATAAATCTTATAGTTTAAGAAAGTTATAAAAATTTAAAAACCACAGAGTAAATATTTGTTGATGCCCCCAACGACGCTGACCCTGACGACGACGCTGACCCCGACGGAATGTAGGATCGCTTAGTCTCGCTTTTTCGACTTAAGTCGAAGGCTCGACAATAATAGTTTATTATGGAAGCGTAATTACAACGTCAAAACTAATTCTGTTTATGTTATTGTTTTTCATAAAGCTTACAAATGTATAATCTATCCTTCAGATGATTTTTACAATCCGTGTAACAGCGTTGAACAAAATCAACATCAAAAATGAACTTTGATGTACAGTCGCATTTATAATTTTTTGGGAAAGGATAATTTCATAACAGTATGTTAAGTTATCAAAAATTCCATATCAATATTTTAAGTAAGTACAACTAGATGGAGATATATGGGCAAGATAGCATGACACCAAGACAGACAGACAGTGTGATTCCTATATAACACATGTTCATGTGCAAGAGTAAAATAAAGGAAATATAATACTACAGGTTCAATAGTTTATTGGATGAAACTTGTACATAATTGTCATGACAAGAAGATGAACCAGTGATTAGAAAAAAAATTATAAACAAAACAATCATTTTTAAACAATTTTAAACTATTCAAATCAAATACAATAACTAGCTACATATCACTCTTGAATAACATGTTGTTAGTATTATAAAATTATAATTAAAGCAAGAAAAAATATAAACAACTTTATGACATCATTAAGTTTAAACAAATTTTTTTTTTACATTACTGAAAACATGATGCTAGACTAAAATCTCTTCCTTATCCTCGTACCTTTGATAACTATTCAATTGGTACTCATGATAACAATCGGTACTTTGACTGTTCTAAAGTATGGTAAAACAATTACAGGGTCTTCTACATTCAAACATATATTTTGAATGTAAATACCTTATCACTATTTGTCTGCCATTACTGGATATCACACAGGTTCCCGTAAAATTTTGATGTCACAATACAATATATCTGACGCCACAATGGAAAAGTGATTGTTGTATGCGTCAAAAGTTCAAGCGGCTGGGTCAGCCGGGATTAGCGATAAGGTGTATACAAAGATGGCAGTTTTCAAACTAAGATCTCAGTGGCATAGTTTCATGCAGGTTAGTACAGTAGAGAAGATTGTTATCAGTGGTGCTTAATTTTGCTTAATTTAGAATAAAAATCACCAAATAAACACTACAAACATTTTATGTAAATCAAAATAAACCTATAAACATGATAAAAAAAGAAATTATTACAAACTGCAAATATCAGATCTTCCAAACCAATCCTGCTATTAGTTTGCAATAGCCATGGTACCAAGAAAGGGAATGTAGAATTACAAACCCCTATACTACCCCTATAAAAAAATGAAGATGTGGTATGAGTGTCAATGAGACAACTCCATCAAATCATGATTTTTATTAGTACACCATTAAAGGTCAAATTATGTTCTTCTAGAACAGCTATAAAATTGTATCATGTTTGTTTAGTGGTATAAATGTATACATATAGAAATTAGAAAATGGATTTCTATTGTTAACATGATTGTACTTCAAAACAACCTAGTATAATATTATCAAACGATTTCAAAAGTGTACACAAAACACACAAAAAGAGTATACTAATAAACACAGACATTGATGATGTAGTCAACAATAAAGAATACTAATAAACACAGACATTGATGATGTAGTCAACAATAAAGTGTACTAATAAACACAGACATTGATGATGTAGTCAACAATAAAGTATACTAATAAACACAGACATTGATGATGTAGTCAACAATAAAGTGTACTAATAAACACAGACATTGATGATGTAGTCAACAATAAAGTGTACTAATAAACACAGACATTGATGATGTAGTCAACAATAAAGTGTACTAATAAACACAGACATTGATGATGTAGTCAACAATAAAGTATACTAATAAACACAGACATTGCAACAATAAAGTGTACTAATAAACACAGACATTGATGATGTAGTCAACAATAAAGTCAATAACAAAGATTTTGTATAAAGAAAATGAGAATTTTAAAAAAAATGAGAGTTGAACATTTACAACTTTGTTCAAGTATATATAAGATATTAGTTAAAATATACTTGATACATTGCCAGTAATCAAAAATATCTAATTTGAAGGAAAAAATACTATACATGATAACAAATGGGCAGATTCAGATGAAACTAGACCTTATGTAAATATACCTAAAAATGTACATGTCTGAGTCTAGGTCTAAGTGATGTTAATTTGCATACGGTCAAATTTTTATCAGACACAGCTTATATCAAAATGGACAATATTGTAAACCAGATGCTCCGCAGGGCGTAGCTTTATACGACCGCAGAGGTTGAACCCTGAACGGTTGGGGCAAGTAAGGACACAACATTCAAGCTGGATTCCGCTCTAAATTTGGATTGTGATTAAATAGTTGACACAGCATAGGTTTCTGACACAGAATGAATGTATTCAAATGAACTTAAAATTTTTGTTTTCTCTTTAATAGAGCAATTCACTATGCTGTTGAATATTAATCCTCTCAAAAAAATGTTTGAAGAAATTTTCTTTTTATTTATGAAATTTCAAATGAGAAAAATTTAACCCAATTTTTTATTCACATCCCCCTTTCCCTTATTCCAAAACTAATTTCAATTAAAATATTCTAATGGAGTTTGCAACAATTACTACTCATTTAAATACATGATGTAAAAAAACTGCTTGTTATCACTGAATGGTAAAGATTGTTTAAATTTATCAGTTGGTAGTAAAAAGTGAATATACATTGTATATTGTATATAACAAAGATTTAAGTTGATTCTGGACAAAGAAAGATAACTCCAATTAAAAAAAAATTTGCTATTTCACAATATTGTGAAATTAGATATTTCTTGCCATTGCACAATACTGTGCAATTGAAAAGACTTGCTATTGCACAATACTTAATATAATAATTTTAGATCATGATTTGGACCAACTTGAAAACTGGGCCCATGATCAAAAATCTAAGTACATGTTTAGATTCAGCATATCAAAGAGGCCCAAGAATTTAATTTTTGTTAAAATCAAACTTAGTTTAATTTTGGACCCTTTGCACTTTAATTTAGACCAATTTTAAAACTGGACCAAAAATTAAGACTCTACATACACAGTTAGATTTGGCATATCAAAGAACCCCAATTATTCAATTTTTGATGAAATCAAACAATGTTTAATTTTGGACCCCGATTTGGGCCAACTTGAAAACTGGGCCAATAATCAAAAATCTAAGTACATTTTTAGATTCAGCATATCAAAGAACCCCAAGGTTTCAATTTTTGTTAAAAACAAACTAAGTTTAATTTTGGACCCTTTGGACCTTAATGTAGACCAATTTGAAAACGGGACCAAAAATTAAGAATCTACATACACAGTTAGATTCGGCATATTAAAGAACCCCAATTATTCAATTTTGATGAAATCAAACAAAGTTTAATTTTGAACCCTTTGGGCCCCTTTTTCCTTAACTGTTAGGACCAAAACTTCCAAAATCAATACCAACCTTCCTTTTATAGTCATAAATCTTGTGTTTAAATTTCATAGATTTCTATTTACTTATACTAACGCTATGGTGCGAAAACCAAGAAAAAAGCTTATTGGGTCCCTTTTTGGCCCCTAATTCCTAAACTGTTGGGACCGAAACTCCCAAAATCAATACCAACCTTCCTTTTGTGGTCATAAACATTGTGTTTAAATTTCATTGATTTCTATTTACTTTAACTAAAGTTATTGTGCGAAAACCAAGAATAATGCTTATTTGGGCCCTTTTTTGGCCCCTAATTCCTAAACTGTTGAAAATAAAACTCCCAAAATCAATCCCAACCTTTATTTTGTGGTTATAAACCTTGTGTCAAAATTTCATAGATTTCTATTAACTTAAACTAAAGTTATAGTGCGAAAACCAAGAAAATGCTTATTTGGGCCCTTTTTGGCCCCTAATTCCTAAAATGTTGGGACCAAAACTCCCAAAATCAATACCAGCCTTCCTTTTATGGTCATAAACCTTGTGTTAAAATTTCATAGATTTCTATTCACTTTTACTAAAGTTAGAGTGCGAAAACTAAAAGTATTCGGACGACGACGACGACGACGACGACGACGACGACGACGACGACGACGACGACGACGCCAACGTGATAGCAATATACGACGAAAATTTTTTCAAAATTTGCGGTCGTATAATTCAAAATTTGCGGTCGTATAAAAAGATTAAATATGATATGGAATGTATTTTCAACAGATTTAGTAAGCATGAAATCACGTTTTTTTTTTTATGATTCAAGCTTTGTGAGATAAAACTACATTTTGACAAAATCACAACAAAACAATTAACACAAAATAAGAGATTCAGATTTAAACTCATAAAATATTTACAAACAACCAATCAAAGAAACACACATCACTGAGAAAAAGCAATACAATAATAACTCATCATTTTTAGCAAGTTTAAAATTGAGTTTGCCAGTCTCAATTTTTATCTACAAAACACATCAGTGGCATACTGATAAAAAAATTAACAAAACTAATCGAACTTGTAAACCCGACTTTTCCTTACTCAATAAATTATCAGATCATAATATTATGTATTTTGTCAAAAAAAAGATAATTAAAAAATTATTATGCATACATTTACACCTGTTTTCTAATCTCAAAGACAACGTTATAGGCTAACAAAACATGGCAGCAAAATTTACCAAACTGTTTTGTTTCTATACTAATTATGCTAATAGCTAGAAAAGAATTCGCGTTCCTGTATAATTATGTGATTTGTTTTGATTTCAAGTTTATTTATTTTTTGCATTTAATGACATCTTATTTTTAGCAAGTGTGTTTTCAATTCAAAAGTAAAGCTACCACAATTTGTTCCCAAACTGTTACTAAATCTAAATTAAATCGAACTGAAAAAAAATTAACATTAAATCAAGTTTAAACTAAATTTAACATTAATTCAAGGAGTTACTAAATCTTAACATTAAATTAATTTGAAAGTGTTACTAAATTTTAACAAATACATTTAAATACATTATTGCACATAGACAAATAATTTATAACATGACTTGTATATAAACATCATTTTAAAATATTATAAAGGATAACACTAAATACCTAATATATATGACAGAAGAGCAGATCACCACAAACAACCAACAATAGACTTGAATAACATATACATTCCTTTTCCAAATAAACTGAGTAAAATAAAGATTTACAGCAACAAATATTTTTGAATCTTTACATATGATGATTTACTTGTTACAGCTTATTTCCTAATGCATGTGGAGCAAAACTTTGATTGACTTGCTTGCTTTGTTTGTATAATTGTTTATACAAGCTTTGTAAATAAGATTCACATCTTTAAACAATATATATAGGCATATATATATATATATATAGTTTAACCTGTATATATCATATTTGAATTTAATTTGGTGTTATCCTAATGATTGTACAATATACAAACAAAGCAAGCAAGCTAACCAAAGTTTTGTTTTACATGCATTAGGAAATTAGCTGTAAAGGAAATAAACCATAAGGTGTAAAAGAGAGGTGAAAGACACCAGAGGGAGATTCAAACTCATTGTTCCAAAATAAACTGACCATTCTATGGCTAAATAAAACAAGAATGTGTCCACAGTACACGGATGCCCCACTCGCACTATCATTTTCTATGTTTACTGGACCGTGAAATTGGAATAAATTCTCTAATTTGGCATTAAAATTAGAATGACCTTATCAAAGGGAACATGTATACTAAGTTTCAAGTTGATTGGACTTCAACTTCATCAAAAACTACCTTGACCAAAAACTTTAACCTAAAGTGTAACAGACGGACGAACAAACAGACGAACGAACAGACGAACAAACGGACGAACGGACGCACTGACCAGAAAACATAATGCCCCTCTACTATTGTAGGTGGGGCATCAAAAAAAGAAAAGACCAACAGAAAAACAATAGTACACATAACACAACATGCTATGTTCTCTCAACTAACATAATCAACCTTAAACATGTTAAAGATTAAAACTTGGAAACTTTTATTTAAAAGTTTTAACCTGAAGCATAAGTTGCTCAACTCTTTTTTACAGACATAAAAATTATCAATCAATTAACAATCATGATTCAATTTAGGACTAAGGGTGAACTCAGAAAACTATACCCAGTCCTGCAGATTTGATTATCGCTCCTTTAAAGAAGTCATCTTCACTTCAATATGTTATGTCCCTTTAATATGTTACCCCCTTTTAATTTGATTATCTCTCCTAAAACATGTTTGACTTATATTATAGGACTTATCCATTAAGGATGAGATACCCTTTCAAGCTGCAATACCATTTGTTATAAAATCTAAGTGAGAAATTTGAATTGTAACCCCTTTAACAAGTAGGACTGGGACAATATTCTTTTAAAAACACTTTCCGGCAATGTTCCACAAATGTGTAGAGGTCGTTAAAATATGTCTAGCCATTAAGCAGGAATTGCATATACAAAACCCTATACAGACAGAGTACAAACAGACAGACTAGTTGAGGTACAGAAAAACAGTAAGATTTCCTACTGCGTACTATATACAGCTAAATACGGTAATATAAGTCAGCCTCCAAAAAATAACTTAAGATCTTTGTATGCATGAGGGAGTTTGTAAATCAAACTACATAAAATTATCAGCTCAACACCTTCCAGCTCAAGTTTTTAAATATACTGACAAATGAATATACATTCAAGTCTTAACAAATTACAAGCAAAAGACTTATCATAGCCTATAAAGTGTCATTGGCTCAAAAATTTATATTGGCCAAAATTTCAAATAAAAAATGAAAATAAATATTCAAATTATCCTACACATCAACATGATGAAGGTAAATTAAAGAAAAAACAATAGAAACCAGATTCAAAAAGCATATCACAAAAAGTCCTTAGAGGCTGTAAAATCCAAAATTGAAATTCTTCCTTTAGAACCATCATTATACATCAGATTTATTTATTAGGCTAACTTCATCAACATCCAGGTTCAAAAGAAACTTTTACTAATTGATACTAAAGAGACATCTATATCACATGAGCTGAGACCTTATCCTGTCTTTTTTTTTTAACCCAGCCCCTTTTTCAATTCTCAGCCTCCTTTTCATCTCCAAGCCTCCTTTTCATCTCCAAGCCTCCTTTTCATTTATATAACATTATCAGTGTCTTCATCTGTGTCCAATAAGAGGCGTCCTATGTACTGTCTATTGTTGTGATGACGTTTGCAGGCCACAACCACAACAACTCCAATTATGGCTATAAATATAATACCTCCAACTATTCCACCAATCAGAACTGATTCTAAAAATAGCAATTATAGTCACATGATTGACAATTAAAAACAGAAAATAAAATGTAAATTTCACATGTCATTTTATTCATCTAAAAGATTGTGAATAGTGCAGGTATTGAAATTACTAAAAAAAATCTCTATTAATAGCAATGAAGAAGGATAAATAAAGCTATACAAATGTATGCACAGCTCCAGTGATGAACTGGCTCACAGATTTGATCACTAACATATTTTCTGTTTTCAAATTATTTTACATTTATCATTTTGAGACCTTGTTATGATAGCTGACTAAGCCATATGGATTTTACTAATTGTTGAAGATTGTAAGCAACCTATAGTTGTTAACATCAATTGGTCTCTTGTGGAGAGTTGTCTCATTGTAAATCATACCATATCTTCTTATTTTCATATTTGAATTTTTTTCCTGAAACTTACTGCTGACAGATGTGGACTTGTTCCCTGTCTGTGGCTGACTATGAGGGATAACAGCAGGTAAAGCAGTGGTAATGGGACCAAAAATCCAATGAGGGGTAACTGTAAAAAAAAAATCAACCATTAAAAAATAAATACTTTCTTACATAAATACAATTTTGATGTTTTCCCCTAAAAATGATACAATGAGCTAAGGGCCTGAAATAAATTTAAAAAATCAAGATTGATGTTGGCAGTTTAAAACAAATTTTGAATAAAGTTCTGTAACTTTTGCATTTTTTTATTTGAATTTTTAATTCAAACATGTTTTGCATACTTTTCAGTGGATACCAAAACCTTGACTAAAACTAATTTGGCATTTTTCATAAAATTTAGAAAAAACACTAATTTTTATCATTGAAATGCTTAATATTTCTTAAACAATAGAATTTGATTAAAACATTCAGCTGATTCTTAAACCCTAATCACCCTGTAGTACTAGTGTACTAGGTACTACCTTAACATAATTGTAATTTTGGATTTTAAAGTTCAATAGACAAGTTGATTTTTCTTACCTTGATTTCCTGAGCAAGTACCCGTATTGGGGCTCAGAATGTGGTCATCAACACATACACAAATTCCATGGGTCTCATTTTTCTGTTTACACTTTTCATTCGGACCACTAGTACAGCTGTCAAAGGCAGATAGATCACATGCTTTGTTGTAAGATGCTTTAAAAAAAGAAATATATAGTTATTATTTTGAGACCTTGTTGTGATAGCTGACTAAGACATATGGGTTTTACTAATTGTTGAAGATAGTACGCAACCTATAGTTGTTAACATCAATTGGTCTCTTGTGGAATATTTTTTTCTATGATTTTGTGGGGATAATATGTGAACCTTGATTTAAAGCCTTCACATCTAACACTACAGGGAGATAACTATGTAAAACCAGCAGAACGTTTTAATGAGGTTGTGTAATGAAAGGAATATTTTAAAAGCTTCTCAATGATCAAAACAAGTTTTTGTCAAACTGCTATATAAACAGCTGTGTAACGATGCACACTCGTTTAATCCATGTGTCGTTCTGTCACGCGTTGTCATATTTTTTATATTCAAATATGACGATAAGTTATACTATAATTCTTTAATAAATTTTGTAGAATATTTTTTTCTATGATTTTGTGGGGATAATATGTGAACCATGATTTAAAGCCTTCAAAGATGAAAATAATTCCATGAAATGTGCATACAAATTTCAACAACATCATTATATCAAAGTATCTACAATAAATAAAATCTTTCATCAATCTTGCAATAAAATGAATCCACAATCCATTGAAGCAAAGTAAGGAAAAATAGCATCCACATTAAATAAAATCTTTCTTCTATCTATGAAATTAAATGAATCCACAATTCATTGAAGCAAATATTTGCAACCACGGAAAAATTAAACATATACTTACGAGATTTGATTGGAAATGGCACAGCTGTTGTACGAGGAATCATTACAGGGTTGTGCACACATGTGGCAGCAGTAAGAGGAGGTGAGGTTGTTTTTACACCCCTAGGACATGGGGTAGCAGGAATTTCTGTTTTTGGAACGATATCTTGTTGGTACTGTGAAGGCCAAGATTCAATACCCAAAAAACTTGATGTCAGTCGAACTTTTAATCTTATCTGCAATGGAAAAAAAATCATTTCATTTATTTTCATCATGTTCATGGGTACCAATTTTTGTGGATTTAGGAAAACTTGTAATTTGCGTTGATACTAAATTTCAAGGTTTGTGCAGTCTGCACATATTCCTTTTAGAAATTTGTATTTCGTTGAAGTAAATTTGTGGTTCCCTTTGCATGCTCCTATGAAGTTCATAAAAATTGGTATCCAATGAATATAAATGAATCCCCAGTAAGTTCTTGTATCAAAAATTTTTTTACTCATTGATGATATTTCGGTTCTTATGTAATTTGTTGGTTTATAACTTAATAAAATGTTGTGAAACTAAAGTTTCAACTGCCTCAGGCAAAGTTGACTTAAGATGGATTTTGATATCATTACATGATGTAGGTCTTTTTTGGTCAAATAGCTCTTTTTAACTGAGTTTCTTATCTATTACATTACATCATTAGTTTCAAAAGATTTGGCACACAGTGTTCCTGAAAAAGGTAAACCTAGAAAAGGGCTTCAAGCAAATGATTAAAAAATTGCTGTTTTTTTTAGTTAAGGTGGTACCCAACACTTTAACTAAAATTAATTTGGCTTGTTCAATTTTCTTAAAACTTTGACAAAGTAGTTATTTTGACCCTTTGACAAAAATATAAAAATTTCAATAAATTTGAACCAACAGTTTTTTCAGATATATTACACTGGTTATATAGCAGTTTGACAAACACTTATTTTAATCATTGAGAAGCTTAATATTCTCTTCACAACACATTGTGTATAAAACGTATGTTTATTGTTGATTTTACAGAGTTATCTCCCTGTAGTGTTAGGTACCACCTAAAGGCGACAAAACATCTACATAAATGATTATGATGAGTATACATCAAAATTCTCCACCAAATATCAAATGACATTCTCCATTACAGCTAATTTCCTAATGCATGCAGGGTAAGACTTTGGTTAGCTAGCTTGCTTTGTTTGTATATTGTGCAATTGTACTAAGGATAACGTCTAATCAAATTTATATGATTTATACAAGTTAAAGTATGTCTATTTATTGTTTGATGATGTCAATGTTAATTAGAAACTTTGAATTAACGTTTATACAAACAGACCAAGCAAGCCTACCAAAGTTATACTCTACAAGCATTAGGAAATTAGCTGTAATCTTACCCCAAACAGTACATGATGTGGGACTGGTTTGGTCAGGTGAAAGAAAAGGAATGGTTGTGCAGTCCCTATACTTGCTAAGTCCATCTTCAAACCTGAAATATTTAAGTAGAATATAGATAAAATGGGGCAATATGCGCAATTGTTTCTCCACAGGCGGTAAGAAATCGGTCCAGTGCGATTTGTTCCTGGTATTTATGAAAACATGTATAGTAACATTGAATGTTTTCTTCTGAAGTTCTGTAGCTCAGTCTGTATCCTTAACTTGGATATGTATGATTGCTCGTTTCGAAGCTGAGATATTTTCATATATGTGGTTAATTTTTCCAGGTTAGAAGTGTGATTCGTTTTTCTGTAAATTAGCATACCCTGCAAATCCTTTTGTGATGCGGCTCTTCATGGTAAAAAATCCCATTTTTCACAAGTTCTTTGAAAATTCAACATGTCAAATATCACTACAAAGAAATTTTTTGTTTACACACAACTTTTGTGTTTCCTCAATTGAAGGCGCATTAGGAATATTGACCCAGATGGGTTAAGTGTTTACATGAAATATCCTATTGAAAGATTTAGAATAATGTAATTGAATTATTTCCATTTGCTGCTATTGGGAAAATGTTTGATTTTCCTATTTGACTAACCAAATTGATACATGCACACAATTCTGATAATAGATCATTGTGATGAATCAGGAAAAGCTAAAAGATGTTAAAATACACTACAGCTCAGGTGGATTCTGCTTTGTCCACCCGTCTACAGTGGGAGTGGGCATCGGGTGGACAACATTCCTATCTTGTCCACTCTACCCACCCATAGGAGTGGGCATGTAATTTCTTTTTTTTAGTCAAAAGACTTGCAAATACAATCAATTGAACAAAGCAGATAAGCATTTGTAATCAATATTTTTACAAAAAAAGAGATTATACATGTAGCTGGAGTGAGCACTGATGGGCTGTCCACGGTGGGCCAGTGGAAAAGTTAAATCCACCGGGCTGTTGTGTAGTTTATAAGAAAACTATTCTTAAAGGCTAGCATAACAAATAACATTGCCTGATTTATGCAGGAATTTGTGCAATTGAACATGATGACAAAACTCTTGTTGAAATTGTGTCAATTGATGCTTATTTATTTTAAAAAGTAAAGACAAGATTATTTATGACAACTCTTGATTGATTGGTTGATTGGTGTTTAATGCCACTTTCAACACTATTGTACTATTAAATGGTGGTCCGTTTTTATTGGTGGAGGAAGCCACAGTCCCCTGAGAGTGCCACTGACCTTTGGTATGAAAACTGACAATCCTAGTTAAAAAATATTATATAGTAGAGTGCTAATGCCCTGTAAGGGATATAAACTTTCTGATCCACGGAACCCCTCTGGATTTGCCACTGACTTAAGTCTAGATATTACTTACTTGTGATCTCTTTCTTATCATTGTGATGTATTCGGTCAGTAAATGAAACCGAGGAATTTTTTGGGTCAGCATAATATATATCCATAGATATGTTAGGGTGGTCACAATGATTGATTCTCAACCCAAAACAAAACGATACATTGATCACTTCTTTATCTAGCACCTATAAATAGAAGAAAAAAGATATTTAGAATCCTCTAGTTTTATCCATTAACGTTATTAAAATAAAAATATATAGATATAAGAAGGTGTGGTGTGAGTGCCAATGAGACAACTCTCCGTCCAAATAACAATTTATAAAAGTTAACCATTATAGATATAGGAAGATGTGGTGTGAGTGCCAATGAGACAACTCTCCATTCAAATAACAATTTATAAAAGTAAACCGTTATAGTTCAATGCACAGCCTTCAACATGGAGCCTTGGCTCACACAGAAAACAACAAGCTATAAAGGGCCCCAAAATTACTAGACATAATAAGTGTATTACCATCCAAACGGGAAAACCAATGGTTTAATCTATATAAAAAACAAGAAAAGAGAAACACGTATAAATTACATAAACAAATGACAACAACTGTACATCAGATTCCTGACTTAGGACAGGTAGAAACATTTGCAGCGGGATTAAATGTTTTAATAGTACCCAAAACTTCTCCCTTTTTCTGAAACAATAGCATATCATCACAACATAGAAAAACATGCCCAGCACCTAAAAAAATAATAACATACCAATCTTTTCTAAAGAAGGGAAGACTATACCAAGGCAACACTAATAAGTTTCTGAGAATGTAAAACTAATTGGGAATGTACATGTGTTCATCATGTTCATACGACACAGATGATGACCCCCATTGCATATCACACATTGTCACACATCATTTTTTGCACATGTCATATAAAGTAATTAAAAACATAATAAACTGAAGAACAGTAAAAGTCTTGAAAAATTGGTTTATTTAAACAATTATATAAAGTATGCTCCCTATAGGAATTTTGAAAGCAAGGAGTAAAAGTGTTGTTACCCAGATTTGAACTTGATCTGAGTTGTGTGGTAAATGTAATATTTACTATTGTTCATTTGGTTGAGGAAAACTAAAGAAAAGGAAAAGAAATGAAAAATTTAGAAAGTTTTGCCATCTATACCATATACTATGTATACAGAGGCATAACTTTAGAACAGTTTGGGTCAGTTAAATATAAAGTGACACCGACAAAATTTTAAATATGATAATAACTATCTTGTACAAGTTTTCTAACTTTTGGTTGAGGCAAACTTGAGTAAAAGAGCAGAAACAAAAATTCCCGCAATTTTTCCATTTGTTAAGGGGCATTACTCTAGAACGTTAAAGTGACGCCACCAAATTTAAAACTTGAATCTTATGGTAATTGACATTTTGTATTACTTTCATAACATTTGATTGGGGTAAACTATTTAATTCGATAGATATAGGAAGATGTGGTGTGAGTGTCAATGAGACAACTCTCCATCCAAATAACAATTTATAAAAGTAAACCATACATCCATAATATGTAACTGTATGGCCTGGAAACTTTTTAATGTACAGACAGACATATGGACAAGGATAAAACTTAATGCCCCTCTCTGCAATGGCTACATCAATTTTATGATGACGACCGCAGTATATTTTTGATGGTCTAGTAAAATAATATCAAGCCAAACAGTTGGTAAATATTTCTGAGCCAAGCTCGAATTCTAGATACCATGTAAAGGCTACTGGGTCCCTGCTATACAAACCTTGTAATAAATGGAACCAGTGCAGTCTGCTCCATTACATTTTTGTGGATCATATGTGCAGTTATAATTAAGGTAGTTGTATGTTTTGTAGACATTATTCATCTGACTTGTAAAGTTACTCCAGAAAGAGCAGGCATCCTTTTGACTGACAGGTCGTTCAGTTGTAGTACGTGCTTGTTGTGATGGGTAGACAAAATATAAACTCACTGAAATAGATAAGATAAGAGTTAATTTCTACATCAAATATTTACAGTAGGTTTGTTGTTGTTCATTCATTTAATGTGTGTTATCATTTAATTTTACCATTTGATTAGGGACTTTCCATTTTAAATTTTCTTCTAAGTTCATTGTATTTGTGATTCTACTTTATTCATAGTAAAGATAGTCAGATAGTGGTTTAAGCAAAATCATTTTTTATGTCATTCTTGATTAAAAAAAATCAATTTCAAACTGTGTACACGTAAAAGTGGTTTTGAAAGGCAAATAAAGTTTGTGATTTTTCTGTACTTTTTCTCAGTTTTTCGTGCATTGTCATGTATTAAGTACATGAAAAGTGTCTAGTCCTATTTTTCTGTTTTAGCAAATAAAAAGATGTAAACTAAACTAAGTTTACAAAATCTTCAGTTACATACATTTGTAATTGAATACATATTACAGTTACTCTCATTTGAGACGTTTTTATGTATACATTTATAGATTCATATTTGTGATTAGGAGAAAAAGGCCATAATTTGGTATTCGGCCTTTGGTTTCTTTTTGTATCCTTTTTTTATAAGTTCTAAAACTTTAAATTTTATTCTGTGGGTTGTGTTGGTGTTAGAATAGTATTAATGGAACAATTGAGTTTTTCAAGAAAAAATTAATACATTTCAATTCACCGTTTACATGACAAGACCAAACAGGAAACCAATCTTTATTTTCTTTATTTTGCACAATATATTTCAAAAGACATAAATGACCACCATTACTAGTGTTACTTGCTTCATGTTAATATTTAAAATCTACTTTCAATGTTAAATTAAAGTTTTTTTTAAACGCGACAGGAAACCATAAGAAACCGAAAGCATTTTTTTAGTTTTATTTTATTGCAAAATCTGCTTAAAATAATCTGAACAGTATACTTTTTCTTAAAATCCATCTTAAATGTAACAGTATTAACTCCTAAATATTAGCTTGTTTTGAAAACAATTAGTACAATTTATTCAGAAATTTCCATATTTTCTTCATTGATACAGGATACATGTACCATAATCATTGTATCTGGATGTTTTAGCCAAAAAAATGTATTTATATTTGGTTTTGAAATTCCAGTTATTATACAATTTATTCCAAATCATTGGCAATGTAAAATTATTTAAATCCAGTAAAGAAAAAAACTTTTATCTTGGAATTAAAATCTTTAAAATAGGCACCATGTGATATTTGTGACCTGTATACCATCTACATGGTTTCCACATTTTAACCTGCTTTAGTTGGCTAAAATCAATAAAGTACTTCCTTTCAAGTCATGCATGGTAAAAGTTTACTTCTCCTTTGACAAGTTTATTTTGTTTCTGAAAAGAATGAACGAAAAACAAATATGTAACACATACACAAACGACAACCACTGAATTACAGGCTCCTGACTTGGGACAGGCACATACATAAATAATGTGGCGGGGTTAAACATGTAAGAGGGATCCCAACCCTCCCCTAACCTGGGACAGTGGTATAACAGTACAACAAAAGAACGAACTATAAAAATCAGTTGAAAAAGGCTTAACTCATCAGAGGCTGTTAGTTAGCACCAGAAGCGATGAAGCAGCGCATCTATACACCTTATCGCTATTTGTCCGCCATTACTGGACATCACACAGGGTCCCGTAAAATTTTGACGTCATAATTCAAAATGTCTGACGCCACAATGGAAAAGTGATTGTTGTATGACGCCAATAGTTCAAGCGGAACAGATTCTCGGGTCAAGCGGAAATAGCGATAAGGTGTATTTTGGGTGGGTAAATATCCACCCTTTGATATGGGACAAGCTCTGAGTTCCCAAGACCCCAGTAAAGGCAGTTTGTCTGGCAAAAACAGCCGTTGGACGTCAGAGAAATCTCTGACTATGAGTCTATGTTTAGCATGTAACTTAGGGGTGATGCTGAGGTTGGATTCCTGGGGTTCTGTTACACAACTCTTTCCTGAACTTCCATTTAATGGAAATCAAGGAAATTTGACATGAATAGAAAACAAGAAGTCCAAATAACTAAGGTGGGAGTCCCAGAAAAAAATAGCATTGCAAAACGTCATAATTTTTTGGACAAGATGAGTGTGAGAAATTGAATTGATCAACCAATGAACCTTTTTTGAATGTCTTCAAATTATACCCGTATTTTCAATTTGCTTTAATGTTTTATCAATAAAAAGTAAATAGCCTGAAAGTTGATGCATACATAGAGCAAATGTTCTAAACATGACACTGCTTCTAATCATAGTGATTCTGGTAATCTTTTGTATAACTGTTTCTATCTTGTGACTGCTAAAAATAGGTATCGGGACCGTTCGCCCTAGTAACATGTTCGCCCTAGGTCCGTTTGCCCTGAGTTCGTTCGCCCTTAGAGTCCGTTCGCCTTACTAAAAAATATTAATATTCAGGGCATTGAAGTTGAATAAACTTAATCAGATATATTTCTATGGTATATATTCTTGAAATTTATGGAAACATGGAAATATCTAAAAGTTTATGGCTTGTTAAGGATCATTCATTTATTGTTTTATGACAAAATAATTCGGATCACTGCTTATCTACATCTATCTCTACATAATACTTCTTAACTTCAATATGTTGAAGATTACAAGAAGGCACATGCTAGGGAAACAAATTAAAACTAAACATATTGTGATACCTGTCTTTTGATGGATTTATAATATAAAAAACAAATTTGTTTTGATAATATATTCAGCTTGAAATTAATTTTAAAAAAATGTACGAACAGTAAAACGGATTTACAAGTTCATTCATTAAAATACTTTGAGACTAGTCTAAGTTATACTGCATACATCTGAGACTACTATAACCGATACTGAAATAGACAATTAGTAGTCTCGGTGATTAGGTGATGAAATTTGTCGTCTGCTACTGATAAATCCGAAACTACGATTGAATACGAAACTACGTTATATTAACGTAGCTGAAAAGGTGGAGACTCACACTACACGATAAATCGGTAGTGACCAATCTCTGTGTTATAGTAGTCTCAGCATACAATTATTTTGTTAACAAATATCAACAAAGATAAATACATTGTATTCCAGTATTCTACTGCAATCAAAGGGAAAATGATGAAATTGATTGCGGCAATATCAATATTCGGTGATTTTTTCAACAAACTTCAACATATTTTATTCAAATACTTAAAATTATGCCACTAGACAACAATTAGTAAAAAATAAAAATCAGGGCGAATAGACCCTGGGCGAACAGGTACTAGGGCGAACGTGAATTAGGGCGTACGGACCCGGATTCCTAAAAATAAAATACTTCCTGTTTTGGTACTCCGCACTTAATAATATGAAACTTTTTTGAAAAATTAAGAATCTAAATGAAAATTAACAGTACAAATCTTACACTTCATGATTTGCGTTAATTTTATTGTTTTATTTTTGTTAAAAAAAGAAAAGAAAACCAGACAATATTTACTGCAGAACTGACATGGATAAAAGGTGCAGATGACAATTTTTCTTCTGAGAAAGTTTATAACTACTGTACATTGAGCATCTTTTAAACTACCAGAAAATGCAAAGCACTATATCATATATTCAAGTCATTTATTCCTTATTTATTTAATAACTTTTGAATTGAACTGGAAACCCTAAATTAATTTGCAGATACCTGTGGTACTCATGTGCAGTCAGCTGATTTTTGTTTACATTGTTTACCTTTAATTTTTTACCGTAATTTTTGTGTGTATTGTAATAAGATATAAGCTATACCCTTATTTCTGTATGAATTGAAAACAAAATAAGCAGATTAAATGTGGGTGTTACCCCATGTTACATCAATTTATTTAATTAATTACTTCCTGTTCATGCTTATTTAAATTTGGGAGATTCCCATGTCTACAGTTAGGCTTGATTTAATTAACACTCTTGAATACATTTATCGCCTGACCCTGCTGCTTGAACTTTTGACGCATACAACAATCACTTGTCCATTGTGGCGTCAGATATTTTGTTCTATGACGATAAAATTTTACGGAAATCTGTGTGGTATCAGGCCCTTTCTCGCCCAATAAACTTTCCCATGTTCACACTCTACACATTTGCGCCCAATTTTAAATTCATATTCCACTTGAATATTTGGAATAAAGATTTATTCAACACAAAAAAAGGTGCTGTCTCACTTTATTATGAGACAATGACAACAAATATACTTAAAAGAATACACTTGCCAAAACTTGTTTACAAAGTTCAAAGTTATTAAACACACAACCAATTGAAATTGGGCTCCATCATGTTGGGTTCGAACGGATTTTGGGTGCGAACATGTAGGGTGAGAAAGTGAAAGGGTGCGAATATGAGTAGATGTGAATGTGGGTGATATCCAGTAATGGCTGAAAAATAGCAATAAGGTGTATTAAAGAGGGTGGATAGGGTTTATTTTCGTGCCATTTGATCAGCGTTTTTTATTTAACTTTCAACATGTTTTTACTTTCTTATTAGATGTTCATTTGTGCAAGACAGGTTCCTCGTTCAAATAAAAACTTATTAAATTTACGTGCATCATGTGCAGGGTTTCCCCTGGGTCAATTATTTTTTTCGCCACCTCTTTCGCCAAAACAATACATTTTTCGCCACTTTATATTTTTTTCGCCAAATATATTTTTCCTTTAAAATTTTCTTTTTTTCCAGCACACAAACCCCCCCCCCCCCCAAAAAAAAATAAAAATAAGAAGGTTTTTTTTTACAGCAAAACGAAGAATCTTATTACTTGAAATTAATCCCTCGTGTAAGGTGTAGTCATTACATTGAAGGGTTACTCTCATGCCAACCTTTTGAATAGATTTCTTCATAACGACAGTTTTCTTTTCTAGACTATTGTAAATAAGTAAAACTATATGCTTGAAACACCTGTGTTACTGAAACGACTTTGAAGTACCCACTCAAATCAATGATCTTTATATGAAAGTTAAATGATAAAGTTTAAAATCAGAGACCTTACTAGCTTTTGAACATTTTTCGTCATAACAATAATTTTCTTTTCAAAAGAAGGAGAGAAAGCGTAAATTTTGCTGCAAACACGTGCGTCGCAAAGTGGTAAATAAATCCCTTTTGAGACATGTGACAGTGTAAAGCAAAATTATATCCAGGGGAAATTTGATCCGGAGGAAAAAATGTCACAGTAGTTGTTGTTATTTTTTTATCCGGAGGAAAATATTTCCCTGGGATGTTTTTTCCTTTGCCGTGAAATTCTATCAGCATAGTTAAATTGATGAATAGTTATTAGAAAAAAAACTATCCTTTCAAGTAAAATACTATAAAATAATAATAGTGTATTTGAATTAAAGCGAAATAGTAAAAAAAAATGTATTATAATGGGAAATAATTTCACAAATTATCATTGAAAAAAATTCCTGAAATATTCAAGTCAATATCATCCTTTTAAAAGAAAATTATCATGAAACATAAGGAAGAAAACCAGAAGTAATTTCAAAGATCGTAATATTAAAATAATATCATGATTACATAAGGTTAGTGAAATACATGTAAAAGTGAGTTGTTTTCAGATCTCAGTGCAAATATAAATTTAAAAGTAAGGTAGAAATGTAGTTGCATTACTACTGTTAACAGTAATACAAGAATTTGATTATGATGATTTTTTTAACTCTATGAATAGTTTTGTCTGGGGACAGAGATGTAGATATATAGTTGTTGATTTTATGAAAATCAGATAAATCAAAGCATAACAATATATTGGAACAAAAAATATTTAACAGCTGGATAGTATTTACCTGTGAAATGTGATCCGTCTTATTAAATCAAGTTGTAAGTCATCTTTTTATATAAATGAATAAATATAAAAAATAAGATTCAAGGAAACATTTCACTATGAAATAGATTCAGAAATATTATATATTATAATATTGATACATGTATCTTTAAAATATGAATTCCTCATAATTACCTCCCTTTGATAAATTATGCAAATTTGTTTTACCTTTGTGAAACATTTTATAATTATAGTCGGGTATATATTGATTGTGAGCAACGTACACTGTAGTTAATGGGACTCTATTTCACACGGGTCTGTGAAATATAGTACGGCAATATATACCGGTACATATTGTCCGCATAAACACAGATAGATTTTCACTGCTCTGGAAAAAATAAACCAGTGAAATACCATGCCAGGAAAAATATTACCGGGACAAATTATCCTCAGGATAAAATATCACAGAGGAAGAAATAAACCGTTACAACAGAAGCCATTTAACCATATCATTTTGTCATATCATACAATCAACACCTTTATTAATTAGTCCTTTGATGTCGATAGCTATAAATGCAATCAGCTGATTATTGATTTTCTGTTGAAATCTTAACGAGTTCAAGGTGAATTCCGAGTATTGTCTGATCGGTAAAGTCAGAGAAACCCGAAAAATGTAAACAAACAAGATGGCTGAAAATAAATCGTTATATATATTTCTTTCGCCAAATTCTTTCGCCAATGACGAATTTTAATCGCCACAATTATTATTTTTTCGCAAATTGCGAAAATGGCGACCACCAGCAGAAACCCTGATCATGTGCTTATTTTGAGTGCTCAGTATATTTCAAACAAATTTCATAAACTGGGCAGGGATCTTTTTTTTTTTTTTTTTTTTTAACGTAACAATATCTTTATTGCAATCTTGCTGTAACAAATTACTAAGTTTACAGCTTTAACTTAGTATCCCTCATGTTAGCTTACCAAATAGTTAAGGGAAGCACTATTTGGCAAGGTATTATTTATTCATAATATTAGTCATGTTAGTATTCATAACATAATATTTTTCACAAAATATATTCTATAAATTAATGTGATAATACATATACATTACATTTTGTTTCTCTTTTTCATAGTATTTATTTTTTCCGGAATCAACTCCGTTATCGGTATGATCTGTGTTTCCATTAGTATTGGGCACAGTATGTGTTGTTTTTCGCATGTGCGTTATCGGGTATAGTTTGGATGTGTGTCTAAATTATATAAATATTATCCACTGGATTTAACTATTATATATGGTGAGTTTACTATTCAAATTTTCTTTAGTTATCTACTGATCTTTTTTGTCGAAATGTAGGTGTGTAATTCACAAATAGGTAATTTAAGTGTAACAAGTTGAAACACTTGACATGCGAAATGATACATTATTTTTCCACATTAATTAATAAACATACAGTCATACAGTACGGATATACTGTTTATAGTATAACTTTTTTTTTTATCATTGTAAATACAAAATTTAAAATATAAAAAAAATGCTGTATAATTTACATGTGGTGACTCATGCATGGCTGAACATGCTTACAAACATTGATCATGCATGGTTGAACTTGATCATAAATATTGCCATATTTGGTTTGTGTACAAGAAACAATTTTGTACACAATGTTGTGTGCTTCATACATAGCTAAGCCCTGATTCAATTGAATCTTTGCAATGAATCTATATGTTTTTATGAGTATCTGTTTAGTTTTTTTGTTATTAAAATTGTTTATTTCAATTATTTCTGAAATTTCTTTCTGGAAATTTTTTAAAATGTTTATTTTTTTTGTCTTCTTTTCTGAGACAAAATGTGATTTGTATATTGAGAAGGATATTAAAGTTAATATATAATTTATATCAAAGTATGCTGAATCTTCAATTTTGTACCCTGTTACTAAATTTTCAAGGCTTATAATGTCTTTTTCAATACATGTACCTAGGGATTTCATTAATTTCATTATTATTTTTAGAAAGTCATTATTATTATATGAGCAATTGACAAAAAAATGTTCATAGTCTTCCTTTTTTTTACAATGCTTACATAAGTTGTCTTCAGTAATTTTCCACTTTTTTAATAGTTCATTACTTGGCAGTATGTAGTGAATAAGTTTCCATCTAAATATTTTCAATCTATTATCAGTAAGATATTGAAAAATAAAAACAAAAGTATTTTTCAATTTAGAATTTAAATGTTCATCAAATATTTTTTCCCACATTAGAAAACCATTTGGTTTATCACAACTATTTTTCAATGTCAATAATTTATAGAGTTCTTTTGTACTTATTAAGGGAGTAATTGCCCTGTGCATAATTTTTAAATCATTTATAACTTTAACTTTAGTTTTTAACTTGATGATAGAGTTGTGTCCCTTACGATAAGGTGTGTCGAAATTTGTCTCCTATTAATATTTGGATTTTGAGTGTTAAAACGATTTTTTTTGGATTTATTTATGAACTGGATGCTTATTCTATTTTACCAGGATTGCTAACATTCAAATTTGTGAGTTAAAACATTTATCTATAATTCGTATAAAACAGAATATATGAAACAATTTGCACAACACAACAGTGAAAACATCTCACTAAGGGAATATAGTGTGTACTCTATGGTCAACGATCGTCCGTAATTATTAAGTTGGACTTTGGACTCTATTAATTGCCTACAGCGGAATACGGTATACTTGTATATGATTTCTACAGTTAATAGCAGACGAAACGTTTAAATACAGACAAGGACTTGTGGAACTATCCGAATACGCACTACTATACTCAGTTATTATGAACGACTCTTACACGATCACTGAGCTCCAAGCGGTTGGTTCATTGTATTTACAATATGGTCAAGATGATAGTCACATAGAAACAAACAATGAAATGGATCTGACACAAAATAAAACGAGGGATGATTTAAATGAATTCGAAGGACCCGACGATTTAGTGTTTAACTATATGGATATATCATCTCAAGATGCAATACTCAATAACTTCGATGACAATTTCAGAGGCTGCCCAAAAGAAACCTTCATTTCAAAACTTATCCAAACAACTAGCAGTGATACACATAAACTTGAAGAAATACGAATGCGCTTCTTTTCGGAAGTTAGAGATCAGGAAAATTTTCCATACAAGACAGCAACTTTGAAAAAGCGATACGGAGCACGTTCAAAAAATGGGGACACATTATTACAAAAATTAGCCAAAGATTGCTTTATTTTGTGTGTTGCATTGAATGACAATTGTAACGACGAATTGCTAGAAACTATTAATATTCCAAAATCGCAAGGACCAAGGCAATCACAAAACTGTAGATCATCTGATAACGGACAAGATGTAGGAACAGACAGTTCCAACGACTTATTCCTTAAGGAAGGCTTAGCACGGTTGGATCGCGATATAATGACAATGAAAGGTGAAAACGCACAAGATATTGATAATATTGATAAAAGGATACACGATATGATTAAAGAAAACGAAACGTTAAAAAATGTCGTGGAGAAACAAGCAGATAAAATATATCGACTCCAAAATTCGATTGACAAATCTGACTCTGCTTTAGTTGAATTCATGGCCGAAATAAGATGCAAAATCAAAACTCTTACAGATGAAAACCATCAGACTAAGCAAACTAGTCCAAACTTGATTGAGGTCAAAAAGGATATCTCAGAAATTGATACAGTAATAAGTTCTCTTGCAACAGAAACAGGAAATAACTCAACAAAGATATAGTCAGTAAAAGAAGATATTAATGCGTTGAAAATGTTCGAAAAGTCTGTAGATTCTAGAATAACAAGGCTGGAAGACTCGAAATTCAGCGGAGTAGATGCCTTACGTGCTAACTTAAAATTAGTGAGAAAAGATATATATGATTTGAATGACGAAATAGACACAGTAAAATCAGACATCACAGTGAACAACAGAAGTATCTTAGATTTAAATAAAAGTAGTGACATGAAGAAGACAAAAACAAAAACAAAGAACTATCCAAAGTCAACGAAAATAAGTACAGGCAGCCACATTGATCTCATTTCGTTCGTGAGTCCAAAACGTCTGTCAAAATCTCAAATGGAAGAGCTAACATGTACAGATAAAGAACAAAGAAAGTCAACAACTGAACATCAGTATAGAGGGGAAAAACATATAATTACTGATAATTCTACAAATATGGACATAGTTATTGATGACAGTAGTATGTTAGAATTCAGCTCATTTGAAATGTCCAAGACTATAGAAAATCATGGGGAAAAACAAACACAGAATCAATCTGCACCTGAACACATTGAAGTTGTTATATCGAGTGATCAAAACATGGTTTCGTTAAACAATTTTAGAGGAGTATCTGATAAACGAGTCGATCGTTTGTATGTCGGCGGAATTAGGAAAGACTGCACCGAAAGTGACATGCGAGCCTTCCTACTTGAAAATAATGTCAAGTTCACCTATATTCGATTTTTCACCAAAGGATTATATAGTAACTCTGCTCAACTACCGGTAAATGTTCGACACTCAGAAAAAGAAAGAGTGTATGATTCTAACTTTTGGCCAGACGGCATTTTTTTCAAACGTTGGTTATCCCGTCGTCAGCTACAAGAAAGAACCGGTTATAAGAATGAAAAATATGGCAATTAACAAATTAACATATCTAGTAATTATATATATCTTATGTGACACTTTCATGAACATGTCCAGCAAACTAACATTTATGTCATGGAATTGTAGAGGGATTATGTCAAGTATCCCATATTTAGTGGAGTGCTTGAAAAACCACGATGTTGATATATGTGCGTTACAGGAACATTGGTTGCGTAGACACTGTGTAAATGTACTTGAAAGTATTGATTTGACTTATTCATCAGTAAATCCAAAATGTGTTGATGATGACTACCCTGAAGCGTTTAAAATTCGAATGGAAGGTGGTGTGACTTTTATTGTTAAATCTTCAATTGTCAAATATGTTGAAAGTATTGATATAGAGGACACGCGTATAACAGGAATGGAAATTCACACCATTCACTCAGAGAATATATATTGTTTCTGCGTATACTTACCTGCATCGTCAAAGTCATTCGAACATTTTAGAATTTACGTTGAACGACTGTACGACATATACATGATATACTCTCAGCTAGGTACGGTCATCATTCTTGGAGATATAAACGCCAAAGTAAATGGACCGAGATCATTTAATTCCGTTAAAGATAAACGATCAGTAACATTTGCGAAATTTTTGGACGAATTGCGTCTTGTTTCCTTACATTTACAATCCTTTGGGGAAGGAAGTACATTTACATTTCAGTCGTATGAAAGTGGTCCATCTACTGCTATAGACCATATTTTGATATCAAAGGATAATATCAGTCTGATTGATTCTGCAAGAGTGTTAGACGACCATTCGTTTAATGTTTCGGATCATCATCCAATTATAGCCAAGCGAAAATTAGACAATACAGTAATTGCAGACACGGAAACAATAATAAAACAATCTAAGGTATCATGGAATAAGGCTCGAGAAAAGAACAATTTGGAAGACTTCTCTTTTGCAACTTCACAGCATCTTTGGGGCGTGGAGATACCGAGTTTAGGATGTTCTAATTGTGATATAGAGTGTTATTATTCGAGCATCGTCGATGCAATACAACAAGCTGAAACAGAAACTTTACCACACAAAACTTTCGTAAAATACCTTAAACCATACTGGACTCATCACGTAAAAGCGCTGCATGAAAATATGGCTTCAAAACGCCAACAATGGATTTCTTGTAATAGACCAAGAGGTGAACACGTCATATTTCTAGAATACAAATCAGCCAAACGAAATTTCCGACGGGAATTACGAAATGCATATCAAGAGCATATGCAAGAAACATATGATTCACTCGAAAAGGATTTCGATATAGATCAAAAACGTCTCTGGTCATTTCTGAACAAGAATAAAAAGTCTAAAAGCTGCTTATCAAAACTAATTGTAAATGGAAGACAATGTTCGACTCAGGATGATATCTTAGATGGATGGGCAGATCACTTCGAGTCAATCTTCAAACAAAATACTGAATCAGAACCGGTTAGTGACAAGGAACGGGCTATAACCAAGACTGTTGAGGTTGCTCACAAAGATTTCAGAGGAACATTTTATGACAATACTAAGCTACATATTACAGTTAACGAAGTGGAAAAGGTAGTGAAGTGCCTAAAAAATAATAAAGCGTCTGGATTGGATAACATCGAATATGAACATCTGAAATACGGTGGAAACAGTTTGAGAAATCACATGACAAAACTTTTTAACTTAGTTTGTTACAACTTTTATTCTCCAAAATCTTGGAAATCAAGTTTGATTGTTCCTTTATTTAAAGGAGGAAACAAATGTAAAAGTGATCCAAACTCATATCGAGGAATAAGTTTAGCACCGTGTATTGGAAAAGTGTTTGATAAAATCATTGATTTAAAACTTGAATTGAAGAAAGACAACAAATGTTTTCCAAACCCACAGCAAACGGCATATCAACAGTGTCTATCGTGTTTACATACATCATTCAATATCCATGAATCCGTTTATCACCATATTGAAAGACTTGGAAAAGTTATAGTTGTTTTACTTGATTCAACAAAGGCATTTGACACGGTTTGGCACAACGGATTGTTGTACAAACTGCTTGAATATGGAGTAACTGGAAAACTATGGTTGCTTATAGCTAATATGTACTCGGACGCTAAAAGTGCAGTTCTTTACAACGGACAAATTTCACGTTTCTTCCCAATTTATCGTGGTGTTCGCCAAGGGAGCAGCTTATCATCCAAATTGTATTTGTTATACATTAATGACTTGTTAGAAGAGCTTTCCGACTGTAGACGCGGCATACTCGTAACAGACATTCATATTTCATCACCCGTTCAAGCAGATGATATCGCTTTGATCAGTACTAACTGTTGTAACATGCAAACGATGGTAACAATATGCGAAAATTATAGCATTGATTGGAAATTTAAGTTTAATCCACTAAAAAGCATTCAACTTAATTTTTCCAAATCAAAACAACATACGGATATTCTACTGTACAACAGCAGCATACAATTGGAAATTTCCGCTAGACACGTAGGAGTCCTATTGAACAGTAACCTTAATTCTATGGACAGAACACTTCAAGCCTGCAGAACATTAAGATCTTCAGCATTAGGGTTAATCAAATCAGGTTTACATCCTTCTGTTATCAGTATTGACACTTGTAACCGTATAGTTCGTCAGGTATGTTTCACGAAAGCCCTTTTCGGATGTGAATTGTGGACCGAAATTACCAACACCGAGATTTTACTATTAGAACGTGCACAGCAATATGTGTGTAAATCTATACAGGGACTACCAAGGCAAACTAGATCTGATATGGTAAATGCGTTGATTGGATGGAAGTCCGCCGAGTCATACATAGATGAACGGAAATTATTATTTCTTGGAAAGTTAGTACTAATGAAAGACTCTATGCTTCCAAAGCAGATATTTCTCACCCGAGCTATGGAATTTAAATATAACTGTGTGAAACACCAACTTGGATTTATTCCCGATATACATAGAATTTTGATCAATTATGGATTGTCAGACTTTGATACTTACCTGAGTACAGGTCATTTCCCAACTTACATTCAATGGAAGAAGAAAGTTAAAGTTGCCGTCCAAGAAATCGAGGAATCGTTGTGGCGTTTCAGGACACAAATAGACAAAGATTTTAAATTCTTCAGTCGTATACATACACTTTCCAAAGGTCTTCATCCTGCTTGGACTTTTAGCCGAAAACATCCATTACTTATAGAACAGTGCCGTTTTATTGTCAATCTATGTACCTTAACCCGTCCATATGAAGAACCGTCTTTTCTGTGTGACAAGTGCGGAAGGTTTTTCGTTGATATAACTATTCACATCGTACTTTCTTGTGGAAATTTCCAGTCAAAAAGGGACAAGTTTTGGTGTGATTTAATAGATATAGGTCCAATCGAATTCAGTGCTTATCTACATAGCTTAACTGACGAAGACTTTTTAGCATGCATCTTATCATGTCATACAGACTTCGATCTAAACGAAGATGAACGGACTATGTTTCAAAGGGCCTGCATCACAAACATATACTGGATGTGTGCGACTTGAATTAGATGAAAAGAACAATTTCTACATATTAGACAATTAGTTATGTTAAAGATTTTTACTGTGTGAACATTAATTGCTACTTTCTTAGGCTGATAAACATTTAATTTTATTCTCTTTACGCATTATTCCGATTTATATATTTGTGTAAAGGTTAATTTTGATATATTATTGTATGTACATATACTGTCCTATCTTCCAACTTTACTTCAACTATCGATCTAACTAATGCTCTTCATTTTTGGAGGAAATAAAGATATATATTTGTTTTTATGAGTATCTGTTTAGTTTTTTTGTTATTAAAATTGTTTATTTCAATTATTTCTGAAATTTCTTTCTGGAAATTTTTTAAAATGTTTATTTTTTTTGTCTTCTTTTCTGAGACAAAATGTGATTTGTATATTGAGAAGGATATTAAAGTTAATATATAATTTATATCAAAGTATGCTGAATCTTCAATTTTGTACCCTGTTACTAAATTTTCAAGGCTTATAATGTCTTTTTCAATACCTAGGGATTTCATTAATTTCATTATTATTTTTAGAAAGTCATTATTATATGAGCAATTGACAAAAAAATGTTCATAGTCTTCCTTTTTTTTACAATGCTTACATAAGTTGTCTTCAGTAATTTTCCACTTTTTTAATAGTTCATTACTTGGCAGTATGTAGTGAATAAGTTTCCATCTAAATATTTTCAATCTATTATCAGTAAGATATTGAAAAATAAAAACAAAAGTATTTTTCAATTTAGAATTTAAATGTTCATCAAATATTTTTTCCCACATTAGAAAACCATTTGGTTTATCACAACTATTTTTCAATGTCAATAATTTATAGAGTTCTTTTGTACTTATTAAGGGAGTAATTGCCCTGTGCATAATTTTTAAATCATTTATAACTTTAACTTTAGTTTTGAATGAATCTTCATTGCCAAGAATTGTTTTCCAATCAAATGGTATTGCTTTTTTTAACATAAATAATTGTCTTATCCAATTTTGTTTATTTTTAAGTTTAGTCAAAATGATAGTTTCAGAGATATTGCCCTGTTCATCAATTACATCATTTATATTAATAATGTCACTTTTTATCCAATCTTCAAAGTTTAAACATTTTCCATTAATCCGGATATTATCATTTCCCCATAAAACTTGTTTTCTAATTTCAAGAAAATTTTTGGGATATTTTGTATTACCTCCCTTTACACTTATCCAATCTTTAATTAGTTGTTTATAGAAGTCCGGTAAATATTGTAACTTACTTTTATCAATGTCGTTTATATTCTTTAAGTTCATTTTAAATACAAGAAGATTTTTTCCTAATTTGTTAAAGTAAAATTTGGGAATAATTGTCCAGTTGTCATTTTTATTTTCACTTAATTTAAGAATCCAGTTGATATGCAGTGATTTTATATAAGCATCAATGTCTGTCATCTTAAGTCCACCTTCAAGAAAATCATTTGAAAGTGTTGATCTTTTTATTCTATCCCTTTTGCCTTTCCAAATAAAATTGTATATTAAAGTTTTAAAGTTTTGCAACATTTCCTTAGGAATAATAGTGTTTGATGCAACATATGTTAGGTTTGGCAAAACCAAAGATTTGATGACGACTATTTTTCCTATGATAGTAAGATTTCTTTTACTCCAATCAGATATTATTTTTTTACTTTTTAACAGTTGTTTTTCAAAGTTAAGTTTTTGACATTCTTGTTTATTATAACCAAAGTAAATTCCTAGGCTTTTGATAGGGGCAGGGATCTTTAAGACAAAAAACTGATTGAATTTTATTTAAAATTGTGATAAGGCGGAATTGTTCCTTTTTTTGCATCCAAAAGTTCAGAAGATTGTTAAATACTTTTTTAAAACCTGTAAATCATTTACAGACCTGCCAACTATCTGATTTCGCAGTATCATCCCTATTTTAATCCCTCAACATGTAGGTGGGATACAGGAATCTGACAAAACAGTAAGTGGGATCTGGGATCAGAACCCCCCAATAAGACCCCTTATTAATTAGAAAGTTTAATTTCTGACTTAATATTTTCTCTTTAAATAGATTATCTAGTGATGATGAAGAAGAATCGTTTGAATTTGTTGATGCTTTGGAAGAAACAGCTGAGTATGTCATGCCTGACGTTGCTTCCGAAGCTCAAGAAGATGGCGCCATTGTAGATGAAAATCGACCTGACCTCCAGGTTTTTCATTCAGCTTTAGACCAATGTGGAAAGAATATAGACCTTTCTAAATTCGTAGTTGATGAAACTAATAAAGAATATAAAACAAGACAAATAAAGACGTCTGTCAAGTCAGCAAAAGGACAAACACAGCATGACAAGGGTCAGGTCAAAGGTCAAACTGAAAAGGTTGTGAAGGATTTTACTGTTGAAAAGGATAGCATATCTTTTATTGACCCAATTTCTAAGCATGCTGATCGAAACAAAGGGGCATGCAGTAGTGAAGGAAATGATATTAAAGAGGAGGGGTTTGACAATTTTAACCATTTCAAAATAACCAATGAAAGCTTTATTGATAATCATGATAATGCAAGCTGTGCTTCTTGCAAGTCAGAACAACAAAAATGTCAAGACAAACAGGTATTTGTTCAAAGTGGAGATAACTCTGCAATTTGTAAAAACAAGACTATTCTAAAGGGAGACAACTGCATTCAGGGTACAGAACAGTTAGATGGCTCTCACTCAGGCAGAGTGTTGGACCAATCTAGTCAACGACAATCTGAAGAAAGTTTTCAAAGTGTTGAAAATTTCAATGGCACAAGTATAAATGCATGTAACATTAACAAGAGTGAAGTTTCAAATAATCAGAGTCAAAATACTCAATCTAGTCAAATAAAAGAATGCTCACAACAAAATTCTAGTCAATCAAACCAAATTCAAGACAATGCAAAAATACATGTTTGTAATGCAGCTGATGTGTCGTCTGCTGATGCGCAAAATTTGTGTGACAGTAGTGTTCATAGTGAGGCTGTGAAAAATAATAAGAAAAAATCAACGTTACATCTAGATTGTTCACAGACAGTACCAATGGAAACTAATCAATTGAGTGGGACATTTAGTCCGGCATTTAAACGAGAGAAACCTTTATGTAAAGAGGAATTTGAAAAGATGTTTGACGAGGATGGAAGAATTGTTGATGAGCATGCTCTGAGGAAAGCTGTGTTTATGGGTAATTATTTGTGAACATTGTGGTGCATTATGAATAATTACATATACATGATATAGGACATTGTAGGGGCCAGCTGAAGGACGCCTCTGGGTGCGGAAATTTCTCGCTACATTGAAGACCTGTTAGTGACCTTCGCTGTTGTTTTTATGCCCCACCTACGATAGTAGAGGGGCATTATGTTTTCTGGTCTGTGGCTCTGTTCGTTCCTCTGTGCGTCCGTTTGTTCAGGTTAAAGTTTTTGGTCAAGGTAGTTTTTAATGATGCTGAAGTCCAATCAACCTGAAACTTAATACACTAGTTGCTTATGATATGATCTTTCTAATTTTAAAGCCAAATTAGACTTTTGACTTCAATTTCACGGTCCACTGAACATAGAAAATGAAAGTGGAAGTTTCAGGTTAAAGTTTTTGGTCAAGGTAGTTTTTGATGAAATTGAAGTCCAATCAACTTGAAACTTAGTGCATACATGTATATGTTCCCTATAGTATAATCTTTCTAATTTTAATGCCAAATTAGATTATTACCCAATTTCACGGTCCATGGAAAATGCAAAAGGATAGTGCGAGTGGGGCATCCGTGTACTTTGGACACATTCTTGTTTTTTTATGATCGGGTTGTTGTCTCTTTGACACATTCCCCATTTCCATTCTCAATTTTATTTTGATATATTTACATTGATTTAGACTTAGTACACATATGGCAGACAATTTAAAAGAGAAGTGAAAGATACCAGAGGGACATTAAAACTAATTAGTCAAAAATAGACTATCATGTTTATGGTTAAAACCAAAATAGACCAACTAACAATAGAACACAAACCACAACATCATGAACATAGTAAACTAAGGATAATGAGCAACATGAACCCCATCAAAATTTGAGGTTGATCTGAGGCGCTCTTGAAGAGTAAATGGTACATGTTCATGAATATGAAATATTCATTGGTCATTGTTGGTTAAAAATCCCTTTTATTGCATGTATTGCACAGTAAAGCTTGAAGAGGTTTTCAAACATTTTTTTATCACTTATGACATGTTATATGTTGTATGTCATGGAAAATTTCTTTTGAAGCTTTCCATTAACTTCTGTGGGTAAGATTTCTTGCTATACAATTGTTATTGTGATTCTTTTACAGGTGGAGTTGATCCTAGTATAAGAAAGAAAGTCTGGCATTTCTTGTTTGGATTTTTTCCTTGTTCGTCAACATCAAGGTAAAATATAATCTACATAAAAATGTACATATCCATGATTAGCATAAAATTAAGAGTGAAAATGGGAATGTGTCAAAGAGACAACAACTTTACCAAATTAAAGAGCTAAAAAAAGCCAAGGGCTGCCATGATTACATTTAATGTTTTTTAGCAGCATATTTCAAATTAGTCCATTCAGTTACAGTTTGTTGCAAAACCTCTATTCATGTTTGAATTAACGAAATCAGAAAATAACAAGTCCAGTCTTATACATTGTATTTGTATTTAAACTTTATTTCTGTCAGAGCCCAGTTGCTCTTTTTGAATTGACTATAAATAATAAACAATTACAGGTTACATGTATACTGAAATGTTCATGACTAACAATTAGGTATTTGTATGCCCGTTTTACAAGACAAATGGGGCATTATTAATGTGTTACCCTTGATTGTGCATCTGTCCCAATTTCCTTTGAAAAGCATGTGCATATGTGTGAGCGAGGGCTACACGTCCCCAGAAACATTGTTGAATTACATATGTATTTCTCATGAGATTTTTTAATAATAACACATATAACACTCATTTGACAATGTTTGACTTGCATGTATTTTAATTTGATGTCCTTCAACTTATATTTTTTTGAAGCCCACTTTGTCTCCATTTTTAGCTCACCTGTCCCGAAGGGACAAGTGAGCTTATGCAATCACTTGGCGTCCGTCGTCCGTCATCTGTCGTCGTAAACTATTTCAAGAATCTTCTCCTCTGAAACTACTGGGCCAAATACTTTCAAACTTTTACTGAATGTTCCTTAGGGTATCTAATTTATAAATTGTATCTGAAGTTTTGATCTATCAACAAACATGGTTGCCATTGCTAAAAATAGAACATAGGGGTCAAATGCAGTTTTTGGCTTATAACTCAAAAACCAAAGCATTGAGAGCAAATCTGACATGGGGTTATATTGTTTATCAGGTCAAGATCTATCTGCCCTGAAATTTTCAGATGAATCAGACAACCCGTTGTTGGGTTGCTGCCCCTGAATTGGTAATTTTAAGGAAATTTTGCTGTTTTTGGTTATTATCTTGAATATTATTATAGATAGAGATAAACTGTAAACAGAAATAATGTTCAGCAAAGTAAGATTTACAAATAAGTCAACATGACGTAAATGGTCAGTTGACCCCTTTAGGAGTTATTGCCCTTTAAAGACTTTTTTCACAATTTGTTCATCATGTTGACTTACTTTAAAAAATCTTCTCCTTTGAAACTGCTGTATCAATTTCAGCCAAACTTAGGCTAAATGAGTTTCAGAGTATCTAGTATAAATTTTATATTTTATTTCCTTGTATGTCAAGAAACATAGCTCCTATGGCTAAAATAGAACATAGGAGAAAATGATTATTTTTTTTGGCTTTTGAAGAAAATAGGACGATCCAAAAAACATTTAAATAAATTGAAAAGCCAAAATAATCAATGATGAGAGATTTAACCAAAAGAATTAAGGTGAGCAATTCAGGCTCTTGAGAGCCTCTTGTTATTACTTTTTTCCATTGGTACCTCCTTCCATCACTTTGTCCGTCAGTGTGTTTGTCATATTTGTTTGTCTGTCTGTCCTGCTTCAGGTTAAAGTTTTTGGTCAAGTTAGTTTCTGATGATGTTGAAGTCCAATCAACTTGAAACATGTTCCTTATGATATGGTTTTTATACGCCCTTCAAAATTTTGACAGGACGTATTATGGTATACACATGTCCGGTGTTCGTCTGTCTGTCCGGCGTAAACATTATGATATCCTGTATCAATGAAGAAAATATGGAAAATTCTGAATAAATTGTACTAATTGTTTTCAAAACAAGCACATATTTAGGAGTTTTATAATACTGTTACATTTAAGATGGATTTTAAGAAAAAGTATACTGTTCAGATTATTTTAAGCAGATTTTGCAATAAAATATAACTAAAAAAATGCTTTCGGTTTCTTATGGTTTCCTGTCGCGTTTAAAAAAAACTTTAATATAACATTGAAAATAGATTTTACATATTAACATGAAGCAAGTAACACTAGTAATGGTGTTTATTTATGCCTTTTGAATTATATTGTGCAAAATAAAGAAAATAAAGATTGGTTTCCTGTTTGGTTTCATGTCACGTAAACGATGAATCAAAATGTATTAATTTTTTCTCGAAAAACTCAATTGTTCCATTCATACTATTCTAACAGCAACACAACCCACAAAATAAAAGTTAAAATTTTGGAACTTATAAAAAAGGATACAAAAAGAAACCAAAGGCCGAATACCAAATTATGGTCCATATCTCAAAATTGATTTATGATTATTGCTACAAACTTTACACATGTCTTTGTTATATTAATCTTAAGATCTGTATACTTTTTGATGATGATTCAAAATTTCATTTTTGAGTGATTGAGTATTTTGTAAAAAAGGGGGAGGTTTTTTTACATGTTGTGCCGTATCTCTATAACAATTTATGATTATTGCTTAAAACTTTACACACTTCTTTGTTATATTGATCTAAAGATCTGTATACTTTTTGGTGATGATTCAAAATTTTATTTTTGAGTTATTGAGTATTTTGTTAAACAGGGGAGTTTTTTTTTTGCATGTCGCGCCGTATCTCAAAAATAATTTATGATTATTGCTTAAAACGTTACACACTTCTTTGTTATATTAATCTAAAGATCTGTATACCTTTTGGTATTGATTCAAAATTTTATTTAAGTGATATTTAGTTTTTTGTGAAAAAAAACAGGGTGGGGGGTTTCCCGCTGTTTCTCAAAAACAATATATGGTTATTGCTTAAAACTTTCTCAGAAACTATTTATGATTATTGCATATAACTTCCACATTCAGGCGTATCATGCGTTTATTCTTATATCTAATGCCAAATTAGAGTTTTATCCCAATATCATGGTCTACTGAACATAGAAAATTAGTGTGAGTTTGCCATTATTATCTATGGACACATTCTTGTTTTCTTTGTTACAGAGAAAGAGAGGATATATTGATAGATTATATGATGAAGTACCACGAACAGAAATCAAGATGGAAGACCATGCTGGTGTTAAATGCCAAACCTGGAGGTAATTATACTTTTTGTATAAATTAAAGATACCATTGAAAATTCTATTCAATTAGTAATTATACTCTGTAAATAAATAACATTTAAAATTCTGTACCTTATGTACAAGGTTATTTTTCATTTATTTTTTACCCAAGGGTTGACTTGATTTGCTTAAGTGTTAAATTTTGAACTTGGAGGTAATTGTACTCTGAGTATAAAATTACCATTGAAAATTTGATCAACCCTTAAATGTTAAATGGCACTGATATTTTTTTTCCATTTTGATTGACTTGAATACAAAAAATGTTATCAACCATTAACAAGCTTGATCTTCTTGCAACCAATAGTAAAGCTATAATGGTTTTCTTTAACAAATTGTAACTTGGATGGAAAGTTTTCTCATTGGGACTCATACCACTTCTCCCTATATCTAATAATAAAATTGAGAATAAAAATGGGGAATGTGTCAAAGATACAACTACCTGACCATAGAACAGATAACAGCAGAAGGTCACCAACAGGTCTTCAATGCAGCAAGAAATTCCCAGAGGCGTTCTTCAGCTGGCCCCTAAACAAATATACATACTAGTTCAGTGATAATGATCGCCATACTAAACTCCAAATTGTACACAAGAAACTAAAATTAAAAATACTACAAGACTAACAAAGGCCAGAGGCTATACATAGGAATAATAACATTTGATATATCTTTATTTTATAGCATCACTATTGGAACAAGGATTAGTGGCAAGGTACCAGATAGACACGACCAACAGGGCTGTCAGAAGTCCAGACGGAGAGTTTAATGACCCAATATCTGAGTTTGAGACGCTACAGTTTAATCTCATGGCAGGAAAGATGAAGACTGCCGACCCAGATTTTAAAGCAATGTCAAAAAGTTTTCCCGATTTAAATATCAATTCGCCCGAACTTAAACAGAAAATTGATTTCATGAAAATTCAATCACAGGTAGGTAGGTAAAGTACCTTTAAGAGTGTGTAGTGAAAAATCAGTGTAACACAAAAATATATAGATATTATAAATTTATAAATTGTGACTTGTATGAAGAGTTGTCTCATTGGTATTCATACCACATCTTCTTATATCTATTAAAACGATAATTATTTGTGAGGGGAGTATTTTTTATTTCCCTCATTTGCATTTTCCTAGACTTAATTTATTATTATTAAAAAACATTTTGTCACAACTAACACACATGCTTTGTTTACTATATATGTCATGTATGTAATTTGCATGCTTGAAATTCTATTCCACTGATTAGACACTAAATCGTAAATTCAAAATGATTTCATGCTAAATGCAACTATTATCATTAATATTCAAACACTATCAAAGGTAAAAAAATAAAAAGTCAATGATTTACTGTGAATTTGACAAACAAAACTAATCCATGTAATCATTGAAATGAGTCAGGAATTACTCGTTTTGGTATTGTCTCAAAACATCCGGTTTTAATGTTGTCTTCCAAATTGAAAGAAACATTAGCAATGTCTGAGAAATTTATCGTTTAGTGTCATTAAAATCATTTTTATTTTTAAACTGTTGCCTTCCATTAATTGCTCTTGGATGATTTTAAGGAAAATGGTAGGGAAATTCATGAAGTAAATGGCATTTCATTGATGCTACCAAGGATTAGTATTATAGTAAATCCTACAATGCTACTAGCATGACTAGTCAGACTGTATGAGCATACTCAGTAATGTTATTTCTGTGTTAGAAAAAGGGTACTAAATTTTAAGTTATCTCCTAACAACCTAAATTGGGTGAAAAAAAATTCGGATCCTTGCTAATGATTGATAATTATGAATCAATAGTATTTGAAGAAGAAAAAAAAATCTTAAAAAATAAACATGTGTCTATTTTGTTATTAGATTTTTTTTAAATTTTATTAGGTACTGGTAAACAGACATAATATAAATGTCAAGAACCTGTGGAGCCACTTGAGAGTGATAGATAAGGATGTTCCTAGAACTGATAGGGACCATGAATTTTTCAAGTAAGTAAAAATGGAAATAGGGAATTTGTCAAAGAGACAATAACCTGATCATAGAGCAGAAAATAGCCAAGGGCCACCAATGGGTCTTCAATGCAGGGATAAATAACGCATCCTGAGGCATCCTTCAGCTGGCACCTTAACAAATATGTATGCTAGTTCAGTGATAAAGGACGTCATACTAAACTCCGAATTATACACATGAAACTAAAATTGAAAATCATTCTAGACTAACAAAAGCCAGAGGCTCCTGACTTGGTTAACATTGAATATAGACTAAAAAACATAAGAAAAATGTGTCAAGGGGACAATAGAAAATCATAAAAATAATAAGAAAATCCTATAATATCATCATGATCATGGCATAAAAATGAAAAAAGGTGAAAAGACAAACAACATTAACCTACAAAACACTACCGACTCTTTCAGGGGACCATTAATGAATCTTTACTTAACAGTCTGACCGCTTTCCATTGAATCATAAATTTACATGCATTTATTTTTAGGGGACCATTAAATCCTAACCTTACAGTATTACGAGAAGTACTTGCCACATTTGCAGCATTTCATCCAAAGATTGGTTATGCCCAGGGCATGAATGATATCTTAGCTAGATTCTTAGTTGTGTTTGATTCAGAGGTAATTTTATTAAAAAAGACTGAAAATTCAGAAATCATTGCAATGATTTTTTAAATTAATGAGAGAATGTGGCAGTGTCAGATCTGTTATATAATAATGATTGGAATACACAATTTCAGTAGAAATTTTCCTGCACATAATCATATTGACTAGATTTCCAATTTTTGCCTGTGGTTAAGGATTTTCAACAATAAACGCTCACATTAATTTCTGAAATTACAGTTCAGTAAATTTGGAATAACCAAACCTTGTTGAAATTGGTTCAGCAGTAATTGTATGCCTATTCAGTAAAACCTTATAATAAGTCGAACCCTGTTGAAACTGAAAAGATTTCTCATTATTTCACAATACAAAAAGAAATGCATTTCATCTTCATCTAATCTATCTTCTTTTTATATTGTTGATTGTTTTAGGTGGACAAATACTGGTGTTTCTCACATAACATGTCCAAGACACATCATTACACTCAAATTCACAATGTAAAAAGAAATGAATTACATCTTCAATTAATCTATCTTCTTTTTATATTGTTGTTTGTTTGAGGCGGAGACCTATTGGTGTTTCTCACTTAACATGTCTTAGACTACTACATGTACAAAAATTTCACAATGTAAAAAGAAATGAATTTTATCTTCAACTAACCTGTCTTCTCTATATATTGTTGTTTGTTTTAGGTGGAAACCTACTGGTGTTTCTCGCATTACATGTCAAAGATACAACAAGACTTCACAGAAGAGGGCATGGTCAGAAAAATTGGTATGTTATTAAATTATACAGGACTTGAATTTATTATAAATTCATAACTTTTTGAATGCATTTATTATTAAACCCCCGCTTTAAACAAGGGGGGGTATACTGTTTTACCTCTGTCTGTCCGTCCGTCCATCAGTCCGTCAGTCAGTCTGTCCCATGAATATTTTTCGTCGCATTTTTCTCAGGAACTACAATAGAAGGATTTCTGAAATTTGGTTTCTGGGTTTATCTAAGTCAGCTATACCGTGTGTTGCGTTTTCAGATTGATCACTTGAAAACTTCCTGTTTACCAAACACTTGTATGATTTTACACATGGTAGCCAAGTTGAAAATTTTTGTCACACTTTTCTCAGGAACTACAATACAAGGATTTCTGAAATTTGGTTTCAGGATTTATTTAAGTCAGCTAGACCGTGTGATGCGTTTTCAGATTCATCACTCGACAACTTCCTGTTTACCGAACACTGTCATATTTTACACTATTTATTTTTTGTCGCATTTTTTCTCAGGAACTACAATACAAGGATTTCGGAAATTTGGTTTCTGGTTTCATCTAAGTCAGCTATACCGTGTGATGCGTTTTCAGATTGATCACTTGAAAACTTCCTGTTTACCGAACACTTGTATGATTTTACACATGATAGCCAAGTTGAAAATTTTCGTCACACTTTTCTTAGGAACTACAATACAAGGATTTCTGAAATTTGGTTTCAGGATTTATATAAGTCAGCTATACCGTGTGATGCGTTTTCAGATTCATCACTCGACAACTTCCTGTTTACAGAACACTTGCATATTTTTACACTATTTATATTATCCACTTGCGGCGGGGGTATCATCAGTGAGCAGTAGCTCGCAGTTTCACTTGTTATTGCATTTATAAACAATTGACGCAAGTTATGCCATTTTAATTATTACAAACTCATTAGATCCATTTAAATTTTGAAATGAGTTTTTATTCTTGTGAAAAGGTGCACTGTCACAATTTTTGCAATATAAAAAAAAATATTGAAAAAATGAACTTGTGCACCTGCTACTTTATTTTTTTATCTGAATGATTTTTGGCAGTGTTCCAGCTAGGCCGTTTTCAGAGGGCGCGGCGCCCGCCCTTTTCCGAGTGGCGCCCTGTGCCCTTTATACAGTTTCCCCGGCGCCCTGCCTTTTTTGAAGATCGATTGCATATTTTAAAATTTGTTTGTTTATCAGTCAGGGATATAACTCTATAGGGTTATTACAGGAAAATAACATACATTTGTTATTGTGGACTAAAAAATCAAAGAACTGTGATAACATACATATGTTACATGTTTCCAAGGGACAATATACATCATTAGTTTAGTTAAAATGTATACATGTTCTATTGCCATTACTTTTGTCTATATGTATATTTTACTAGTTAAAGATATAACAGTTCATTTTGTCAATTTTGCATAGAACACATAGATATGTTATTACAGAAAAATATGCCTGTAATAACTAAACGGTGTTATCACAGCTTTTCAATATCACTTCAAAGCATTTGCTCAGACATTCATCATGCTTAATTACAATGTATTCTAATTTATTGTAAGAAATAATGATCAGAGCATGTGATGAGGTTCTGCGCAAGTTTCTCAGTAATTCCCAAGTGCATTATATAATAAGTTACATTTCTTTAATAACTTAGCCTTGTTATCACAGCTAAGTTTATCCCTTAATAGCCTGGACTCATTGATTTACCATGGTCAATCAAAAATGTATTAATTTAATTAAAAAATTATTTATCAAGGCTATGCAATTAGTTTCTGCGCAAAGTCTCAAGAGTTCCCTAGAGCCCATTATAATAATTTTACCAATAACAAGCATATGTTATTACAGATTTAGAAAATGTAGGAATAAAGAGTAGACAACTCATGAAAATATCTGTAATAACACACGCAAGTTATTTTCTGTAATAACCCTATAGAGTTATATCTCTGACTGTTTATAATTGATATGATACGCTAATTACTAAATTTTACCTGGGGAAATTTTGACTTTGTTTACGACCCCAAGCTAATCAACAGTTACAACTGGTGTCATAATCTGTTTATCGGATGGGTCATTAGTGATCATCAACATTAATTCATTTAAATAGAATCGGTCAGTCGGCAATTATCTTTGAAGAAATGACAAATGTGCGTACAACAATTGGGCACAATTTGCAATGTTTGCCGTAGTTTCATGGAGGAAACGTAATGACAGAGAGTTAAAAACCATAATAAACTCGTTGAAGACATTGTTTTACTTGTTTTCCATGAAAAAACAAAAAAATCAGACGTATTTGTCATTGACTGCCTTCATTTTTGATACGAAAATAACAAAATCGGCCGCCATATTGTAATCATATTTACATCATATTTACGTGTTGTTTAAAATCCTCCAAAGAAGGAGCACACCCGAATAAAGAAAGATAACTCAATCTGATTTTTTTCCCTAGCATTGAGTAACTTATTTACATATTCTAAAATATGTGTACATACTTCTTGCTTAAGAATATATATGTTTAGGTATTTATTTTGAGTTATGGGAAAAGTTAAAGAGGGTCTTAGTAGCAGTGTTGGTAGGGTGCCTTGGTCATCTTTTTCTGTATTCTTTATTTTGATGCAATTTTTCACTGTTGCTTTATATCCTAAAGTTGTGCAATTTACTGAGCACAGCTGTTTTGTGCTGTATTGCCATTAAGCACAGCAGGGGTAGAAAGGTGAAACTGTTAAAATGTGGCAGACCATAGAAACAGTATGAAACAGGTCACCTTTCAAAACATACTGCATATAAAGTTCAACTGTGCCAAGCAATGAAAAAAAAAACTTGTCTGACAAGCTGCTTGACAAGTTTTTCAGCCTTAAAAGTAGAAAGATAGAGTTCTATATGGGCTAATGATGTTGTTCTTGTATAACCTGTGATTCAAGGAATAAACACAATGTTTGATTAACATCTGTTATTAAAATATGCCCTTTTCATATTATCATAACGCCCGTTAAATGCCCTTTTCAGGATTGGCACCCTGCCCTTTTGAAATCCTAGCTGGAACACTGTTTGGGTTTCTGTTTATGCTTTGTAGCTATATATAGAGAACAGGCATCAGACATCCTCCTGGTAAAATTCACACATTTTCTAATTTCAGAACTGGTTGTAGAACTTTTAGAAGAGATGGATTTAGAATTACTTCAGCATTTACGACAACATGATATGGGAGACTTAATGTTTTGTCATAGGTATTTGATTTTTAGATTTAAAGATTGCATTGTCCAAGGCTTATCACTACCTTTTTTGAGTCACAAAATATAGTGCATTGATCATAACATTCTATACATCCTATCCATGAACATTTCAAGAAATTTATGGATAAAAAAAATATGCTCAGATGTTCACGGCACAAAGTAAGGTTACACTTGCCAAAAAAAATACATAACATTTGCAAGGTGCAGGAATCTAATATATGTTCTAAACATATAAATGATGTCATTGTTAACTTTACTTTAAAAATTGGAGTTATCTTTCTTTGTCTCGAATTGCTGTTTAATCGACTACAAACAATGCAGTATTTAATTTTACATGCATCTGATGATTTGAAGCAATATTTACCCTTTAGTGCTTACAAGCACTTTAATTAAATACTGTGGATTCATTTATATTTATGGGTACCAATTGGTATGGATTGAGAAATGCCTGTACTTTCACAAAATCCACAAAAATTGGTATCCAACAAATAATAATGAATCCACATGTACAGTAAGCCATTATCCTCCAAAAGGATAATTCCAATAAATGGCAGAATTTTATTTTAATACCGCATTATTACGAATTTTGCATAGAAATAGGTTTGGCAAAAATAAAAAGTTGATTACTTTTTTTGTAGGCAAAAATTGGTAAAATCTACTCTAAATTTGAAATTTTGTCGATTGTTCAACAATTTCAATAAATGAATTCCTTACAACTACAAAATAATGTAAAGCTAGAATTCAAATCCTAAAATTTACTGAAGAATCATTTACATGTACAATGAAGTAAATATTTTCTACAAGTTTGTATGGAGATTTTGACAAAAATATGATATAGAATACCCATGAAAATTCATTTTTTCGTCACTACATGAAAACTGGTACCGAAAAAAAAATGAAATGACATAAATACTAAGGTCAGTTGAAAGATAAAAGTATTGTTCTCAATAATTTGTCATTTACCGTGGAAATTGCACTTACCGTATATGGCAGTGTATAGATCTTATTTATGGGTACAGTGAAACTTCTCTAAACCGGTCCCTCTTAATACCGGTTCTCCCTTCATACCGGCCAAAACCTCAAGTCCCGGCCGGCATGTATGTAAATAAACGGTCAGGTAACCTTATAAAACCGGCCACCCCTTTAAACCGGATACAGGCCGTTATTTGTGTATTTGTGTAATCAAAATCAATAAAATATCACCTCATAAAACCGGCCTTCTCATTGTGATCCTTAGTCCATATATAATACTGTTGTATAAACAAACAAGTTAATCCGGTCAATTAGACACCTGCATGGCCACTGAGTAGTGTTTACCTGTCAATGTCAAATCAATACCCGAATAAATTATCGGTTGAGAGATTTTGATCTTCACCCACCCTAATCAGTGATGATAATTAATTTTCATTAAATGTTTTAGCTTGGCTACTTTATTTGATCATTTAAAAATAAAATTGTTAGGCAAATTATATTTCAAATTTTATTGCAAGAAGAACTGATTTATTATTGTTTTAAATTTAACTATTGACACACGTTTTAAACTCTAAAATAGGCAGTTATAATATTGATATTAGATGAGTTTGTCTTATGTACAAATGTTTTATCATCGCATGGTACTGATGATTTAAACATGTGTAATGAGTTGGTGATATAATATATTAATATATTTAAACTGTTTTGTTATAAATACATTTGCATTTTATTTGTTATTCCTGCAAAATAAAAAATAATAAAGATACAAATGATGTTTTAATATTTATTTCATAATCAATTTAGAATACAAAGCTAAATTTACACAACAAAACAAACTTTGTGATTGAGGTACAATACATGGTAAGAAAAACAAATACACACATATTGAAGGGAAGTAACTCTTATATTGAAGGGAAGTAACTCTTGTATATTTCTAATTCAACAAACCGGCCACCCCTGAAAACCAGCCGAATCCCGTGGTCCGACGAGCGGCCGGTTTTGAGAAGTTTCACTGTAATATGCACCCCCTTTTCATCCCAAATTGGGAAAAAATGTTATTAAGATGAATATATCTTTTATTTGCAGGTGGTTATTACTTGGATTCAAGAGAGAAATGCCTTTTCCTGATTCACTCAGATGTTTTGAGATACTTAGTAGTCATCATTTGGAACTCTCCTCTTTAGAGGCAGAAACTGCTCGTAGGAAACAGACAATGAAAGAATTTCAAAATTTAGGTATTTGGCTGTTAAATGTTATTATTTTAATCACAAACATATACTGTTGCATGTCTAGATTCTTCTAATCCAAATTTAAGGTGGTACCCAACACCTTGACTTAAATTTATTTGGCTCGTTTAATTTTCATAAAATTTTGACAAAATATTTACTTTGACCCTTTGACATGTTTGACAAAAATATAAAATTTCAAAAGATTTGAACCAACCAACTTATCAGAAAATTAACACTGGTTATATAGCAGTTTGACAAACACTAATTTTAATCAATGAACAGCTTAATATTCCCTTAACAACACAACGTAATTAAAACATTTAGCTGATTTCACTGAGTTATCTCCCTGTAGTGTTAGGTACCACCTTAGCATGTTATTTTTGTGACGTTGCTTATGTTGTGCATAAGAAATACCTGAAAATCACTGTCATTAAATTAGTTAATTAAATTAGATTGCATTTCAAAGAAAAGCACATATACTTTTTATGGAGGCTGAAGGACAAAAGCTCAAGTTAATTTAAATGGTCTTTAAGAAGGGTTCTGGGCCTAAGGACAGAAGGTCTTAAGTTCAAATCACAAATCTGAGTTATATCCCCTTATGATGAAAAGAATTTAAAAAAAAAACAATTAAACAAATCTTTTTTAGCTTTTGTAAATTTTTAATAGTGATGTTTTGAAATGTATACGCAATCTTGAGGGGGGATAGGACCTTCATCGGGACTTCGGGATCGGATGTTTTTAAGCTCGGGATTTCGGGATTGACCCATTCGGAATCCGGGATTTCACGATTTCGTGTTTTTAAACCCGGGATTTCGGGATCAGTACCCCTCCTACTCCCTTTCAATCCTTATTACCACAAAATTCAGATAAACTAAAATTTTGGTAGCATCACTTAAACAGTTTTTGAGTTATGTCCCTTTATACATGTTGTAATGTTATATGCTAGCGGGGGCATCATCTGTGTCCCATGGGCACATATCCTATTCGTTTGTACTTCTCTATGTGTTGCTTGAATCAATTGATAAGACATTTTTTAATTGAGTTTTATCAAGTTGAGAAAATTTTACAGTAGTTGTGATGTCTAACATAAAAATTTACCTGCAAAAAAAGTGCCCCCTTCTTTTTAGCTCACCTGGCCCGAAGGGCCAAGTGAGCTTTTCTCATCACTTGGCGTCCGTCGTCTGTCGTCCGTCGTCGTCCGTCGTCGTTAACTTTTAGAAAAATCTTCTCCTCTGAAACTATTGGGCCAAATGAAACCAAACTTGGCCACAATCATCATTGGGGTATCTAGTTTAAAAAATGTGTGGCGTGACCCGCCAAACAAAACAAGATGGCCGCCATGGCTAAAAATAGAACATAGGGGTAAAATGCAGTTTTTGGCTTATAACTCAAAAACCAAAGCATTTAGAGCAAATCTGTCAGGGTAAAATTGTAAATCAGGTCACGATCTATCTGCCCTGAAATTTTCAGATGAATCCGACAACCCGTTGTTGGGTTGCTGCCCCTGAATTGGTAATTTTAGGGAAATTCTGTCCATTTTCACTTATTATCTTGAATATTATTATAGATAGAGATAAACTGTAAACATCATTTTTGTTCAGCACAGTAAGATCTACAAATAAGTCAACATAACCAAAATGGTCAGTTGACCCCTTTAGGAGTTATTGCCCTTTATAGTCAGTTTTTAACCATTTTTCGTTAATCTTAGTAATCTTTTACAAAAATCTTCTCCTCTGAAACTACTGGGCCAAATAAAACCAAACTTGGCCGCAATCATTATTGGGGTTCCTAGTTAAAAAAATGTGTGGCGTGACCTGGCCAACCAACCAAGATGGCTGCCATGGCTAAAAATAGAACATAGGGGTAAAATGCAGTTTTTTGCTTATAACTCAAAAAACAAACCTTTTAGAGCAAATCTGACAAGTGGTAAAATTGTTTATCTAGGCAAGATCTAACTGCCCTGAAATTTTCAGATGAATCCTACAACCTGTTGTTGGGTTGCTGCCCCTGAATTGGTAATTTTAGGGAAATTTTGCTGTTTTTGGTCATTATCTTGAATATTATTATAGATAGAGATGAACTGTAAACATCATTATTGTTCAGCACAGTAAGATCTACAAATAAATCAACATGAACAAAATTGTCAGTTGACCCCTTTAGGAGTTATTGTCCTTTATAGTCAATTTTTAACAATTTTCCTGAAATTTGTAAATTTTTACTAACATTTTCCACTGAAACTACTGGGCCAAGTTTAATATAGATAGAAATAATTGTTAGCAGCAAGAATCTTCAGTAAAATAAGATGTACAAACACTTCACCATCACAAAAACATAATTTTGTCATGAATCCATCTGCGTCCTTTGTTTAATATTCACATAGACCAAGGTGAGCGACACAGGCTCTTTAGAGCCTCTAGTTTTAAGAAATCACCACTAAATCGGTGGATAAGATAAGAGGGTCTGCATGGGGTTTACAGATAAAAGAATAATGGACAAAATGTGCAGAATAATTGAAAAAATAGTAAGAAAAAAAAGAAGAAAAAATGTTCAAAAAAAATTAAAATGGAGAATAATGAGGTGCTAAATGAAGAGTAGATCTTGAGAATGATTAGGTGCTAAATTATTCTCTAAATACTTAAATTATTTACCTCCTCATTATTCTCTTTTCTTCATTTTTTTTTTGCCATCTTTTCTCTATTTTTATGCCCCACCTAAGATAGTAGAGGGGCATTATGTTCGTTCGTCCATCTGTGAGTCCGTTCGCTTCAGGTTAAAGTTTTTGGCCAAGGTAGTTTTTGAAGAAGTTCAATCAACTTGAAACTTAGTACACATGTTCCCCATGGTATGATCTTTCTAATTTTAATGCCAAATTATAGTTTTGACCCCAATTTCATGGTCCACTGAACATAGAAAATGATAGTGCAAAGTTCAGGTTAAAGTTTTTGGTCAAGGTAGTTTTTGATAAAGTTAAAGTTACATCAACTTGAAACTTAGTATACATGTTCCCTATGATATTATCTTTGTAATTATAATTCCAAATTATAAGTTTGACCCCAATTTCACAGTCCACTGAACATAGAAAATGATAGTGCGAATGGGGCATCCGTGTACTATGGACACACTCTTGTTTTCTTACTATTTTTACTTTTGAGTTTATTTGTTACTTATTTCACTTTGCAATATTTCACAGCTTAATATGTTAGACTGAGTGCAAATTATTTCATTAACACATTTCTTCTTTCAGATTTATTTCATTAACACGTTTATTCTTTTACATTTATTCAATTTACAAGTTTACTCTTGTAGATTTATTTCATTAACAAGTTTGATGGCAGTGAAGACGTCAACTATTGTATAATGCTTAATATTTTAGAAAGTGGAAGACCTCCAATGTGCTTTCTTCCTTATGTGCAGATGAATTATGTTTTAAAGTTTCTGTCTAAGGCCACGGTTTTTTAATTTGTTGGTTTACGGATTTTCTCCATAAAAAAGTCGGGTCGGTCGGTCGGAAAAAAAAAAGAAAAAAAAGATCTTTCAAGACAGAAAACTGATATGCAAAATAAAAATATATTTCACCTTTCTAATTTGTTTGTCATACTATTTTTTCATCGTTCTTAAATTTTAGTTTGATGAAATATAATTGCTCAGCTGTAAACATCGCATGACATTGTCTAATAATTTCCCGTAAAAAAAGGGGGGTACACTGACAAAGACGAAATTAAATCGTCATTTCACAAACAAGAAAAACAGATTCACATCAGTTATTTGACTTAGCTTTTAATCAAAACTTGGTGAAAACTGATAAAGAAAAAAAAAGTAAAAACGTCGTACGAAAATAAGTTTCAACACACGTGTCAAAAACGTAATAGACTCGTCCACTGGAAAAACGAGAATATCAGGTTAAATAATATGTTGTCATGCATTCCTGTTTTTTTATCCAAATGGACGATTTTTGTTTATTAATTTAAAATATCAAATGATTTGTTAAAATTCAGTATTTTAACTTGATGTCTTGAACTACCACCTGTCCACATTTGGACAAGTCTATTTATATGAGAACATGCATCTTCCAGACTGATGACAAATAAGGGAAACAAACTTATTGTTTAATTGGTTTTAAACACAGGTTTTGTTCCGAAAAATTATTTGCGCAAACGACATTTCAAGGTCATTAATAATTGATTTGTCTATTTTTAGAAACGTAAACTGAAAGTTTCATTTTTCACAACAGAAAGTGTCATCACTTCTGTTAGTGATTAATGCATTTCATTTTATAATGAAGGATATTTTAATTATTTTTCAGGGATAATGCATTGTTAGGGTCGGCGAGAATAAAAAAAAGCCTGAAAATTCGATTTTATTTTTATTTTGGAAATTGGCAAAATCGGGTCGGCGGATCCGTAAACCAACAAATTAAAAAATCCTGGCCTAATATATCCAGTATCCTTGTCCTCATTTTCATGGTTCAGTGACACGGATTGAAAATAATTATTATTATTTGTTGGATACCAATTTTCCTGGGTTTCTTGGGTACAGGTGAACCACGAAATAAGGGAGCTCGCTGCTCGGTTTCAAAGTAATTAACCTTTCAAAACACTAGTTTATATTGATAGGGGAATAATAAAAGAATCCTAAAAGCCAAAAAAATATATAGGTCACCATGCTTGTTTTCGAGATATTAGTCATTGAAATTTTGGCGGGAAAATATTATCATTGACAAGTTTAAGTTCTCAAAAACTATTCAAAAATAACTAAAATTTTATAAGACTTTTGCAGATGACTTATCATTATACATTATAAAAGATTTACAAAAAGAAAAAGAGGGGTCACCGGGCAAATTTTCTCAAGGCATTCAAATGGTTAAAACCATTCAATAGGTTTTGTATGCAGAGATTGGCAAAACAACAAAACTAAATATCCATGAATATTTAAGTTTTCAACAATCCTCAAAAAAATTATACCAACCAAAAGAAATGAATCCACAGTAAATCTTGTATATGGGATCTATGCAAGGGTTCACCTGACCTGTTGTCATTTCAAGGATCAGTGATCACGGTTAAGTTTGATTATACAAGTCTGTATAACAGATGATATACAACTCGTCTGAACATCAACCCAACAATGTTAGATCTGTAAATTTGCTTTTGCAAATTTTTTGTTCTTTCCTTGCCGGGATTCTGCCCTCGCTGGGATTAGAACCCATGCTACTGAGATATTGTGACAACAAATTGCCTGCACTGCAGCCGTCCCCCTAGACCACACAACCACCTGGGCTTCACTAAAATAAAGCTTTCGGTGGCCGTGTGTTACCTTTCCTCGTCAGTTTTAATCTAGCGGTGACATGATAATATATATATATAATTACATAACATGTATTTAAGGTGGTATAACAAGAACAGCCAGGTTGGATACAGAATGTGAATACACATTTGAGTTGTTCATGTGCTTAGCTTTGTTAGAGGAATGTCGGGATGATTTATTACAAAGTACAGACACTGCTGCTGTATTTACTGTTATAAACAAGTAAGTTGCTATTGGTTACCAGTGTACATTTCGTTTTCGTGTTATTATTTTGATATTATGAAGTGTTTATGAGATCCTGGTTTCTGCTTTGAATCAATTCGGTTTTTTAACACTCCAGGTTTTCAATGTTTTGAGTTCCTTCATTTTTCTGTTTCTTTCCCCTCCCCAAACAGTTCCTTTCCAGTTCAAAATATTATGTGAAAAACTACAATTAATTCTTATTCAAAACTTCCCAATGTCATAAAAATGGTGCATTTTTCCCACAAAAAAGAGGCCAGAGGGAGTTTTGAAAAAAGAAAACAATATCACTGAGAGGGTCAAAATTACTAAAGGTTTTGCCAATTACTTTTGAGGTTATCTATTCGGGGTCGCCCCGATATTCCGACACCCCGTTAGTCCGACACCCCATTGGTCCGACACCCCACTAGTCCGACACCCCGTTAGTCCGACACGTTTAACATAGATTATGACATTATATATAACTATGGAAATGCTTGAAATACTGAAAAACATAATTGCAAACTGCATTCGTACATTAAAAGATGTATAAAATTTACACTCAAAAACATGCTAAAAAAATATGTTCCTAGTGTCAATTTCTTGTTGGGATGTACAAGTACCCGGCCACATATACTTGTATTTTTATCCATTTGACGAGTTAAGCCATTTTCAACTGATTTGTATAGTTAGTTCTTATGTTGTACTGTTATACATTTGTACCACTGTCCCAGGTTAGGGGAGGGTTGGGATATAGCTAACATGTTTAATCCCGCCACATTATGTTGTCGTTTGTTTATGTGTTAACTATTTGTTTTTCATTTATTTATTTTTTTACAGATAAGGCCGTTTTTGCTCCTTTGAATTGTTTTATATTATTATTTTGGGGCCTTTTAAAGCTGAGTATGCGGTATGGGCTTTGCTCATTGTTGAAGATCGTACGATGACCTATAGTTGTAAATTTCTGTGTCATGTTGGTCTCTTGTGGAGAGTTGTTTCATTTGCAATCATACCACATCTTTTTTATATATATATTGGCACGATTAAAACAACGTCATCACACAATTTTAGGGGAAACAAGTTCCATTTCAGGGAATCGACAATCGCAGCTGACTTATAAATTCCTAAAAGGTGTTTTATATATCCACTTGTTGAAGCCTACCTGAAAATTAGCAAAATCATAAAAACTTTAATTGAGGAACGTCGATTTTGTTACAGTACTATCTTCTGATTTCTAAACTTTTACTACAAATTATTCTATTGATGTTATTAACTACTCCTTAATTCTATTCAATGATATCAAGCTGTTCATTAGACTCCGTGTAATATGACTATCATATGCTAATAAATAGGTACATTTTTAGCTCTCTTGACTTGAAAGGTCAAGTAAGCTTTTCTCATTACATTTTTTTTATGTACTTGGCGTCCTTCATCCATCTTTTAACTTTAACAAAAATCTTCTTCTCTGAATCTAATGGCCCAATTTTAACCAAACTTGGCCACAATCATCACTAGGGTATCTAGTTCAAAACATGTGTCCGATCGATGGCCACGCCTGCCAACCAACATGGCCAACATGGCTAAACATAGAATATAGGGATAAAATGCAGTTTTTGGCTTATATCAATGGAACTCAAGCTTTAAGAGCAAATCTGACAGGTGGCAAAAAAGTTTATTAGATTTAGATTTATCTGCCCTGGCATTTTCAGACAAATCCGACAACCCCTTGTTAGGTTGCTGCCCTTGAGTTTGTAATTTTACGGAAATTTTGCATTTTTTTGTTTTCATTATTATATCTAATATTTAATCCTAATTATGATTTTAACCTTATTTTACATGATTATCTAAGCATCAGTAAATGCAGGTGAGCGACACATGCTCTTGAGAGCCTCTAGTTGAATTATATAGTCACAAGATGACAGTATATATTGTCTATGTAAATTATAAACTACGAGGTATAAACACAACTGGTGATAATTTTCAAAAGGAATATGCCTGTTTAAGTACGTCCGTAATTTTATGTTAAAAAGGAGCTTACATACAATTCTTGTAATGCATTCGCGTGCAATATGGCCAATAAGACGACCCATGTATGTAGGTACCTGCGAACGCTATTATATATGCGTTATATTATCATGACTATGCTATGCATGATTTTTACTGATATATATTTCTCAAGAAGTATGAACATTTTGACAAAGAAATGTTGTACACTCTTTGGTTGGGTGGTTGTCTCTTTGACATATTCCCCATTTCCATTCTCAATTTTATTAAAACAAATATGCTCTTGAAATTTCATTGGTTATATTAATATACCGTACAGCTGACTATTTTCGCATGTGTAACAATTCACGATTTTCATTGAATAAAGAATACATGCGAAATATTTTGGAAGTTATTATTTTGGCGGATTCTTAACTTTAATCATACCTTTGCATGTTCACTTGCGGTATTAAATTCTGAGATTTTATTCTATCTGCGAAAATTTACACCCCGCAAAAACAACCCGGTATCCCGTATATGAACCGATAAAGAACTCCATTTTGCATCGCCATGATGACGTCAGCGTATGTAGATATATGCGCAGCAATACTTGATTAATGAACAGCTGCGACATGAGCGCATGATATGTCCGTCGTCTTTTTATGCAATAATCAGTAATTATAGTTTCATACATATGGCGTGACAGGTGAGACACCCCTTTGTTTACATAAAAAAATCAAAAACTCTAAAATAAAATTTTAAATCATCACCAAAAAGTATACAGATCTTTACATTAATATAACTAAGAAGTGTATTAAGTTGTAAGCAATAATCATAAATTGTTTTTGAGATACGGCGCGACCCCCCCCCCCCCCCCCCCCCCCATTTTTTATATAAAAAAACTCAATATCTCTAAATAAAATTTTCAATCAAAACCAAAAAGTATATAGATCTTTAGATTAATAAAACTAAGAAGTTTGTAAGTTTTAAGCAATTATCATAAATGGCTTTTGAGATACAACGCGACATGTGAAAAATTACGGGACTTTATAACTGTTCTAGTTATAAAGTCCGGTAACTCAAAAAGTTTTAATCTTATTGTCATCAAAAAGTATTTAGATCGTTCGACCATCATAAGAAACAACTATATTAAGTTTCATGAAATTTGGATGAGTCGTTCTCAAGTTATGTTGCGACATGTTTACGCCGGACAGACAGATGGACAAACGGACATTTGTATACCATAATACGTCGAGTCAAAATTTTGACGGGCGTATAAAAAAAACACAGAACTGCCATAACATTACTTTCAATATTTGAATTGCATTTATTTTGTTGATATTTTGATACCTTGCCTAGCTACATGCTTTTTGTAATAATATACATGTACTTGGGTTTTTTTTCTTGGTTCAGTGAAATTACTATTGCACACTCGAATACTGGTAACAAGTAAGAATATAGCGATCTTATGATGAGACTTTCTTTGTAGTGTTGTTCATATCCCTCCAGATCACCTAGTTACAATTCAGGTTGTGAGTGCGAGATTTTGTTTTGAAAAACTTTTATTATTCTTAATAGTCAAATTGAGCATGGAAATTGGGAATGTGTCAAAGAGACAACAATCAGACCAAAGAACAGACAACAGCCGAAGGCCACTTATGGGTCTTCAATGCAGCGAGAAACTCCCGCACCCGGAGGCGTGTTTCAGTTGGCCCCTAAACAAAAATATATAGGGATTGTTTTACTTGAACATTTGTAGTGTCCTTTTTTAGCTCACATGGCCCGAAGGTGAGCTTTTCTCATCACTTTGCGTCCGTCGTTAACTTTTACAAAAATCTTCTCCTCTGAAACTACTGGGCCAAATTTAACCAAACTTGGCCACAATCATCATTGGGGTATCTAGTTTAAAAATTGTGTCCGGTGACCCCGCCAACTAACCAAGATGGCCGCCAGGGCTATAAATAGAACATAGGGGTAAAATGCAGTTTTTGGCTTATAACTCAAAAACCAAAGCATTTAGGGCAATCTGACATGGGGTAATATTGTTAATCAGGTGAAGATCTATCTGCCCTGAAATTTTCAGATGAATCTGACATTCTGTTGTTAGGTTGCTGCCCCTGAATTGGTAATTTTAAGGAAATTTTGTTGTTTTTGGTTATTATCTTGAATATTATTTCAGATAGAGATAAACTGTAAAAGGCAATAATGTTCAGCAAAGTAAGATCTACAAATAAGTCAACATGACCAAAATGATCAGTTGACCACTTTAGGAGTTATTGCCCTTTATAGTCAATTTTTAACCATTTTTCGTAAATCTTAGTAATCTTTTAGAAAAATCTTCTCCTCTGAAACTGCTGGGCCAAATTATTTGAAACTTGGCCACAATCATCATTGGGGTATCTAGTTTAAAAATTGTGTCCGGTGACCCCGCCAACTAACCAAGATGACCGCCATGGCTATAAATAGAACATAGGGGTAAAATGCAGTTTTTGGCTTATAACTCAAAAACCAAAGCATTTAGAGCAAATCTGACATTGGGTAAAATTGTTAATCAGGTGAAGATCTATCTGCCCTGAAATTTTCAGATGAATTGGACAACCTGTTTTGGGGTTGCGGCCCCTGAATTGGTAATTTGAAGGAAATTTTGCTGTTTTTGGTTATTATATTGAATATTATTATAGATATAGGTAAACTGTAAACAGCAATAATGTTCAGCAAGGTCAGATTTACAAATAAGTCAACATGACCAAAATGGTCAGTTGACCTCTTTAGGAGTTATTGCCCTTTAAAGTCAATTTTTAACCATTTTTTCGTAAATTTTATATATCTTTTACTAAAATCTTCTTCTCTGAAACTGCTGTGCCAAATTGATCCAAACTTGGCCACAATCATCTTTGGGGTTTCTTGTTTAAAAAATGTGTGGCGTGACCTGGCCATCAAACCAAGATGGCCGCCACGGCTAAAAATAGAACATAGGGGTAAAATGCAGTTTTTGGCTTATAACTCAAAAACCAAATAATTTAGAGAAAATCTGACATGAAGTAAAATTGTTAATCAGGTCAAGATCTATCTGCCCTGAAATTTTCTGATGAATTGGACAACCTGTTTTTTGGGTTGCGGCCCCTGAATTGGTAATTTTAAGGAAATTTTGCTGTTTATGGTTATTATATTGAATATTATTATAGATATAGGTAAACTGTAAACAGCAATAATGTTCAGCAAAGTAAGATCTACAAATAAGTCAACATGAACGAAATGGTCAATTGACTCCTGTAGGAGTTATTGACCTTTGTAGTCAATTTTCAATCTGCTTCCTTTGTTTAATATTCACATAGACCAAGGTGAGCGACACAGGCTCTTTAGAGCCTCTAGTTCTTATATACATAATTGGTCGATTTTTTTGTTGCCTTTAATATAGATACGTTAGGGGTACCCCTTGATCTAAGTCGTAAAATTCCTGAATTTGTGTTCACTTTTATTTCAAATACAATACATCTATATAAAAGGACTAACAATAAACTATCAAATAAATACGGAAAGAACTCACAGTTTTCGGTGTTGGTCAAACTAACCAATTAATCTATATCTTTAATCAACAATATTGAATCAATTCATTTACCAATAAATGAGTTGAAGTTGAAGATTGTTGTTTGCATCTCCCGCAATGGAGGGGTGAGGGGTAAGCAATTCTGTTCGGAAAGCGGGTTAATAACAAGTTAATGGATGTGGAAAGTGTTTGTTCACAGTTTCGGTATGCAAGTTATCTTTTGAGGGGTTCTTTTATGATATTTCTCGTAAAGATAAACATTTACATAATAGTACTATCGATGTGTCCCTGATTGCTCTAAAAAAAAAACTGGTCTAACACTAGGTTCACAAATTAGTAAGTTTCTGTGTATCAGCTAGCTTACTACTATTGGTCGGGATTAATTGTATTGTCGGACTATTGGTGTGTCGGATAAATGGGGCGTCGGACTAATGGGGTGTCGGACTAGTAGGGTGTCGGATTAACGGGGTGTCGGAACATCGGGGCTGCCCCATCTATTCTTGGTAAAAATCATTAGTATATCAATTAATTTGAAAGTTTTCTAAATAGTTCATTAAGTGTATGAATGAATACAAAAGTCATCTGTTCCATCATAACACTTAAAAGGGACACCTGTATCTTCATGCTGGCATATAATAACCAATTCACACTCAAAGTACAATATACAAAGGTTTATTTTTATATTGCTTAATTTTCATTGAGTGCCATTTCCACATGGCTTTTGTTAATTGAATAACAACTTCATTGAGTGAAACACATTCAACTAGGTGAGGCCCCTCATGGGGGGTCCTAGTAATCACATAATCACCATTTTTTTGCCAATATAATCACATAATCATTAAATATTTGCTTATCTTTAGTAATCAAATAATCATAAACTAAAAATACAGTCCTAGGTAATCAAATAATCATGAAATATTTGGCTTAATAATCAAATAATCATTAAAAAAACGGCCAAGTAATCACATAATCAAAAACCCCATGAGGGCCCTCCTAGGTCATTGCAATGCTCTTGCTTTAAGACAAAAAAAATTTGAAAATTGTATCCCATGATTTGATCCATCATCATGGTCTATATATTATCAGAAATTTAAAAAAAAATAAATATTTTAAATATCAATATAAGTTGTTTTAATGCATATGAAGATTAACCTGCATAATCTGTGTTTTTTTTCCATTAAGGGTGATGATTGATTTGCATGGTACTGTATATGGAATTATATTATTTTTTATTTCTATTTATTTTTACAGATAGAACAAAATGGCCAAAATAAATTTTGAATTTAAAAGTTTCATGTATTGATAAAAGTTTTGAATCCGCCAAAATAATGACCACCAAATTACTTCCTGTACCTTATTCAATGAAAATCAAGAAATTTAGCACAAGTGAAAATAACTGGCTATAACAAACTATTTGTTCTGTTATTCCTCCTGTCATTGACAAAGGGGACATAAAGGATTACTCTTGTGCATCTGTACATCCCTCCATATGTATATATCCCAAAATCGTTTCTGTTCTTTGCCGTTTTTTTACCTGAAACAATTGTTATGAAACTTATCTTCAATGCTAATTTCCTTTAAACACTGATCAAGTTCCACAAACACTTATCAAGTTCCAATTTGTCAATATCACCCTTCTCTAGTTACATGAGTTATGTCCCTTTTTAAATGGAAGAAATAGCGATTATTTTGGTTCCATGTAAAGATTGACTTGCATATAAATGTTTTATCTTTTTCTTTTCAGTGTGAAAATTGACCTGGATGATATTTTGTGTAAATCGGCTGATCTTTTCTACAAATACTGCAAGAAAAGTGTAGACGATAGTTTTCTAATGGTAGAACTTCCATCAGCTGGAAAAAGAAGACATAAACTAGCCTTTAGAAAATGAAGGATCTACGCCACCTATTTATATACATGTATCAATTTCGGAAATATATTTTGGAGTTTGCAGTTGTATATCATATTTTGTTTTAAAAGATAACAGCTGTAAAAATTTCTAGCACAAGAAATAATGCAAATTCCATAATAAAAAACAATTCCAAGTTTAAATAATACCCTGTTATATGATGATTAACATAAACAAATTAATTCTACGCTACCTTGAACTGTGGTGTGCACCTAATTATAATTAACACGTCACATTATTTTTATTTTTAAAAAGCTCATACCAAGTTTTAAATTTTAATTTGATTGCTAAAAGACCTTTTTACTTTAAATTGAAATAATTTAATTTTTGATTTAACACTTCTTCTGATTGGCTGACGTTATTTTGTTATGAGCCCATAGACATAATTGAGTCAAATGACTGTGACGTCATCAACGTTTTTTTCATGGTTTTATACGGTTTAAAATGGAATTTAGAATTAAATTATAAGAAATGACTGTAATATTTTTTCTGTATATTCGAAATAACATAAAAAATTTGGTGCACACTGTTAAATAACCCTCTACAGGCGTAATTCAGTGTGCACCAATTTTTATATGTTATTTCTTCATAGACAGAATAAATATTACAGTCATTCCTGAACTGAAGTACACGTCCTGCATTATTTTGTTTTCAAAAATTATTTTTTTGATTACTAATTCACACACTAGTTGTAATTTTCTTTTTTTATCTGACATTAAAAAACCTTTTGAAAACCATTTGTTTTATGAAAAGATATTTTATGTCAATCAGTTGTTAGAAATGATTGCAATGTGAGACCTAAACAAAATGTTTGTCATAAAAATAAAATCTGTGTTTACACTTTAGATGACCTGTAGTACACATCGTGCTGAACACATTACATTATTTTTGTCTCAACAACCTCACATGCAAGTTGTAGTTTATTTTGATCGTTAAAACCCTTTTTCAAAACCATTTTTTTCATGAAAAAATATTTTATTTCAATCAGGTTTTAGGAATGATTGCAATGTGTGACCTTAACAAAATGGTTGTCATAAAAAAAAAATTTACACCAAGATAAACTGCAGTACATATTGTGCCTCACACGATGCATTATTTTTGTCTCAAAAGCAATTATTTTTGTGATAACAAGCTCACACGCAAGTTGTAAATTTATTTTGAATAAACCTTTTTAAAACTATTTTTTTCATAATTTTTTTTTTTATTTCAATCAGGTGTTAGGAATGAATGCAATGTGTGACCTAAACAAAATAGTTGTCCTTAAAAAAAATCTGTTTACACTATGTTGAACTGCTCAACTCATTGCATTTTTTTTTGTCTCAAAAGCAATTATTTTTGTGTTAACAAGCTCACATGCAAGTTTTAAATTTGAGTTGATTGTTTATAGACCTTATTAAAACTTTTTTTTAGAAAGAGATATTTAATTTCAATGAGGTGTTAGGAATGATTGCTATATCTGACCTTATTTAATTGATAGTACTCAACAACTTTGTTTTATAATTCACAGTTGTGGTGTGATTGTCAGTTTGCTTACAATTCCACTCAAACTGTGCTAGTTGCACTCTTTAACATGTATTTATTCATACCTGCCAACCCTCCCATTTTGAGAGGAAGTCCACAGCAAACAATGTAATTTTGGAAATCGCTTGATGGGGAGATTTCCCACTTTTGAAGGTTTCAAAATTTGGCTGGTATTGTCACAAATAATGAAATATGGTGTAAATAGGGAAATATTTTGTAAAAGAGGGGGTTTTGTCCTCCTGAGTAGGTGACATTTCCTAAGGGGGGATTTTAAATTTTCACAGGAAATGGGAGTTTATTCTCTTTCTTAGAATTTGTTTTAGCAGGTTTGTCAAATAGAATAGATTTACAAAAGAATATTTTCACACTACTGACTTTTGACTCCTGAATATATATTATTCAACAGGAAAGGATACACCTTATCGCTATTTAGTCCATTCCGGGAAAAACAGTCATTTATACAAATACCTGTTTGGGTCACCCGCCAAAAAATGGAGGTCATGGGTATTGAGCTAAGGGAGAAAAAACTTTAGAAAGTGATCATCAAGAAACTTTGATATAGTATGATCCACTTTTTTCGAAATCAAAATTGAAGTAATAAAAATATTTTGTTTGAAGTATTTACGGTAGTTTAAACAGGTCTCATTAAAAAGTATCATGCATGGTGAATTGTTTAAACAGGGTCCCAGATAGCTTCAACTGGATGAAAATTTGCGTAATTTTAGAACTTATCCGGAACGGAATAAATAGCGATTAGGTGTGTTGTAAACTAATCTGTGATATCATATGACATTCTTCTTGTTTGTCAAATGAGAGCAACAAAATGAAGTAAAATAAAAAAAATAAAATGAGTGCTATTTAGGAAGGTTGTAGAGGAGAGTTTAATGTTTTCAATGAATTTGTCCTGTATATTTATAAAACATAAAAAGCAGTAAATGTTCTCCCTAATATGTACAGGCTGTAAGCTTGGTTTTACTTCTATAAGTTGCTCCTGCTTGACTAGTAACCAGTCAAACCAAAGATAAGGTAACTTGTAGAAAAAAAAGCTCTGGAATCAAAAGCAGGTAATATCAATAAAGTCTTTTGAAATATGTATTTGTGGTAATGGAGATGTTGAAATGTAGTATATTAATATTTTGTCTGTAACGAATTCATACAATGTATATTCATTGAATCATTAAGTTACTGGAAACCAAAATTGTTTTTACATTTATTTATACATGAGATGTTAATGATTTTATTGTGAATGTTTATGCTTTTGATATGTAAATTGTGTTAAAACAAAAATTTATTTGCAAGGTATTATAGATGCAATGTGTATGTTATTAATTTAATTTTTTTCCAGTATTTAAAATTAACAACTTTCTCAGTATTATTACAATATTTGTTAAAGCCTATAGACTTATTGCTAATGGCTGAGTGCTACACAATGAAAAAAAATTTATTTCTATGAATGGCCTTTTTAGCTCACCTGGCCCGAAGGGCCAAGTGAGCTTTTCTCATCACTTGGCGTCCGGCGTCCGGCGTCGTCCGTCGTCGTCGTCCTGCATCCGGCGTTAACTTTTACAAAAATCTTCTCCTCTGAAACTACTGGGCCAAATTTAACCAAACTTGGCCACAATCATCATTGGGGTATCTAGTTTAAAAATTGTGTCCGGTGACCCCGCCAACTAACCAAGATGGCCGCCATGGATATAAATAGAACATAGGGGTAAAATGCAGTTTTTGGCTTATAACTCAAAAACCAAAGCATTTAGGGCAAATCTGACATGGGGTAAAATTGTTAATCAGGTTAAGATCTATCTGCCCTGAAATTTTCAGATGAATCTGACATTCCGTTGTTAGGTTGCTGCCCCTGAATTGGTAATTTTAAGGAAATTTTGTTGTTTTTGGTTATTATCTTGAATATTATTTCAGATAGAGATAAACTGTAAAGAGCAATAATGTTCAGCAAAGTAAGATCTACAAATAAGTCAACATGACCAAAATGATCAGTTGACCACTTTAGGAGTTATTGCCCTTTATAGTCAATTTTTAACCATTTTTCGTAAATCTTAGTAATCTTTTAGAAAAATCTTCTCCTCTGAAACTGCTGAGCCAAATTATTTGAAACTTGGCCACAATCATCATTATGGTATCTAGTTTAAAAATTGTGTCCGGTGACCCCGCCAACTAGCCAAGATGGCCGCCATGGCTATAAATAGAACATAGGGGTAAAATGCAGTTTTTGGCTTATAACTCAAAAACCAAAGCATTTAGGGCAATCTGACATTGGGTAATATTGTTAATCAGGTTAAGATCTATCTGCCCTGAAATTTTCAGATGAATCTGACATTCCGTTGTTAGGTTGCTGCCCCTGAATTGGTAATTTTAAGGAAATTTTGTTGTTTTTGGTTATTATCTTGAATATTATTTCAGATAGAGATAAACTGTAAAATGCAATAATGTTCAGCAAAGTAAGATCTACAAATAAGTCAACATGACCAAAATGATCAGTTGACCACTTTAGGAGTTATTGCCCTTTATAGTCAATTTTTAACCATTTTTCGTAAATCTTAGTTATCTTTTAGAAAAATCTTCTCCTCTGAAACTGCTGGGCCAAATTATTTGAAACTTGGCCACAATCATCATTGGGGTATCTAGTTTAAAAATTGTGTCCGGTGACCCCGCCAACTAACCAAGATGGCCGCCATGGCTATAAATAGAACATAGGGGTAAAAAGCAGTTTTTGGCTTATAACTCAAAAACCAAAGCATTTAGAGCAAATCTGACATTGGGTAAAATTGTTAATCAGGTGAAGATCTATTTGCCCTGAAATTTTCAGATGAATTGGACAACCTGTTTTTGGGTTGCGGCCCCTGAATTGGTAATTTTAAGGAAATTTTGCTGTTTTTGGTTATTATATTGAATATTATTATAGATATAGGTAAACTGTAAACAGCAATAATGTTCAGCAAGGTCAGATTTACAAATAAGTCAACATGACCAAAATGGTCAGTTGACCTCTTTAAGAGTTATTGCCCTTAAAATCAATTTTTAACCATTTTTGTAAATTTTATATATCTTTTACTAAAATCTTCTTCTCTGAAACTGCTGTGCCAAATTGATCCAAACTTGGCCACAATCATCTTTGGGGTTTCTTGTTTAAAAAATGTGTCCTGTGACCTGGCCATCAAACCAAGTTGGCCGCCACGGCTAAAAATAGAACATAGGGGTAAAATGCAGTTTTTGGCTTATAACTCAAAAACCAAATAATTTAGAGAAAATCTGACATGAAGTAAAATTGTTAATCAGGTCAAGATCTATCTGCCCTGAAATTTTCAGATGAATTGGACAACCTGTTTTTGGGTTGCGGCCCCTGAATTGGTAATTTTAAGGAAATTTTGCTGTTTTATATTGAATATTATTATAGATATAGGTAAACTGTAAACAGCAATAATGTTCAGCAAAGAAAGATCTACAAATAAGTCAACATGAACGAAATGGTCAATTGACCCCTGTAGGAGTTATTGACCTTTGTAGTCAATTTTCAATCTGCTTCCTTTGTTTAATATTCACATAGACCAAGGTGAGCAACACAGGCTCTTTAGAGCCTCTAGTTTGTATATAACAACAAATGCTCATAAATGATTTAGTCACTTAAATTTCACCCATGTTTTCGCTCAAAGATTATTGATAATTAATTTTCCTGTGTATTAACATTTTTATAGAATAATGTTTTCAATATTATTTTATTTTGGATTTTCTATCAAGAATATTTGACAGAATGCCATTTTTCTTCTTCATTGTAACTCAGTATAAAGCTGTTACTATAAATAGAACTCAAGCCATTTCTTGCCATACCCTTGTAATTTAATAATGTTTTACTTGCTTTCCTATTCTGCAAGACATTTCTAAGGAATTATTTTATCATTTGATCATTATCTTTTTTCAAGGACACAACCAATATATGTTCATAATTTATTTTGTCTCACCTCTTTAAGTGGAGGTGTGCTGTTCACAAATTCAGCATTGTAATTTTAATTTCAGTATTTCCATTTTACTTTTCAAATTACATACAAGCAATACATATCTCTGTGTTAACAATATATTTAATGTATTATGTGCCTGTCTCTAGTCAGTATTCTTGTTAGTAAGTGTTACATTTTTGTTACTTTTGTTATTTTTGTCTATATTATATTTTGGTGATGGCCATCATTATAACTTGTACTGTCTTTGTTTTGTTCATTCACCATTATGTCTAAATAATTTAATTTTGCATGTAACACGTCCAATGATTGGCTGACAGTGTTTTGGCTATCAGCTCATAGACATAATTTTGTCATGTGACCCTGATTTCATCAATGTTTTTTCATGATTTAATCCAGCTTAAAATGAAATTCAGAATTATATTATAAGGAGAACTGTAACTTATTTTCTGTCTTTTGAAAAACAATGAAATTTAATGATTTTTTTTTCAATATTCTTACTAGCAGGTCAACCGCGTACCTTTACCCGCGGTAAAGAATGAGTTAGTAAATAGTATGTTATAAAATTATTTGCTATAATTATTGAAAAAAATAGTAAGTGGTTCAATAAGACAGGTTTCAATGTTCTGTATATAAAATGCTGCAGTCAAGGTCACTCTTGCTGGTTTTGAATAATTTTTGGTGAATTAATTTGATGGTTTGAGATGGAAAGGCATTTTTATTTTCTAAAGAGAGGCATTTCAAAGTAAATCACTAATACCTAGAATTCACTGTGATTTTAAAGTAAAAAAAAATAATGAGGACACCACATTATATTATTATTTAACACCCCCCTTTTTTTCCTAACCCATGCATTTTTACCTGGTGTGTCCTTAACAATGATGAAGTTGTTAAATGATTTGTTTGTTTATGTGCCATATCATACTGATCATTGTTTTATGACAATAAAATTAATAAACCATCTCTTTGTTTACATTAATTTTTTTTCTTTATGACTTTTCCAGGGGAAAAATATGATTTGGCACCAATAATATTTGTTTGTGGGTTAAAGCAAGTAAGCAAATACAAATTCAGATATATTTGAAAATAAAACTATGTGTGGAGGAGTTTGACAAAATGTTGTCACGTACACCCTGTGACCCTACACCATAGATTTTTTTTAACTGGAATAGCTCATTACAATTTTAGCCAGTTGTTAAAAGATTTGTTTGTACAGAGAAATCTGTTTAAACCGAAACCTCTTCGGGACTTAATATTTTCTTTGAATTTGGCTGATGTTCGGTTTTATCAGGTTCACAACACATACATTTTGATACAAACATGTTTATTTTATACAGATTTTCGGTTTATACAGAATTCGGTTTAGCCAGGTTTCACTGTATGTGTACATGTGCCATATCAATTTGATCAAATGTTTATCACAATAAAATTAATAAACCAGCTGCATTTTTATATTGCTTTTGTTCATATACATGTATAAGAATCTATATGTTGTTAAGAATAATTAATTAAAAACAAGTTAATTACAAACTATGTGTTTAGAAAGAAGCCATGTGTTTAGCAATTTAATAATTTGTTTAGAAATACACTCATTGCTATACAAATAAGCAGCTTTGGGAATTCACTATAAAAAGTTTGAAAGATTTTGAAAGTGACACTCCTGTGAAATAATTTTATAAAGTAAACAACAAAAATATCGGATAAAAAAGGGAAAATGGCAAACTTAAAAGCTCAAACATATCAAACGAATTGATAACAACTGTCATATCCCTGACTTGGTACAGCAATTTCCTTATGAAGAAAATTGTGAATTAAACCTTGTTTTATAGCTAGCCAACCCTCTCATTTGTATGACAGTCGCCTAAAATTCCATTATATTAACAACAATGGGTGAACAAAACAAACAGACATAATAGGTAAACACATCACAAATAGGGGTAAAGCAGATCATCATTGTGTTATAATTTTTGATAATTATAAAAAAAAATATGTCAGCAAAGAAAATCAAGAAGGTGCATAGACAAAGCACATGGTAAATTTTTCCTACCTCTTATGCCTTTTAACAGAACATCTATGGTACGGTAATACAACAGAACAACATGTAACAATGATTATATTATGTGGTGGCAGCCATTACTAGTACTATCCCCCCCCCCCCCCCCCCAAAAAAAAAAACTTACAGCATCGATACAAGCGTCACCATTTTTACCGGATTTGTAAATCATACAAATACAGACAAACGGATGCGCCTTTGTACATCATTAAGGATGGCACAGCTTGCATTTTCACGATTACGATTGCAATGATTTAACGCGCAAATGTAAAAGTTGTGCGCACAAATATATTGCATTGATCGGAGCTAACTTCATAGATATTAGAAAATGTGGTATGAGTGCAAACGAGACAACTCTCCACCCTAGACACAATTTTTAGTGGAAGAAGACTTCAAGTCTTCTGAAGACTTAAGGGGCCGACCCTTGGCATTGAGTCTCTGTATGCCGCATTCATTTCGTATATTACAATTTCAAAACAACTTAGATTCCTGACACCGATTTTTACACATGATTAGGCATCTGAATCATTTAATTTGTAAATTATGATTGTAAAACAATTACTATCGTAAATATGACCCTTTTATTTATGTAATTTATTAGATTTCATCTCATCCACATGAACGTTATTTGTTTACTTGTAACAGGATGTTTTAACTGTAGATATTTGTATTACGCATGCGTACCTGCCAACCCTCCCGTTTTAAGGGGAAGTCTTCAAAGCAAACAATGTAATTTTGGAAATCGCTTGATGGGGAGATTTCCCGCTTTTGAAGGTTTCAAAATTTGGCTGGTATTGTCACAAATAATGAAATATGGTGTAAATAGGGAAATATTTTGTAAAAGAGGGAGTTTTGTCCTCCTGAGTAGGTGACATTTCCTAAGGGGGGATTTTAAATTTTCACAGGAAATGGGAGTTTATTCTCTTTCTTAGAATTTGTTTTAGCAGGTATGTCAAATAGAATAGATTTACAAAAAGAATATTTTCACACTACTGACTTTTGACTCCTGAATATATATTATTCAACAGGGAAGGCAGGGGCGGATTCAGCCATTTTAAAAAGGTGGGGTTCCTAACCCAGGACAAGGGGGGGAGGGGGGGTCCAATTACATGCCCCCATTCAAATGCATTGATCCTCCAAAAAAAAGGGAGGTTTCAACCCCTGGAAACCCCCTCTGGATCCGCGCCTGAAAGGATTGTAAACTAATCTGTGATATTATATGACATTCTACTTGTTTGTCAAATGAGAGCAACAAAACAAAGTAAAATAAAAAATAAAATTAGTGCTATTTAGGAAGGGGGGTAGGGGAGAGTTAATTTTTTCAATGAATTTTTCCTGCTTGACCAATTACCAGTCCAACCAAAGATAAGGTAACCTGTAGAAAAAAACCTCTGGAATCAAAAGCCGGTAATATCAATAAAGTCTTTTGAAATATGTATTTGTGGTAATGGAGATGTTGAATTGTTGTATATTAATATTTTGTCTGTAACGAATTCATACAATGTATATTCATTGAATCATTAAGTTACTGGAACCAAAATTGTTTTTCATTTATTTATATATGAGATGTTAATGATTTTATTGTGAATGTTTAGTCTTTTGATATGTAAATTGTGTTAAAACCAAAATTAATTTGCAAGGTAATATAGATGCAATGTGTATGTTATTAATTTAATTTTTTTTCCAGTATTTAAAAGTAACAATTTTCTCAGTATTATTATAATATTTTTTAAAGCCTATAGACTTATTGCTGATAGCTGAATACTACACAGTGAAATAATTTAATTTCTATGAATGCCAATTTTTGTATTTTGCTACACATGATCATAAGATAATACCGCTTCTTAAATTTCACCCATGTTTTTGCTCAAAGATTATTGATAATTAAAAATTATTTTCCTGAGTATTAAAATTTCTATAAAATAGTGTTTTCAAAATTTTCTTATCTTAAAAGAACTGTTGACAAAATGAAATTTTTCAGCTTTATTTTAACTCAGGATAAAGCTGTTACTATAAATAGAACTCAAGCCATTTCTTGCCATACCCTTGTAATTTAATAATGTTTTACTTGCTTTCCTATTCTGCAAGACATTTCTAAGGAATTATTTTATCATTTGATCATTATCTTTTTTCAAGGGCACAACCAATATATGTCATATGTTCATAATTTATTTTGTCTCACCTCTTAAGTGGAGGTGTGCTGTTCACAAATTCAGCATTGTAATTTTAATTTCAGTATTTCCATTTTATTTACCAAATTACATACAAGCGAGACATAGCTCTGTGTTAACAATTTATTAAATGAATTATGTGCCTGTCTCTAGTCAGTTATCTTGTTAGTAAATGTTACTTTTTTGTTACTTTTGTTATTTTTGTCTATATTATATTTTGGTGATGGCCATCATTAAAACTTGTGCTGTTATTGTTTTGTTCATAATTACCATATGTCTAATTTTTATTAATTTTGAATGTCACACGTCCAATGATTGGCTGACAGTGTTTTAGCTATCAGCTCATAGACATAATCTTGTCATGTGACCCTGATTTCATCAATGTTTTTTCATGATTTAATCGAGCTTAAAATGGAATTCAGAATTGTATTATAAGGAAAACTGTAGCATATTTTCAGTCTTTCGACAACAATGAAATTTAATGAGGTTTTTTTCAAAATTCTTAAAGAATGGATTAGTAAATAGTATGTAATAAAATTATTTGCTATAATTATTGAAAAAAATATTTAGTGGTTCAATCAGACAGGTTTCAATGTTCTGTATATAAAATGCTGCAGTCAAGGTCACTCTTGCTGATTTTGAACAATTTTTGGTGAATTTGATGGTTTGAGATGGAAAGGCATTTTTATTTTCTAAAGAGAGGCATTTCAAAGTAAATCACTAATACCTAGAATTCACTGTGATTTTAAAGTAAAATAGACTAATGAGGACACCACATTATATTATTATTTAACCCCCCCCCCCCCCTTTTTTCCCTTTTTTTCCTAACCCATGCATTTTTTACCTGGAATATTTGCAAAACATACAAAAACCAATTTTGGTTGTGGCAAATACAGTGACAAACAAACATAATGAAACAATGAGGAAGATATTAAATACTGATCAAATGTTTTATGACAATAAAATTAGTCTATGTTTACATTAATGTTTTTCTTTATGACTTTTCCAGGGAAAAATATGATTTGGCACCAAAATAATATTAATGTGTGGGTTAAAGCAAGTAAGCAAATACAAATACAGACAAACGGATGCGCTTTTGTACATCATAAGGGATGGCACAGCTTGCATTTTCACGATTTCGATTGCAATGATTTAACGCGCAAATGTAAAAGTTGTGCGCGCAAATATATTGCATTGATCGGAGCTAACTTCATAGATATTAGAAAATGTGGTATGAGTGCAAACGAGACAACTCTCCACCCTAGACACAATTTTTAATATAGTACCTTGCGTTCTTGCTCACACCGAAAATAAATCTGTTTAAGGCCCCAAATAAGTCTAAGATTACATTAGAAATTATTCAAGCATTTGGATTGGATAAGTATTGCAATCATTATATAAAACGATATATCGCTGAGAATAAAGATAACGTTATATTTGACATGTTTATAGAAAAAATCCATACTGAAGTATTTTCAAATTGAAGTAGCTAACCCAGTCTTGACCATGTTGCACATATGATCTACATAAATCACAAATCTTAGAAAGATACCAGAGGGACAGTCAAATTAATAGATCAAAAATAATAGACAACGCCATGGCTAAAAAAAAAAGAAAGAGTCAAACATACAAATAATAGTATACAAGACACAACATAGAAAGCTAAGCACCACGAAACCCACCAAAATCTGGGGTAAGCAGATCCTGCACAACATGTGGCACCCGTCGTGTTGCTCTTGTTATTACACACCAGAAAGTGTTATACCTTAAAATATCAACGGTTTGTTTCTAATAATAGTATGATGTTTTGTACAGGCTTTCAATGCAACATTTGTAATCACTGATCAGGAAGAGGGTTGCTTATTTTCCAAATGACCCTTCTTTTATGATTGATTGTTGATTGCTTAACGTACAAGGGCAAATATTTTATAGATATAGGAAGATGTGGTGTGAGTGCCAATGAGAAAACTCTCCATCCAAATAACAATTTAAAAAGAAACCATTATAGGTTAAAGTACGGCCTTCAACACGGAGCCTTGGCTCACACCGAACAACAAGCTATAAAGGGCCCCAAAATTACTAGTGTAAAACCATTCAAACGGGGAAACCAACGGTCTAATCTATATAAACAAAACGAGAAACGAGAAACACGTATATATTACATAAACAAACGACAACTACTGTACATCAGATTCCTGACTTAGGATAGGTGCAAACATTTGCAGCAGGATTAAACGCATGTTTATGACGATCCTGCTATTATACGTTTTTGTCGAGCCTTCGACTTTAGTTGAAAAAGCGAGACTAAGCGATCCTACTTTCCGTCGTCGTCGTCGTCGGCGGCGTCCACAAATATTCACTCTGTGGTTAAAGTTTTTGAAATTTTAATAACTTTCTTAAACTATCCTTGGTTTGTACCAAACTTGGACAGAAGCTTGTTTATGATCATAAGATAGTATCCAGTAGTAAATTTTGTAAAAATAAAATTCCATTTTTTCCGTATTTTACTTATAAATGGACTTAGTTTTTTTCTGCGGGGAAACATTACATTCACTCTGTGGTTAAAGTTTTTTAGAATTTTAATAACTTTCTTAAACTATCCTTGGTTTGTACCAAACTTGGACAGAAGCTTGTTTATGATCATAAGATAGTATCCAGTAGTAAATTTTGTAAAAATAAAATTCCATTTTTTCCGTATTTTACTTATAAATGGACTTAGTTTTTTCTGCGGGGAAACATTACATTCACTCTGTGGTTAAAGTTTTTAGAATTTTAATAACTTTCTTAAACTATCCTTGGTTTGTACCAAACTTGGACAGAAGCTTGTTTATGATCATAAGATAGTATCCAGTAGTAAATTTTGTAAAAATAAAATTCCATTTTTTCCGTATTTTACTTATAAATGGACTTAGTTTTTTCTGCGGGGAAACATTACATTCACTCTGTGGTTAAAGTTTTTAGAATTTTAATAACTTTCTTAAACTATCCTTGGTTTGTACAAAACTTGGACAGAAGCTTGCTTATGATCATAAGATAGTATCCAGAAGTAAATTTTGTGAAAAAATAAATCCATTTTTCCGTATTTACTTTTAAATGGACTTAGTTTTTCTGCGGGGAAACATTACATTCACTCTGTGGTTAAAGTTTTTAGAATTTTAATAACTTTCTTAAACTATCCTTGGTTTGTACAAAACTTGGACAGAAGCTTGCTTATGATCATAAGATAGTATCCAGAAGTAAATTTTGTGAAAAAATAAATCCATTTTTCCGTATTTACTTTTAAATGGACTTAGTTTTTCTGCGGGGAAACATTACATTCACTCTGTGGTTAAAGTTTTTAGAATTTTAATAACTTTCTTAAACTATCCTTGGTTTGTACAAAACTTGGACAGAAGCTTGCTTATGATTATAAGATAGTATCCAGAAGTAAATTTTGTGAAAAAATAAATCCATTTTTCCGTATTCACTTTTAAATGGACTTAGTTTTTCTGCGGGGAAACATTACATTCACTCGTGTGTTGAAAGTTTACTTTCTTAAACTATCCTAGGTTTGTACCAAACTTGGACAGTAGCTTATTTATGATCATAAGATAGTATCCAGAAGTAAATTTGGACTTATATTTTCTTCCAGTTAACATTGCATACAGTCTGCAGTTAAAGTTTTAAAAACATTTATTAGATTCATTAACTATCCTAGATTTTTACCAAACTTGGACAGAAGCTTCTTACATTCAAAAGATAGTATCATGAGGAATATTTTTATTGATTGTTTTCCTCATTTTTGTTGAGCCTGTGATTTACAGCAATAGTAGGCGAGACACTGGGTTCCGCGGAACCCTTACAATTTTTTTTCCTACTTCAACATTTTTTTTCTTATTTCTCAGATTCTACTTTTTATCCCTATATCCGAAATCTAGAAAGCGTGACTATAACATAAACATAAATTCAGTCTTTGAATAAAGATGTACTAGTATACGGTAATAATTACACCTGTATCCAGTATTAACACATAATAATTGTTCTTTCTCCATCATAATGGAGAGATGGGTTAGAAAGGGGGTCCTTCATTTATATTCTTAATTCTTTAAACTGTATTTATTCATTCTCTTCTTTATAATTAAACAACATATTATTCTATATTCATATATTTGTCTTGTCTTTTTTCTGGATTGTTTATTTTTGTTGCCACCTTTTGCTGCCCTTTTTCTCCATTATTTCTCTATTTCGTAAACCCCACCAGACCCTCATATGAGTTGAACCCCCTTTATAGTGAATTTAACGTTACAACTATCAAATAGCCGGTTCAACAAAGTATTACCAGTATAGACAAGTCAATATGTATCTAGTTTATCACATCAAGAAACTGATGACCTTATCACATGAGGATCTGCAGGGGCGGGAAGGGAACCTTAAATTCTGAATGATTTGAATATTTAGATGATGATGATGATGGGACCTTGACTGGCTATACAACCCTTGCATGGTATGTTTTCTGTATTTGTTTATGTAATGGCCCGTCATTCTCTATTCTTTATATTTAAGAACCCCTGATTATTCTCAATTTTCGTTCTATCATTTCAACCCTTTATTCTCTATACTTTATCTTTTTGTATCCTATTATTCTCTATTCTTTATTTTGTTTTGCCTTTTTCTTATCCTTTATTTTTTTGCCCTATTTTGCTCTCACTGTCTTTATTTATTTCTGCCATGGACTCTATACATTTGCCTATCATACACTATTCTGTAAACCCCATTCACACCCTCATCACATGGTTTTTATCTTTTGGAAGTTCAGTTTATAAACCCTTGATCTAAATAGTTTATAAAGAGATAAGACTAAGACTAAGAAGAGGGACATAGATCCAACATGGCAGTTCTACTGTTAAGTGTTTTTGTACTGCTTGTGTCAACATTCACAGTAAACTGTGGTAAGGCAATGCATTTTTTTTCATTTACTGTGCTTGTGGATTTATCTTTTTCCGTGGTTACCAATTTTCGTGGATAAAGAAAAAAATGTATGTTCGCGCATATTTAAACTGAGGTCTGCATACAAGTCTGTAGAAAACTTGTTATTCGTTGAATATCAAATTTCGTGGTTTACCTGTACCCACGAAAATTGGTATCCAACGAATAATAATGAATCCACAGTACTTGTATTTACTTGCAGTCGAATCAAACGTTCAGACATATCTATCAAAGAATGACTGGGGAAAAGAAATATGGCATTTTTTACGACAGGTAGTAAACCCTTTGCCAACGTGATGCGTCCATTTTTGCTGAACGGGATGTGAAAATACGTAGACACGTCCAGTAAGAATCAATGTCTCGCAATCCAAATTTCACGCCCTTCATCATGGTCAATCATTATTACAGGACATACCTATTGTATGTATAGTTGGTTTGATTTCGTCATAAAATACATGAAATATTTGCCACTGGACGTTAAGCAAACAACAATCAATCAAATACATCGGCCAATCGAGTACTTAACACGCATATACACAGATCTGTACAAAAACAAACTAAAGGTCAATGTTCCAATAAAAAAAATCTAAATTTCTAACTTCAAGTTTTTATTCTTGTTTTGATGTGTAGACACACAAAACACAATGATTAGGATACAAAACACAGAAATACACAACTTATATATGAATGTGTCGTATATAAGATATCTCTAGTTCACTGCCTTACGGCTTCGACACTTCCTGTCATCTTTAGAACTACGTCCACAACTCATTTACCAGTACTCCATCATCGAGGCTAGCGGGCATCCAAGCTGGCCGATATATTTGATTGCTTTTTGTTTGCTTAACGTCCAGTGGCAAATATTTCATGTATTTTATGACGAAATCAAACACGTTGTAAACAATAATTTGCCATTGAGAGAACCGTTTAACAAGGACAAGGACCAAATGGCAAAGACCTTCACAACTATATATAGAAGGTATTTTTACTACCGTATGAGCAAAACTCAATTCTCCTAGCAAACTACATGTACAAAATCAAAATGTATCTTACATAACAAAATGTGAATCAATCCAAACGAAAAAAATAACCTCATAATTTATGACGAAACAAGAAGTTCGTTTTAGCATTTTTATACTTCTATTACGATATAATGTGTTTATCTAAAAGGTCCATGGGCTTTGACACATTACCGATTTTTCTTTTTGTCGACAGCAACATTCGCCAATGCAGTTCAGAAGGGAACAGTTACCAGCCATTATATACACGAGGCTTCCGGTTTGTGTGCCAGCAGACAACATCCTAATATGCTGTATACTCACAACGATTCAGGAGACACACACAGAATATATGCCATAGAGTAATTTATAAAAAAAATTATAATCCCATGACATTTTTTATAAAATACTAAGTACGACAAATTTATTCCAATATTTAAAAAGGGCAAACGAAGAGCTAACTCACAGAATATATGCCATAGAGTAAATAGTTATCAAAGGTACCAGATTATAATTTTGTACGCCAGACGCGCGTTTCGTCTATATAAGACTCATCAGTGACGCTCATATCAAAAAATTTATAAAGCCAAACTAGCTAGTACAAAGTTGAAGAGCATTGAAGATCCAAAATTCCAAAAAGTTGTGCCAAATACGGCTAAGGTAATCTATGCATGGGATAAGAAAATCCTTAGTTTTTCGAAAAATTCAAAGTTTTGTAAACAGGAAATTTATAAAAATGACCACATTATGGATATCAATGTCAACACCGGAGTGTTGACTACTGGGCTGGTGATTCCCTCGGGGACGAAACGTCCACCAGCAGTGGCATCGACCCAGTGGTGCAAATAGTTATCAAAGGAAACAGGATTATAATTTAGTACGCCAGACGCGCGTTTCATCAGTAAACATACTTAATTATATCCCCATGACATCTTTTTTTTTATGACATATAAAGATATAAGAAAGATATTCTATTCCAATTAAAGGGTCAATGAAGAGCAAAGTAATTTATTACTATGATTAGGATAATTGACACAATAATTTTGATAATCACATATAGATATGACTATAATCATATATACATTGTTATATGTTAAATCAGAGCCAGGTCAGAGCCATGCACATATTATGTATATGCAAGGGTGACGTTAGCGTAAGCTTCAATTAGACAACAAGTAATTTTCAATGGTATTTTACATCTTGGTGTATGTAGCCTTTGACCAGTTTGATCTTTCAATGGTATTTTTTTGAGAGGTTTATTTAACATTCGCTAAATTTGATCGCCCAATTTTATTTCTAGTGGCTCCAACGGTCAGAGAAAGGCTTTGATATGGATAGATGGCGCCCACAGTACGGATTGGGAAGATATAGCATGCGGACCGTGTGCGGGTGGTTCCGGAAATTGTGTTTATATTGCTGATACAGGCGGAAATGCTGGTGGCGATGCTAACACTATCTATAGAATCCGGGAACCAGACCATCTCAATGGTGATATGCACGTCAGCATTGATTCTACTCTTCAGTTCAGGTAAATATAAAACTGGTTACCAGAGGCTGATTACTAGTAAGGGGAGCATAGGCCCGGTCACCTATTTAACTGATGCATATTTATGTTTAATTTGTTCCACTTTTTCAAAATCCTGTATCCGTTTATGAAAACATATTACTCTTTACTTTTAACCAAATTTCAATGGGCGAGTGGTAGCTATATAGCGGTACATAAGAATCATGAAATAAGGTAAAAAGAGGTGACACGTTTCTATCAATACTAACACGAAATCTATTTCTATTTCATTTTCTTCCAGACTGAAGTATTTTATGATGTATGATGCAACTATACAACTTTTCATATTGTTCTTTCAAAAATAATACATTTAGCAGTACACACAAATCTTGATTATTCAAACAATTTAAGTTTAAAACTGCACTTTTACATTTACATTGTATGTTATTGGCTCTACTCCCTTCTAAATATATCTATAACCACAGTTTATAACAAGATGTCATAGATATTTTCTTAATTCCTTTTGGTATTAGAAATAGAAAATATAACAAAGCGACTACAAACATGACAATTGATTTAGTCTTTGGTTAAGTTCAGTGGCACATATTTCATGCATATTCAGAAGGAGAAAAAATTAAACAATATATATTTATATCTAAGTTCAGTAGGTACTATCAAATTTGAAAACGAATAATTGCAGCCAGGTGGAATATTGAATAAAGAAAAACGAACCGGCCGCTAACTTAAATTTACATACATAAATTTTACGGAACCGTATTGGCGCTACACAAAATTTGTGTAATACTTTTTTTTCTTTTAAATTTATATTTGCGACGTTATAATGCAGACCTTTACGAAATAACGCAAACCTTAGAGAAATAACGCAAACATTTATAAAATAATGCAAACCTTAGAGAAATAACGCAAACCGTTGTAAAAAATGAAGTAAAAAAAAAGTTTCTGTTGCTAATATTCTTCCGTAAAAACGTCTGGACTCTTCCTATTTTTAGCTGGGACCAGCATGATTGTGAGACTGTCATGGTAGACCCCAACGGAGAAGTTTATGTTGTGTCAAAAGTTAGTGCAGGCCACCATGCTAAATTTGTACATTTACCAAAGAGTGCGTGGGGAGCCCATCATCATGTATATGTGAACGATGGAGTGTATCTTTCAATAACAACAAATGCCCATGACCCAGTAGGCGGAGACATCTCTCCAGCAGGCAATGAAGTGAGTAAAACAGAGAATGTTGAAGAGACTGGAAAACAACTTAACTGAAAAACCCCGAGAAAAAGACATTAATTTTGAGACTAAATATAAATCTCGAACAAATCAGTTGGCGAGATTAAATTATCGCTCTTTTTGTTATACCTGCATGATTCTTATCTTTTTTAAAGATCAACTTTTAGCAATCAAAATCTTTATCACTAAGATATGGTTCTCGCAAAATGTTTCCTATTTTACTATTTATAGATAGCGTTCGATTTGCTTTAACATCTTTAGATGCTTAAACTTATGGTTATATTTTAATCACAATAGTATACGTACCGGCATGCGCACTGATACATTTATAATTGAGGATCTGTAAATGACCGGGTGAAAGAGCTAGGGTTTTCATAAAATTGAGAATGGAAATGAGGAATGTGTCAAAGAGACAACAACCCGACCATAGAGCAGACGACAACAGAAGGTCACCAGCAGGTCTTCAATGCAGCGAGAAATTCCCGCACCCGGAGGTTTCCTTCAGCTGGCCCCTAAACAAATATATATAAACTAGTTCAGTGATAATGAACGCCATACTAAACTCCAAATTGTACACAAGAAACTAAAATTAAAAATAATGCAAGACTAACAAAGGCCAGAGGCTCCTGACTTGGGACAGTCGCAATCATTTCATGTCTGTATTCTTCAGATTTTAGGCCATTTTTCTCGATTCTTTATTTCTTGTCCATTGTACTACATAAAATTGAGAACGGTAATGGGGAATGTGTGAAAGAGACAACAAAGAGTAGAAAACAGCCGAAGGCCACCAACGGGTCTTCAGCACAGTGAGAAAGTCCCGCACTCATGTCCTTATATTTAAGCACTGATTCATTATTTATTTCTGTATCCTTTTTTTATGTCAACTTTTCTCAATTATCCCACTCTATTCACCATTCTGTAAACCTTATCCAGATCCCCATATATGGTTATCTTCCTTAGTATCAAGACAGAGGGCGCATATTTCATACGCATTGCAATTTATTCACAATCAGAATAATATGTCACAAGTGTAAGCTTTTCCTGTACTGGTTATAATCATATGTTCTTTTATAAATAGTTTTCTTCTCCAGCGTGGACCGAAATTAAATGTTAAGGTTTTTATTTCAAAATTAAAAAATGCTTTAGTTAGTTCGACATTGTAGGAAGATTTTAGGTAGTTTTTTGTTTAATTTATTACGATCTTTTTGTAATTTAGATTCTGGACTCCACACATGTCCCTTTTTTTAAGACTACGTTTCTCTCTAATTTTTGTTGTATTTGTTTTTGAACCGGTGCATTGCTGTCTCATGAATTCCCAATCCCGTTTTCCTACTAGATAATTTTCAATGTTTTTTCCAGATTTTACTGAAAACCTATGGACGTGTGAACTACTGGTCCGTGCCTGATCGTAACTACGCAGCTCATATTACCCAGCATCCTCAGACACTTCCGTATCACAACGAAAGACAGGGAGAATCCGTTTGTTGGGACGTACATGGTGACGGCTATTACACTTTATCAGAGGGAGTCAATCAACCATTGTGGTATTATAAGAGACAATCCCCAAAACCTGTTGGTTAAATACAAATAATAAATGATATCACGTGTGTCTGTGTATGTTGTAATGAAACACTCATTTATCAGGTTAGGATAAAGGTTGGCGCCTGTCAAAACGTTCAACCCGCTGCATTTGTATGCACCTGTCCTAATTCGGGAGCCTCTTGTTCAGTGGTTGTTGTTTGTAAGTGTCGTTCAAGGGTGTTTTTCGTTGCTCTATTTTTTATAAATATTAGACCGTCGTTTTTCTAGTTTGAACGTTTTTATACTAGTCATTGTGTGACCCTTTATAGCTTGCTGTGCGGTGTGAGCTAAGGCTCCCCGTGAATTATGTACTTTGAGCTATAATTGTAAACTTTTTATTTATTGTGACTTGGATATATAGTTGTCTTATTGGCACTCAATCCACATCTTGTTATTAAATAAATACAGTAAATCCGTATTTTCAGCCTTACTAGGACTTTGAGATGAAACGCACCGCAACATCACACGTGCTGTTTCTATGCTCTGAAGTTGGTTCGTGCGTAAAAGGATTTGTGTTGCATGTACAGATTATCGTTGTATATCGACAAACACACAGCAATGCGTAAAGTAAAACTCAGATTTTATAATAGGTAACAGAAGAAAATAAGAAAAAAGACAATGATCAACATAATTAACAGCGAACTATAAGTAATTACTGACATGCCAGCTCGAGACTTCAATTGATTTGACAAACAAACTATATAATCGGGGATTTAAAATGATAAAGGGGAGGGACTATGAGGGCTCAACATAAGGTCCTGTCCACAAGTACCTATGCGTTGAAACCCATGCCGAAACTCATGATAAGGTCGCTTATTTCATCCATTTACTTGATATACGCCGCGGGTAATTGCACCGTTTAAATGACAGTGTCTGGTCCCCAAATCTATGAAACATCAAAATGAAAAAAAAATGAAAAGTAGATATTTAGATTGTATTCTATTCATGATTGCGATAGATTCAAACCGAACTCCGAAACAGCGGTCGAAGCAACGTCACCACTGTTTCGGAGTTTGGATTCGAATGACAGATGACGAATAGCAAGGACGCTTACCATGTCTGCAGAATGTGCCTCATTTCATGAGATTCCCTCAGGTATTGTCTTAACTTGATCTATATCTACGTAATGATTTGTTGGAGATTTGAATTTCGCTATTTTTTCCTTTTATCGGCTCTTCCCATGAAGGACTTTTGTTTCTTCATTATGATATTAGTTAAATGTTTGGCTTTGCGTACACCTTTTCAGTAAAACAAATTAAAATAACACAGAAACGATGAAAACCAAATGTTTAAAAAAACAAGGGGTGTTTAAGAAATGCTGTATGAATAAAAGGGACATAAAAATAAAAGCCAAATGAGATAATCAAACTCATGGTCTGTTATTGAACGGCTGAAAACTACACGACCTCTAATGTGACATTTCATATTGAGTTTGATTCGCATGGTGGATGATGCATGCACAGCGCTTGTTTTTTTCTACATTGGCTAGAGGTATAGGGGGAGGTTGAGATATCAAAAAACAGTTTTAACTCCGCCGCAATTGTGCGCCTGTCCCAAGCCATGAGCCTCTGGCCTTTGCTAGTCTTGTATGTTTTTTAATTGTTGTTTCTTATGTATAATTCGGAGTTTAGTATGACGTCCATTATAACTGAACTAGTATACATATTTGTTTAGGGGCCAGCTGAAGGACGACTTCTGGTGCAGGAGTTTCTCGCTACATTGAAGACCCATTGGTGGCCTTCGGCTGTTGTCTGTTCTTTGGTTGGGTTGTTGTGGCTTTGACATATTCCCCATTCCATTCTCATTTTTATAGCACACAATGCGTTTTACTCTGTCCACTTGACCAGTATCGGTCCGTTTAATTGAGGAAGACGGGTTTGCCTTATCCACGATACCAATATTGTTGCGTTTAATTTGAGAAGACATATTAACCCTTTCTATGTAACCAGTCTACGTCCAATATGGCCAGTCATGCTGTGTTTAAAATGTAGATGATGAACTTACCCTGTCCATGTGACTAGTCTCTCGCCGTTTCATTGGAGAAGACAGCTTTGCCCTGTCCATGTGACCAGTGTCGCTGCGTTTAATATAATACTGATTTACTCTGTCCTTTCTCGGTGCGTATTGAAGAAAATGGATTTACCCTATCCATGAGACCAGAATACGTGCGTTTATCATGTCCAGGTGACCAGTCTCCCTCAATTTAATTAATGAGGACGGATTCACCTTACCCATAGAACCAATATAGGTGTGTTTGTCATGTCCAGGTGTCGAATCTCGCTCCATTTAATTGATGAAGACGAATTCACCTTACCCATGAGACCAGTAAAGGTGCGTCTTCTATGTCCACGTGACCAGTCTCGCTCCATTTATTTGGAGAAGACGGATTCACCTTATCGATGAGACCAGTATAGGTGCTATTACCATGTCCACGTGACCAGTCTAGCTCCGGTAAATTGGAGAAGACGGATTTACAGTATTCACGTGACCGTTATTAATCCGTTTAATAGAAGAAGACGCATGTAACCTTTTAATGTGAATATTCTCGTTCCGATAAAGTGAAACAAGAAGATTGCCTTCATTTTAACTCCATGTATCCTCAATGGTCTTCAACTTTGTACTTGTTTGGCTTTATAGATATTTTGATATGAGCGTCGCTGATGAGTCTTATGTACACGAAACGCGTGTCTGGTGTTCTAAACTATTATCCTGGTACCTTTGATAACTTTAAGTATAAATGAAATGAATTCTTTAGTTTTAAATCAGTTAAAAAATAAAAATAAAAAGAATACCGAAACCCGATGAAAATTTAAAACGGAAAGTCTCTTATAAAATGGCCTTATCAATAGCTCTAGTACATCAAACGAATGTAAAATTAAATTTCATAATCCTGACTTGGAACAGGAATTTTGTTATGTAGAAAACGGTGGATTGTACCTGTTTCAATAGCCAGTTTTATTGACAACAACATTTCAAGTTATTGTATTTTTTTTATTTCACCCACTGACACAGAGACACACCATAAAATACAGATGAATATTATGTAAAGTATGCCGTTCATAACTCGCTATAAATGTTTTATAATAATGGTTGTAGTATTTATTCAAAATACGTAAAAAGTGATATGCTAGTAGTGCAACTTGCTTGTCGATCATGAATCATGTCTAGTACCATTTTTAATGTCGATATCAATCTAAAAAAGAAAAGAAAACAATGAAAGCAGCTGTTCTCAATTAACAAATACACAACTGGTTCAAAACCTATTAAAAATGAATTTACATGTCTTGAATATTTTTAATAAATGTGAACACCTTCCGGAAAAAGCGTGAAACATAGTATGTACTTCAGGAAATTGAGCTTCAATCCGGTGCCCTATTATATTTTATATATTTTAACACTTTATTTCTTATAACCTTACACTTTTGTTTGAGTTTTTGTGAATTCAAGCTAACAATAATAAAAAAAATTATCGATATAACAAAAAACTTCAGCTTAGTTTCTTTATAGTTTAGATAAATTTAGATCCTACAGAGTATCAGACACTTTGTGGTGAATCATTTTTACATGTCTAAGGTTGACCGATTCCGTTTCCTATCAAAAAGAGAGGAGCGGATTTACCCGAAGATAGCCGATTTAAATCTATGTGCACCGACGCAGTGATTGATGAGCTGACGATAATGTTGGAGACTGACTAGTAGTGGTAAAGTTCTTAAACATTAAGGATGATCGCTCATCTTGTTTTTGAATCTTTGCCATATTTTCAAGCATCTTATTGCGAATCTATACATCCCGCACAAAAAAAACCCATGCAACCATGGATTTATTCAGGGTATTATAAAACAAATAAAAGATAGCACAGTTTCAACAGTAGTATACCGCTGTTCGAAATTCATAAATCGATTGAGAAAAAAAAAAAAAATCCGGGTTACAAACTAAAACTTACCCCTCGTTTTCCGTATGGTGTTCTTCTACATAAAGCGCATTTGCCTGTTTGAAGACATACTCGTATATGCCTTAAACACCATACTGGACACTGGCACTCTGTAGAAAGAAAATACAAATGCAATAAGCATGTATGTGTAGGGTCTTTTTGAACGCTTTTTATGTCATAGTATTACATGTATCTCTTTTTTACGAATATTTTATATAAAGATACCCTTTAATGCTATTCCAGCACGTGTCGTGAGGTATTGAATCGATGTGCGACTTATACAATGTTATATGGTGGATGATGAATGCTCACCTTTCCGGAGCACTTGGTTCGCTATTTCCTCTACGGTTATCTGTGTATTTTCTTTTTTGTGTTTCGGCCTTTTTAAAATTTTATTATTTTTGAATTTCCGCATATTTGGTCTTAAGATATCTCTTTACAGCTATGTCTGAACAAATCATATATACTGAAACAGTAAATCAATCGTATTCTAAAACTGGTTCTGATCCGAACATTACTTAAAAGCTTGAACAAAATAGTTAAGTCTTTTTTATTCTTTCTGAATTATTACGCGTGGTAAATTATAATGTGTTCAGGCAATTCCCTCGCAGTTAATTTAATATATGTATGTTCATATTTTCTGTAGCTTTTATTTACCTGGAAAATTGAATTGTTTGTAAATTACTGAAGTCATACAATTGAAAATGTCAATTTTGTACTTGTTTGGCTTTTAAAATATTTTGATATGAGCGTCACTGATGGGTCTTATGTAGACGAAACGCGCGTCTGGCGTGCTAAATTATCATCCTGGCACCTTTGATAACTACTAGTATGTCAAAAAGACCTCAACACAACCAAAGATCAGAAAACAACCGAAGACCACCATTGGGTCTTCAATAAAATCTGCGGCGGTGTTTAACATGTTTTTTTAAATAATAATCTTCCCTTTTTACCTCTAGCTAATTTATAAAAACAAAAACAAACGCACATTAACATGCACAGCCAATCTCAGTTTAAAAGAACTCCGAGACTGATTTCAGAAAAGGTTCTAAAAGAAACAAAACAAAATGACAATGATACATACATTAACATAGCACTACTAGCAGTTACTGACATGCAAGCTCCAGACCTCAATTAAACTGATTGACAAATTACGTCTTTAACATATGAATATCAAGCACAGTCCCTGCCGTTAGGGGTAAAGTATTGGATTTACAGTAAGTAAAATTTTGAACTGAACTGAAATTACAAGAAAAAAATCTTAAAATAAACTATTCGCTCCTAATAAGACAATTTTTTTTTTAAATATACAGTTATAAAGTCCGTTACATTAAAAAAATGAGACTCTCCGTCATTTAAACACCTGAAACAGCTTTGATGTGGGCAAAACAAAAACAAAAAAGAACACAGAAAAGTGTCCCAGGAATACAGAATATAGGAACAGCCACAGAGAGAATAGATGATAATGATCTTTATAATTACATAAGCATCACCACCCTACCCCATCCAGGCCATAATACAACACAACAAAATTGATAAAAAGTTAAATCACAAAAATAGTGAGCTCCGAGGAAAAATCAAAACGTAAAGACCCTAATCAAATGACAGAATTAAAAGCTGAAACACATCAAACGAATGGATGATAGCAACTGTCATACCTGACTTAAATATATGCATTAAGATAATTAAGCTTGGTTTTGTAGCTAGCTAAACTTCTCACTTGTATGACAGTCGCATCAAATTCCATTATATTGACAACGATGTCTGAACTAAACAAACAGACATAATAATCTATGTCTCTTGTGAAGAGTTGTCTCATTGGCAATTGTAGCATTTTATATAAAAAGGTGAATGTCAATAATAGGAGTACAGCAGTTAACATTGTGTTATAATTTAAATCACTATAAAACAAACAAATATATACTTACGACGAAGTAACCGTACAATTTGTACTGGAACTTGGCCTGATCGAACTGCAACCATAAGCAGAGAAAGAATAATATACATGTTAATCATTTTCATTTTAGCGAGGTTAAGTGCTTGAGGCATTCGTTTGCAATACAACAATATATATATACCCATATGCTGAGAAACCGACCAATCAAATCTTAAGGTTTTATCACTTATTGCTATAGTATTACCCTTTAAATGTAAATTCATTAAACGTAATTCGCAGTTTCAGAATCAAAGGCATCTTGGTAATGTTTTCAAAAGTGTACACCAAAACGTCTAGATTGGTTAAAATGTCATAAATAATGGAAATTCCACCATCGACGTGACGTTATTTTCATCTTGGGGGTACGAACAATGAAATTATGCATATTCTTTATATTCTAAAAAAGGCGAATAGTTAGCATCTCCACATGGTTGACATAACAAGAGATAATTTATAAATATCATATAAATGCATATTTTCTCCGAGTTGGTCTAAAGTTCCACAAAACAACTACGTAAAACGCGTTGTCAATTCTATTTTTTTATGCAGTAGACATATATCGATCATGCATGTATTAGATATAAGATACAGTTCAGTGTAAATTCAGAATGCATTGAAAGACGTATTATCAAGCTTGAATTACAGAATACTAGTATGCCAAAAGATAAAAACGATATTATATATAATCGACTAGTTAAAAAGTGTTATATATAATAAAGAGATATGGAATAACTGTATCATTTTAATTTCGTCACATTCTGTACGTTCCTGTCTCGAGCCAAGATTTTAGAAAGTAAAAGAACGAATGGCAAATGGTAAAAGGCAAAATCAAACACTCTTACTCTTGTTAGGAATAGAAAACATAAAACATCGCTTTTGTGGTTGTCTTTTGCTGCTGCGTTCCAAAACTGCTTGTATAGATTCGAGTCAGGAATCAGACCGTTACTTTTTTTAATTTATAATGTCTTTCTTTTGTCATTTCTTAGGCTAGTTAGCTATGCGGTATGGCTTCTGTTAATAATCAAAAGCCGTACGATTACCCATACGTGATACATTTTTTTTAATTATACGTCATTTGTGTATGTGATGGAGAGTAGGCTAATTGCCAATCATACCACACCTATTTATTCTTATATATAATAAGAGACCAAATGGAAGCAACTATATGTCATTGTATTTCCTTAATGATGACTAAAAACCCATACTACAAACTGGCAATATGTACTAAAGTATTTTGATGGTTTTGTATTTCTTAAATAAATGAAGATATTCAGTTTGTATCAAACACCTTGAATATAAATTAATTTGGCTCGTTTAATTTTATGAAATTTGGACGAAATATTAACATGCCTTTGACAACAATATTAAAAATTAAAAAAAACTACACACTTAACCGTAATAATTTCATTGGATGTGTAGTAGTTTGAGGAACAGAAATTTTTATCATAAGAATCTTAATATTTCATTCAAAATAGAACGTGATTTAAACATTTAGCTGATTTTTTTTATAGAGTAAGCTCCCCGTAGTTTTATGTAATATTTTTTCTTTCTTTCAAAAAATGTATTTCCTATATAACAATTAGCAAAACTAATACCGTATACTGGCAATATGTAAATTAGTGATAAAAGAATACCATATAACGGGCTATTTTCGCGGTTGTAACATTTCGCACACAATATGTAATAAAAAAAATTGTGTGTTTTTTTTTAAGCGGATTTTGTTATCCCAATTAAATATTTTGGCGAATATTGAATTTTTCGAAAAACTAAGGATTTTCTTACCCCAGGAGTAAATTACCTTAGCCGTATTTGACACAACTTTTTGCAAATTTGGGTCCTCAAATGCTCTTCAACTTTGTAATTGTTTGGCATTTTAACTGTTTTGAACTGAGCGTCACTGATGAGTCTTAAATAGACGAAACGCGCGTCTGGCGTATTAAATTATAATCCTGGTACTTTTGATAACTATTGAAGTTTTAATTATTGATTATATTTTGATACAGTTTATCAATATAAAACTGGTACATAGTGATTTTTCAAAGGTGTACATACTTCTTGTAAATGTTACGGTTGATAAGTTACGAAATTGACAGAACCTTTGATGTACTAACTAGATTATAAAATTTGGAGGACTGTCTTGCAACTGTTATATAATTCAATACTAATTAATAAGGATAAAATACATGACAAGCGTACTTTACACTTTTATATCATTGTACATTTTAGCTATTAGAAAGTATCGAACAGATGTATAAATTCGCATAATTTATTTTCACGATTGTGTCTGACCCGGCAAATAAGCGAAGATAAACACCCGGCGTTCATAACCCGCTATACGGTAGTATTTTGATTCTTAAAGTACTTAGATTGTATCATATTCCCGAGGGAACATTTGAGAGTGAGTGTAGATTTGAATGGCGGACTTTGAATAGCATGGGACGCTGACCATATTGGCGGACCGGGTCTGATTTCATGAGATTCTCTAATTTTTTGTACTTACCTCGATCTGTATCTACCAAATATTGATTTGATAGTTGAATATCGCTTATGTGTCAATCAAGCCTTTTGTATTTTTTCACTTTATCATTGGTTAAATGTTAGGCTTTACTTACACCATTTCTTTTATGATAGAAAAATGTATACGTGCTGAACATTGTGTCGTTTGTGGGATTATGTTTTCTCAATATATGATTTTTGTGGAGACTTTTAATTATAGACTTGCTTTTGTACATGTTTTCGTCTGTTTATTTTCACCTAAATGTAATCATATTTGTTATTCATTTTTCATTTCAGATGGGGTTTAACTGGATATTCTTGTCAAATTTTGTTAAGTAATAGACATAAAAAATAAAAAAATTACACAGGAACGATCAAAACCAAATATTTGAAAGCTAGGGATAAAACATGAAACATATGAAGAGCTTTATGACCAAAAGGGACAAAAAAATAAAAGCAAAATGAGAGAATAAAATTTTTGATCTGAATTAAACGGAAAACTGTGATCATTTTCGCTACTTTTATTTATATCAGACGGAACTACCCTGTCCACGTCACCAAACACGCTGCTTGTATTTATAGCAGACAGAATTACCATGTCCACGTCACCAGACACGCTGCTTGTATTTATATCAGACGGAATAACCCTGTCCATGTCACCAAACACGCTGCTTGTATTTATGTCAAATGGAACTACCCTGTCCACGTCACCAGACACGCTTCTTGTATTTATATCAGCGGGAATTACCCTGTCCACGTCACCAAACACGCAGCTTGTATTTATATCAGACGGAACTACCCTGTCCACGTCACCAGACACGCTGCTTGTATTTATATCAAACAGAACTACCCTGTCCAGGTCACCAGACACGCTGCTTGTATTTATATCAGACGGAATTACCCTATCCACGTCACCAAACACGCTGCTTGTATTTAGATCAGACGGAATTACCCTGTCCACGTCACCAAACACGCTGCTTGAATTTATATCAGACGGAATTACATTGTCCACGTCACCAGACACGCTACTTGTATTTAGATCAGACGGAATTACCCTGTCCACGTCACCAGACACGCTGCTTGTATTTATATCAGACGGAATTACCCTGTCCACGTCACCAAACACGCTGCTTGTATTTATATCAAACGGAATTACCCTGTCCACGTCACCAGACACGCTGCTTGTATTCATATCAGACGGAATAACCATGTCCACGTCACCAAACACGCTGCTTGTATTTATATCTTACGGAATTACCCTGTCCACATCACCAAACACGCTGCTTGTATTTATATCAGACGGAACTACCCTGTCCACGTCACCAGACACGCTGCTTGTATTTATATCAGACGGAACTACCCTGTCCACGTCACCAAACACACTGCTTGTATTTATATCAGACGGAATTACCCTGTCCACGTCACCAAACACGCTGCTTGTATTTATATCAGACGGAATTACCCTGTTCACGTCACCAGACACGCTGCTTGTATTTATTTCAGACGGAATTACCCTGTCCACGTCACCAAACACACTGCTTGTATTTATATCAGACGGAATTACCCTGTCCACGTCACCAGACACGCTGCTTGTATTAATATCAGACGGAATTACACTGTCCACGTCACAAAACACGCTGCTTGTATTTATATCAGACGGAATTACCCTGTTCACGTCAATGTGATCAGTCTCGTTGTGTTTACATGGAGAAGACGGCTTTACCTGTCCATGTAACCAGTGTCGCTGTGTTTAATTGGAGAAGATGGACTAACCTTGTCCATGTGACCAGTCTCACTCTATTTCATTGGAGAGGACGGATTTCCCATGTGTATGTGATCAGTCTCGATGCGTTTAATTGGATAGGACGGATTTACCAGGTCCATGTGATCAGTCTCGTTGTTTTTGATTATAGAAGACGATTTTGTCCTGCAAATGTGACCAGTCAAGCTGCTTTTTATTAAGGAATAACATTGATAAAGGAAATAAGGAATGTGTCAAAGAGACAAGAACCCGACCATAGAGCAGACAACAGCCGAAGGCAAACAACGGGTCTTCAATGTAGCGAGAAACTCCTGCACGAGCAGGCTTCCTTCAGCTGGCTCCTTAAAAAATATGTATACTAATACAGTGATAATGGACGTCATACTTAACTCCGAATTATACACAAGAAACTAAAATTAAAAATCATACAAGACTATCAAAGGCCAGAGGCTCCTGCCTTGGGACAGGCGCAAAATTGCGACGGGGTTAACATGTTTATGAGATATCAACCCTCCCCCTATATCTCTAGCCAATGTAGAAAAGTAAACGCATACCAATACGCACATTAAAATACAGTTCAAGAGAAGTCCTAGTCCAGTGTAAAAAGATGTAACAAAAGAAAATAAATAAAATGACAATAATACATAAATAACAACAGACTACTAGCAGTTAACTGACATGCCAGCTCCAGACCTCAATTAAACTGATTGAAAGATTATGTCTTCATCATATGAATATCAGGCACAATCCCTCCCGTTAGGGGTTTAGTATCATACTATCATAAAATAATGAGAAGAACATAACCCGTGTCATGCCAACAACTGTTTTTTTTTAAATAAATGTGTTTAGTTCCGTTGCAAAGACCCTATAAGTGAATCCATATTAAAGCCAAAATATGCAATCGTTAATGACCTGACAACAGTCTCGTAACTATATCCCTTCTAAATAAGTCTGTTTAAAGGTTTTGTAAGCTTTTGAGGTGAATACTGACGTTTTTGTGCTTTGTAAAGAATATTACCATAAACGATTGGATGTGAAATACCTAAACGTATAAGATGTCTGCATGTTGATTTATACTTACAAATTATTTCCTTATACCGATGATAAAATTAAGTAGATGTTTTGACTAGTTTGTGATATCGAAAACCCTGGTGTAATATTTTTTCTGTAATACATAAATTACAAGTTGAAATATATAAACACCATAAGATGGTGACAAGGGAAGACGGTTCACCCTGTCCGTGTGACTAGTTTTGCTGCGTTATATTGAAGAAGACGGTTGTACACTTTCATAGTGACCATTCTGGTTCCATTAAAAGGGAAGTCAAAGATATTTTCTGATTTCCCTCTTTGCTAGTATAAATGAAATAAATTTAAACGTTTAACAACAGTAATCAATTGTAGCTTTTTATTTCATGCACTGACATAAGGACACACAATAATATACAGATGTATATGTAAAGTATGTCATTTAGTACTGGCTATAAATGTTTCAATGGTTGTAGTATTTATTTAAAATACGTAAACAGTCTTTTTCTGTTATTCGGTATGCAACTAATGATTGATCATCAAGCATGTCTAGTCCCATTTTTAACATCAATATCAATCTGAAAAATAAAAGAATAAAATGAAAGCAGTTGTTCTTAATTTAGAAATATACAACTGTTCAGAAATTATCAAAATATAGTTTCCATGAATATTTTTAATAAATGTTGACACCTTCGCGACAAAGTGTGAAATAGTAATAACTCAAGGACATTAAACTTCCACCTTTCATGAATTACCCTGTTTTTACATCGTGCGTATTATTACACTGTTATATTTTAACACTTCAGCTCTTATTACTTTTATCTTTTGTTTGAGTGAAAAACTTAAAGACCTTAATCAAATGAAAATATGCAAACAACAATATAAAAAGACAAAAACATTTATTTTTTTATTTAAAGCTATTTTATTTTATTCCAAAAGTTTGAAAATGCTGTACTCGTTGATCTAGCAGGGTGAATCCGTCTTCAATGCAACGAGAAACTCCCGCACCCGGTGTCATCCTTCTGCTGGCTACCTAACAAATATGTATACTAGTTCAGTGATAATGGACGTCATACTTAACTCCGAATTATACACAAGAAACTGAAATCAGAAATCAGACAAGACAGAGGCTCTATAGTTACAACACTTACCCCTCTTTTACCGTATGGTGTTCTTCTACATAAAGCGCATTTGCCTGTTTGAAGACATTGTCGTATATGCCGTAAACACCATACTGGACACTGGCATTCTATAGAAAGAAAATAAAAATGCAAATGTCACTCCTAAGAAGACTCTTGGTTTTTTTAAAAGGCCAGAGGCTCCTGACTTGGGACAGGATCAAAAATGCGGCGGGGTTAAACATGTTTTTTAATATACCAACCCTCCCCTTTACCTTTTGCTAATGCAGAAAAAACACTATGCACGGATAAACTCTCAATTTAAAAGAAGTCTGAGCCCGATGTCAAAATTGGTTACAAAAGAAACTAAACAAAATGACAAAGATACATAAATTAACATAGGACTACTAGCAGTTACTGACATGCCAGTTCCAGACCTCAATTAAACTGATTGAAACATTATGTCTTCATCATATCAATATCAAACACAGTCCCTCTCGGTAGGGATAAAGTACTGAATTGACTGTAAGTAAAATGTCTGAACCGAGCTGAATTTACAACAAGATAAAAACCTTGAAAAAAAAATGTTACTCCTAAGAAGACTCTTGGATCTTTTTTTCATTTTCTTATACAGTAAAACCTGACTAAACCGAATCCTGCATAAACCGAAAACCTGTATAAACCAAACATGTTCTAAAGCACCGTCATATCAAATTGCATGTGTTGTGAACCTGATAAAACCGAACATCGGTCAAAACCGAACAAAAACTTAAGTCCCGAAGAGGTTCGGTTTATACAGGTTTCACTGTACCTATTTCCTATATGAAATTTAAAGTAAAATGTGTTAAAAAAAAGATAAAGAACACAGAAAAGTGTCCCAGGAATACACAATACAGAAACGGCCAAATCGCAGAAAAAATAAATAATAATGATCTTAATAATCACATAAGCATATGAAACCCCACCTCATACAGGCCTTAGTACAACACAGCAAATTATTAAAAGTAAAATCACAAAAATACTAAGCTCCGAGAAAAACGTTAAGACTTTAATCTAATGACAAAATTAAAAGCTCAAACACATCAAACGAATGGATGATAACAATTGTCATATTCCTGACTTGGTACCTGTACAGGCATTTTCTAATGTAGAAAATTATACCTGGTTTTGTAGCTAGCTAAACCTCTCACAGTCGCATCAAATTACATTAACATTTACAACAATGTCTGAACTAAACAAACATAAATAATAATCTCCGTCTTTTGTCGAGAGTGATCTCATTGACAATTATACATGTTATACAACATCTTCTTTTTTTTTTTAAATAATTGGCAAAATGGAAAAACATAGGAGCACATCACTTAACATTGTGTTATAATCTTAATCACTATAAAACAAACAAATATATACTTACGACGAAGTAACCGTACAATTTGTACTGGAACTTGACCTGATCGAACTGCAACCATAAACAGAGTTAGAACAATATACATATTAATCAGTTTCATTTTAGCGAGGTTTAGTGCTTGAGACATTCGTTTTCAATACAACAATATATATATACCTATATGCTGAGAAACCGACCAATCAAATGTTAAGGTTTTGCTACCTATTGAAATAGTATTGCCCTTTAAATGTTAATTCATTGACCGTAATAGTTAGATCTCCCCGTGTTTGATATAACAAGGGATAATTGGTAAGTGTTAGCTAAATGCATATATTCTCCGAGTTGGTCGCAAGTTCCACCAAACAACTACGTAAAACAGTCAACGCGTTGTCAATTCAATTTTTTATGCAGAAGACATATATAGATTATATAAAAAAGAAGATGTGGTATGATTGCCAATGAGACAACTATCCACAAAAGACCAAAATGACACAGACATTAACATCTATAGGTCACCGTACGGCCTTCAACAATGAGCAAAGCCCATACCGCAATGCATGTTTTAAATGTAAGATAAAGTCTATAGTACATTTAGAATGCATTGAAAGATATATTATCAAGCCTAAATTGCAGATCATGTCTAAAGATAAAATACGATATTATATATAACCAACTACCAACATTATTCATAATAAAAGTGTTACGATTTATTTGGAATAAAGATATGTGAGTATTACTGTGGTTTCATTATTTTTCGTTGGATACCAATTTTTGTGTTTTTCGTGGGTACAAGTGAACCACGAAATTAAATGTTCAACGAATGACATTTTTTATCTAGGCGTGCACGCAGAATTCCACGAACATGCAAGTTTTTCTGAATCTACGAAAATTGGTACCCACGAAAATTAATGAATCCACAGTATGTAAACTCCGTCACTTTCTGAACGAGGACATTTGAAAAGTAAAATAACACATTGTCGTTTGCTGCTGCGTTCCAAACTTGTTGTTTTAGATTCGAAGTAAACTCAATTTGCGACAGTAAAATCAAGTTTTACAAAGGCCAAGCTTTAAATACAATACAGTTATTTCTAATGCAGCATATAACAATAAATACCATTTAATAAATATTTTGGCGTAAAAATGACATAAATAAAAAAGTCCACGAAACTGTTGGATTGTCTTTAGCAAGTAACCAAAGTGACGTCATATACTCACTCTGTCAAATATCAACACTGGACGTTTTTATACCTGTCGTTCGCTTCAGAGTCGTTTCAACGTTGACTCAAAGAGTATTTTGAGTCTCAAAATGTGATTTTAAGATTTTATGTGAGAATTAACATATACCAAAAATTCGGAATTTAAAATTGTGGCTTTCTCAGTTACGGACTGGTAGAACTCAGAATTTACCCCTTCAAATTATTTGTCAACGTCTTATGAAAATTATCGTTACGCATTAGAATTTGTGGTTGCCGTTTGCTGCTGCGATCCGAACTAGTTTTTCTTAGATTTGAATCATGAATCAGGCCATTACTTTTAAAAAAAAATTCTATTGCCTGACTTTTGTCAGTTTTTCAGAGTAGCTATGCTGGGCAAAACTGAGACAAATAAATCTTATCATCAGATGCACAAAATGGAGATTTGAGGGTTGACACACATATTTGACCATGCCACATTCTTTCTGTAGTTGACGTTGGTTGTCAATGGTTTATGTCTTTCATATTTATTTGTTAACAGCCTAGAAGAGCATATAAAAGAACAGCACAACTGAACCACGCATTGTTTATCACACGACTAGATCGACGCTACAAAAGAGATGTCACAAGTAAATTTTAAAAAAAATTATATGCAAAAGTGTAGCGCATGATTAGGTTTAAAATAATCGTATTAGTTGTAGTTTATAACAATTACAAAACTTAGCAAATTATAGAATTGTGTATGTAGTTCGATAATTTATTGAATTATCTAGCTATATAAAAAAGAAGATGTGGTATGATTGCCAATGAGAAAAATCTCAACAAGAGACCAAAATGGCACAGAAATAAACAACTATGGGTACGTACCGTACGGCCTTCAATAACGAGCAAAGTTCATACCGCATAGTCAGCTATAAAAGGCCCCAAAATGACAATGTAAAACACAATTCAAACGAGAAAACTAACGGCCTTATTCAAGTAAAAAAATGAATTATCTAGCTATGTCGGTATTTCTTTTGAATCAAACTGGAAAACAAATAAATCGTGAACGAGTAGTTGCTTTTAACTTAAATCTTACAAATGATCTGGGTGATTAATTATCTATACTTTTACATACGAATAGAAAAAAGTAGAATTACAACTACAAACGATAAGACATTCAACAATATCTGGTCAGAATTTCCAATACATGAATGTTTGGTAACAAATACCGTGAAATATCTTATATTCGCGACCAGACAACGTAAAAAACGAGGTTTATATTATATTGAGAATTATTGAGAATTATGAAAGAAGTTTTATGCATTTTTGCAGGTATAATGGAATTCCTTGAAGTTGGGTATTCTTGATGATACTTTTTAAAGCCTAATATCAATAGAAACAATGCGTAGTTTTCTTCAAAAATAATTGATATGTATTAAGTCGGAAAATGTACGCTGCCATTTAACAAATAAAATACTTGCGTGTTAGATTAGTAGGTTTGCCTGTTAACAAGAGATCACAATATGTTTCTGCAAGGGTTTTCTACAGCATAAAAGACTCACACATAACTTTGGAGAGGATAGCCGTGGTGTAGTGGTTAGTGCATCGGGCTTCTACCATAAAAGTTCAATCCGCTCCGGGGAGAAAAATTCAGGGACTGAATACTCGGCTCTCCCTCAACACCATTTGAGATTATGGTCTTGAGAAACGACGATAGTCCGTCGGAAGAGACGGTAAATGGCTGACCCGTGTTAAGAGAGAGCCATATCTCTTGCACGTAAAAGACACCCATTGTAGATGTCGAAAAGAGTAGATCAATACCGCTACAAGGCAGCACTCGCACCTGCAAAGTGGAGAGGGATTGATAGAAGTTGCAATGCATGTAACTTGTTTTCCAATCAACTATAAATAAATATAACTAAACACAACTTCGGAATTGACAATCTCATTTAGATCGGACACTAAATACTGATCAACACTTACCCCACAGGGTTAAATTGAGAGAAGTGGAAGTATGTCTATTTGTATATTCTTGATTGTCTAAGAACTTTAGCCATTAAGGAAGGAGTTGTTTGTTGAACATTTTGAAAAATTTAAAGCACCAAATCTCAGCCATATGTTCAAATTGGGTTTTTGGAGGTTCAAGGGTAAGGAGTTTAGCTATGATACGTCTTCTACAGGGAAAAAAAAACATTATCCTTTTTTGTGATTATCCTTAAGTTTTAACCAATGAAATGAGATTGATCATCCTATTAACCAATGAAATTAGATTGATCATCCTTTTAAAAATATCATGTTTACATACAATTTGTATTTTTTCAATGTTACCATTGAACTATACGGACGTCAGTAAAAGAAAACATTGTAAATTATGTGTTTTAAATACCATTTTCTTCTATTGACGTTAAAGTTAAATATATATGATAGTTTGTCAGAATCGATTCTTTAAATAACAACCGTCCTCTTTCGTCGGCTAAAAGTTTAAAATACGATATACGAATCATACGTTTAGTAAATGGATGTTCCAGCTCATAAGTCTGTAACAAACTCTTAAGGTGGTACCTAACACTACAGGGAGATAACTCTGTAAAATCAGCTAAACGTTTTAATTACGTTGTGTTGTAAAGGATATATTAAGCTTCTCAATGATCAAAATTTGTGTTTGTCAAACTGCTATATAACCAGTGTAATTTTTCTGATAAAATGGTTGGTTCAAATTTTTTGAAATTTTTATATTTTTGTCAAAGGGTCAAAGTAAATACTTTGTAAAAAGTTTATGAAAATTAAACGAGCCAAATAAATTTTAGTGAAAGTGTTGGGTACCACCTTAACAACACGGCAAAAAAATCCAATAAAACCAAACCGACGAAATGACAAACAGTTTACGATAAAACAACAGTGAAAACTATTATGAGACTGGTCAATATTTTCTTGTGTTAATGAATAACTTTTCTGATTAGTTCAACCAAAACACGTTATATTTCACGTAACCAGATTGTAGGGATAACATTATCTAAATAAAATTGAGAATGGAAATGGGGAATGTGTCAAAGAAACAACAACCAGACCGTAGAAAAAAAACACTTATTAGTAACTCAGAATAAGTCTTCAGTAAAAATGAAAAAAAAATAAAAGTCCATGTGTCATCAACCAAAGACAATGAATGCTATTGTACATTCATCAACTACCTCTTACAAAACAAAGATAGACAGAACACCATTGCGATATTTAAACTAAAAAAATGTCAATTTCAATTCTAGGTTCGTGACCTTTGTTTTCAGATATATTCGTTATGCTCGAAACTTTCGTTTTTAAATGTTTTCGTTAGGTTCGTTTTTTTTTAAATGTTTTCGTTAGGTTCGTTATTTTATAAGTGTTCTCGTTAGGTTCGTTATTTTTCAAATGTTTTCGTTAGGTTTTGTATTTTTCAAATCTTTCCGTCATCAGATTTTGGTCCCTCTTGCGGTGTCACTGCAATCGGAACTGAGACAATCAAATTTAATCTACAGATGTTCAAAAGGTGCAAATAAAGAAACTATATTCAAAAACCAAACTTAAAGTCAAATTTAAAGTAGGGAAGTCCACAAACAAATAACAGAATCAAACGCTATCATCCAATGGAACATAAATAACTGTAATATTCCTATCATGGTAGCAGCAGTTTATGAAGAACATGGTGGGTAAAACATGATTTAAATAGTTATCAAAGGTACCAAAACTATAATTTAATACGCCAGACGCGCGTTTCGTCTACATAAGAATAATCAATGACGCTCAGATCCCCAAAAAATTGAAACAAAACGTTTAATAATTTCTTGTGTCCGAAGGGCTTTTCTGGATTTTCCTTCAGCAGGAACGCTCAAAGACAAATATTTGAGTCAAAACAGTTGAAAAACCAATCAGGTACAAAGTTGAAGATCATAGAGGACCAAAAATTCCATAAAGGTGTGTCAATTACAGCTAAGGTAATCTATTCCTGTGATAAGAAAATCCTTTTTTTTTCGAAAAATTCAAAGTTTTGTATCAGAAAATTTATATTATAGAACCGATATAAAAAGCTTACGTTTGATTAAATGCGAAAAAAATCCAAAAGCCATCAATGTTATAAAAAGGATTTTAAAATAACGAAAATCATATGATGGATTTTTGTAAGGTTTTATGGATTTCCCCTTATAAATTTGCCCTGAAGCCCGGTATTCTTGTTAATACTTTTTTAAAACCGAATTTTGATAGAAGCAATAAGTAGTTTTCTTAAAAGTGAATTAATAGAGGGATTAATGTCGGAAATTATACGCTGCCATTGGAAAGATACAGTTCGTGCGTTCAATTAGTGCGTTAGACTGTTAATAATAATATGTTGCTGCAAGGGTTGTCTACAGTAAAACAAGTCTTATATCATCCACACACATACATAAGGAATTGACATTCTTATTTCAAACGGAAATTAATTAAAGACTGATCATCGCGAACCAAACAAAGTAAATTTGCAGGATTAAAGAAGTGGAGTTTTTTTCTATTTGTATATTTAAGATTATCCTTGAACTCTAGCTAGGAGATGTCTTCTCCAGGAATATACCAAGAGCATTAACCTCTTCGAGAATATCTTAAACTCTAAAATGAAGACATGAAGATTATCGTCCTTTTAAAAACTCCGTGTATACATACAAGATGTTGTATTTGACAACTTTACATCGAATTATGACGTCAACAAAAGAAAACAACGTAAATTATGTTTTAATTACATTTTTCTTTCATTAATATCATCAGTTAGACTGTAATATACGTGTAATACCGGATTCTTTATAATGTTTGCTGCTTATGTTTTTGACGTTTAGTACAATATTTGGAAACCTCTAGCTTTACCCATGTAAGGCCAATAAAAATATTGTCCGACTTTGTTTTGATTAATAATAGATAAGAATATGTTGCTGCAAGGGTTGTCTACAGCAAAACAAGTCTAATATTCTTCCCGCAAATAACTTCGGATTTGACATTCCCATTTCGAATGGAAAGTAAATTAAGACTGATCATCCAGAACCCCACAGACCTAATTTGCAGGATGAGCGAATTGGAGGTACAGTGAGACCTGAATAAACCGAATCCTGTATAAACCTAAAACCTGTATAAACCAAACATGTTCGTAAGCACCGTCATATCAAATTATGTGCGTTGTGAACCTGATAAAACTGAACATCGGCCAAAACCGAACAAAATTCAAAGTCCTGAAGAGATTCGGTTTAAACAGGTTTCACTGTATTTCTATTTGTACATTCAAATGCATTCTTGAACTCTAGCCAGGAGATGTCTTCCCCAGGAATATACCAAGAGCATTAACCTCTTCGAGAGTAATTTAAACTTTTAACTGGCGAAATGAAAATGATCGTCCTTTAAAAAAAGTCCATGTATACATACAAGATATTGTATTTGACAACTTTTCATCAAACTATGACGTCAATAAAAGAAAACAATGTAAATTATATTTTTAATTACATTTTTCTTTTAATAATGTCATCAGCTAGACTGTACTATATGATATTGTGTTAGAACGGGTTATTTATGAATGTTTGCTTCATATGTTTTTGGCATGTATTAAGATATTCGGAAACCTCTGGTTTTATCCATGTAAAGCCAATACAAGTGCCCGCTTCTTCAAATTGTTTTTAAAATTTGATTGCATATTGCTTAGAAGTCATTTTTGAAAATATTGTGTAATCTTTCCTATTTTTTTCTTAGTTTTATATTTAAAAACGTTAATGATTAATGAATAGAGATAATCATAAAATGTTTACTCGCGTAGTGGGATAAACCATATATTGATTTAAAAAAAAATGTAAAAAAAAAAGACTTCTAGATCATTCTAAATCTCAATCTTTCTCTGAAATAAGATGTTTCAAAACCTTTGACCTTTCTGTTTATTTTGAGATAAGTTTTATAAGACTAAATAAAACAAAGAGATATTTAAACTCAAAAGTTAAAAAAAAATGACATGAAAAATAAACGAAGAACGACGGAAAAGCAAACAATAGTCTCCACGAATTAATCATTTTTTTAAACAAGTTAGACAAAATAACATCGTTATAAATGTGAATATATTTGTAGGACTCTTAAGTGCGATGGTACTCTAAAATGCGATGGTCACGCTAGAGTGTGATGGTCTACGCTGAAGTACGATGATGTCTCACACTAAAGTGCAATGGTTGTTTGTTCGATAAAGTACGATGGTATATCACGCTAAAGTGCGATGGATCAAAAGAGTAAGATTCGAGAGATTAAAACAACGAGATTAAAAAAAGTCTTTTTGTCAAAGCTAGCATGCTAAGGTATACTATTTGTGATAGCTTTATAATGCAGCGGTAGAAAGTAAAAACACAAAAATACCGAACTCCGAGGAAAATTCAAAAAGGAAAATCAAAAATCAAAAGGCAAAATCAAAAGTCCAAACACATCAAACGAATGGGTAACAACTGTCATATTCCTGACTTGGTACAGGCATTTTCTAATGTAGAAAATGGTGGATTGAACCTGGTTTTATAGCTAGCTAAACCCCTCACTTATATGACAGTCGCATCAAATTCCATTAAATTGTCAACGATGCATGAACAAAACAAACATACTCAAAGAGTAAAAATGTCAAAATAGGGGTACAACAGTCAATATTGTGTTATCATCTTAATATCTCTACATAAACAACAAATGTAACAAAGAAGCACAAAAAGGCATACATTAATTTAACATTCTCATTTTGCTTTTCTTATACGGCTGAATTTATCTATGTAAAGTCTACCCATAATGATAGAAGGTTTCATTACTGGTTTAAAAATGCGCGTTTGAAATTCGCACAGGTAGACATAAAAATAATTTTGTCGTATGACGGCATACATAAATGAAGACTTACGTAAAGTTAATATAACAAAAACAGACTTAACAGTAAAAGTAATAATAATAAATAAAATAATGGTGTGGTTCAAAGTATGACGGGATACATAAGAACAGTTTCACATCAAATACGGCTGCATTTATCTAGTATGTAAAGTCTACCCATAAATGATAGAAGGTTTCATTACTGGTGTAAAATAGCGCGTTTGAAATTCGCACAGGTTGACATAAAAAATAATTTTGTCGTATGTCGGCATACATAGGCTTGAGTGGTTGTTTCTAAATTGAGAAGACCAACCACGTAATAATTGCTTAAAAGGTAATGAATGTGTCACAAAAAATATAGGTTTCATGTAAAATGATTTTTTAACCATTCGGAGCGTATAGCATATTTGGATTATTGGTGAAGATTGCCGTCCACACTAATGTAACAACCTCCCTTACAGTCGTCATTATAAATTACAAATACAAAATTCGTTCATTATCCGAATATGCCACATTTATTACAATATGTGTAAGCTTCAATTTTAATTGAAGAGGAAGGCAATGTTCGCCGAGCTTTCTCCTTTTTCGTAGCGAGTACAAATGCATGTTTCATTTTTCCTACAATGTACAGAACAAACTATAATGTTTTAGCAGATAACTTATAGTTCACGCATGAAAACATGTATGTATATTTTAATTTAATGAGTATTTTAATGAGTATGTTAAATTTGATGTATGACTTTTTGTGCTTCTTCGTTACATTTGTTGTTTTTATAGTGATATTAAGATGATAACACAATATTGACTGCTGTACCCCTATTTTTTGACAGTTTTACTCTTTGAGTATGTTTGTTTTGTTCATGCATCGTTGACAATGTAATGGAATTTGATGCGACTGTCACACAAGTGAGAGGTTTAGCTAGCTATAAAACCTGGTTCAATCCACCATTTTCTACATCAGAGAATGCCTGTACCAAGTCAGGATTATGACAGTTGTTATCTATTCGTTTGATGTGTTTGGACTTTTGATTTTGCCTTTTGATTTTGGATTTTCCTTTTTGAATTTTCCTCGGAGTTCAGTATTTTTGTGTTTTTACTTTTTACCGGCATTACTTTCATTAAAGTCGACAACAATTTAATGGGGATCGCAAATTAAACTGCCTCAATAACAAATTGAATGATTCAGATGTTTCCCTTTGCTTCAAATAGAAGCAGGATAAGTATGCGTATACTATTTTGAATGTGCCTTTGGTTTCTTTTCCCATTTTTCTATAACATTATTACTAATTCAGAAAAAGTAATTTAGTAGGTCACTTGAGAGAAAAAGAAGACACATGTTCAACTCAAAATGCGTAATAACAGATTAAATGAACCTCTAATTACTTGTAATTACCATCATGTTTAAATATTACTGGTCTCAAATAAACTTTTACCTCTCACAACAGTCAGTGAAACCGGATATAATAAAAATATGCGAATGACAAATATAACACCTAGAAATAAAGAACAATACTAGGAAACCTTAGATGACTATATCATTACACTAGATTGAAATTCAATTTATTGTTCCATGAAATATACCACTACTATCAGTCGAAATACGTAATTATAAAAAATGCGAATGTCACAAACTTATAGAAATTAAAAAAAACCAGTGAGAAATGTTAACAACATTTAATAGACAAATAATCAATAGAATAAAAGACTACTATTATATGTATTCATGGATGAAAAATATAACACGTCTCTGAATATTAACACATGTATTTGACGTAGTTTTTGTAACGTGTGATGATTTTTAAGGCTTTTAGAATACACTGCTGTCCGTGTTAACTTAAAAAATTATAAAATATCTTTTAGCTATCAATTTAAGGTGGTACCCAACACTTGCACTAAAATTATTTGGCTCGTTTAATTTTCATAAAATTTTGTCAAAGTACTTACTTTGACCCTTTAACAAAAATATAAAAATTTCAAAAATTTTGAACCAACCGTTTTGTCAGAAAAAATACATAGCAGTTTGACAAACACCAATTTTGATCATTGAGAAGCTTAAAATTCCTTTTACAACACAACGTATTTAAAACGTGTAGCTGACTTTACAGAGTTATCTCCCTGTAGTGTTAGGTACCACCTTAATAAAATTGTCCGTTTATAAATTTTGAAAATATAAAAGAACTAAGGTTTCACTCACTCAGGAAAAGTTGATTTTAGATGAATTTGGCTAAATATTTTAGGTATTTTTGGCAAAGAGCTCTTCAACGGTTTCGGTACTTATACATCCGCGGATTTTTTTGCCTTGAGCGTTCCTGATGAAATTAAATCCAGAAAAGCGCGTCGGACGCATTAAGTTATTAAACGTGTTGTTTTCAATATTATGATTTTATATTCTCTAAAAAAACGAGTTTCATATCACATATGGAAATACATAATCGTTTTATCATCGCAAATCATTTCAGTCTTCTGTTAATGTACTAATCATAGATATCAGCATTGAAATTTTTGGTTTTGTTCCAGACGCGCGTTTCGTCTACAAAAGACTCATCAGTGACGCTCAGATCAAAAATAGTTATAAAGCCAACAAGTTCAAAGTTGAAGAGCATTTAGGACCCACAATTCAAAAAAGTTGTGCCAAATACGGTGGATGAGTTTATTCCTGCGATAAGAAAATCCTTAATTTTCCGAAAAATTCAACGTCTTGTAACAGCAAATCTATAAAAATGACATACAATTGATATTCTTGTCAACATCAAAGTGCTGACTACTGGGCTGGTAGAACCACCGGGAACGAAACACAGTAGAGGAGATTACTGGGCTCAATTCACGATACCACTTGTCCACATTTGCTGAAATATCTTTGTATTCAAACTACACGACAAACGCACTTAATTGTCAATACATAGGAACGTTTCTGAGTACAATTATATAGCAATTTTAACACATAGAACGATACAAGAGAAAAAATGAATCAATTGTGACAACATTTCACTGATATTTTATTTCAATATACATGTACATTTCTAACGCAGATACTTGTCAATACATTGGAACGTTCCTGAGTACAATGATATAGCAATTTCAACATATAGAATCGCATCAGTACAAGAGAAAAAATGCACCAAACTTTTTCTTTAAAATCGTAAAAAAATGTTTTTTTTCAGGATGTCATGTAGGTATGATCATTGATCGATTTTCAACATAGTTGTAATGGTCTGACCCTGTATATAAATAAACTCATCATAGATACCAGGACTAAATTTAGTATATACGCCAGACGCGCGTTTCGTCTACAAAAGACTCATCAGTGACGCTCGAATCCAAAAAAGTTAAAAAGGACAAATAAAGTACGAAGTTGAAGAGCATTGATGACCAAAATTCCTAAAAGTTTTGCCAAATACAGCTAAGGTAATCTATGCCTGAGGTAGAAAAACCTTAGTATTTCCAAAAATTCAAAAATTTGTTAACAGTAAATGTATACGATTGCTGAATTTATACAATAGCTGAAGCCACTATTAAATATACATACATGTGCCTTTAACACTTGTCAGTTTTGATGTTCAAGGATTTTCAATTTTCTTTTTCATCAAAGACTATGCTTTCTTGCGGTTTTATTTTTAAATGATAGTATAATGTTATCAATTACGTTTTAATTGTTTGACTCTAAATGCATTTAAATCAATCGGTTACAGGACAAATCCAGTGTATCTTGTTATAATTCTTCGTAATCAATTCCATGTTCCTTATGCATACATTTAGAGTAATTTAAAGCGAATAAACTCAGTGTAAAATAAATATTTTTGGTTAGGGAATACATTTTTATGGATTTCTTTTCATATTTGTAGTATAATTATGTGTGTGTATTTTAAAAATAGAAATCTAGATCAGGTCTGGGTTCCTAACACTGAAGGATGTACACCTCTGAGAAGCAAAACATTTCTAGAATTAAACTTTTAATATTAACCTGTTTTTTTTGTTGATAGGACTGTAAAAAAATAATTGGCAAAGACAAAATCATATTGTGGCGCACTTTGTTTTTGCTACCGCCCTATGAAAATATCCAATTTTGATGATTTTCCCATTTTCATCAATTTTTACCTATTTGTGGGCTCTTATCACGAAAAAAAATCACAGTTCCAAAATAATACTTTTTTTTTATACTTTCAATAAAGATGGAGTGGACCAATCTGAATAAATTTAACTTAAAAAAATATAGGTAGGTGTTAATATAAGAAAGTTTTATCATATGTTGATGCTTTTTGTGTCAAATTTACCATGCTGTCAATTTAGTAAATTTTTGATTTTTTTCGTTTTAAAAACAAAATGCATATTATTCAACTTGTTGGTTATAAATGATTGAAAACATACATGTCTGAGAGATTTGAAAAGACAAAATGATATGGGATGTACATGATTCTTGTAAAATCATTTTTTGTACCCTTCACCCATTTTCTCCAAATTTTGGCCAAAAAGACTGCCTTGATTGGTGGTAAACATTGAAAACTGGATAACTCAAACAAATTCATTGTAATTAAACATTTTTTTCACAGAGTTATGTTTGATTATATCATTTTTAAAATTCATTGAAATTTTCGGCTTGTATTACATGTTTTGGAAATAATTCCTGAACTAGATTTCAACGAGACTGAAAAGTCAGAAGAATACATCCTTAAGAAGGTGTTTCGGTTATGGTTATGTAGACCAAGGCCACTCCTCATCAGGTATCCCTAGCCTATATGGTCTGCAGACCAAGGCATATCCTCATCAGGTATCCATAGCACATATGGTCTGTAGACCAAGGTATATTCTCATCAGGTATCCATAGCCTATATGTTTCCTTGCTTGTAATTTTTAGAAAAGTTCCAATTTGATTTTTCTAATGGGGATACAATATTTAAATCAATGGGGTCCAGAACTAATCCAGTATATCTTGTTATAATCCTTCGTAATTAATTCCATTTGCTATGTGCAAACATTTAGAATAATTCAGAGCTGGTATACTCAGTGTATGATAAGTATTTCTTGTTGCTAACAAAAATTAACGTCATCATTAAATACTCTCCATTTTATTTAACGGGAAAATAAATTACAAGTAAACTCAATCCGGGTTCGAAAAAAAGTTTCGAATTTCGTAAAGTCTTTTTCTAAAAGAATACAAATTCAACGCTGAAATATGAAGATCTTTGAACAGTGATGTTATCGTGTTAAACATTGATTTTGTTATCCATGTTATCGATAAATTAGAATTTAGAAATAATTGATGCAAGCTACACTTTAATGTAGTTTTATAATTGGTAGGCATCATATTCGTGATATTTTTTGCCCGAGCAATAGACTAGTTAGGGCTAACATAAAACGAATATAATGCCTACCCATGTTAAAACTGCCATAAAGTATAGTCTACATTTAATTTTCAATTCTGATCAGGACAATAAGGCAATTTTTATGTCCGATGTCTATAAGCGTAGAGCGTTTATGTAGGCTCTTCCATGGCCCCCCTTTTTGTTTGAAATGTTAAAAAGCAAACGACTGGCAGCTTTTTTTTCAGGGGGAGGATTTTTGCGCTTACAAATATGTTCATTAAAGATTGCATATTTTGGTGTTAATATTGATTCACTTATAGGGTCTTTGCATCGGAACTAAAAACATTTATTTAAAAACCAGCTGTTGGCATGACACGGGTTGTGTTCTTCTCATATATGTTATGATGGTATGATACTAAACCCATCACGGGGAGGATTGTGCCTGATATTCATATAATGAAGACATGAGTTTTCAATCAGTTTAATTGAAGTCTGGAGCTGGCATGTCAGTTAACTGCTAGTAGTCTGATGTTATTTATGTATTATTGTCATTTTGTTTATTTTCTTTGGTTACATCATCTGACATCAGACTCGGACTTCTCTTGAACTGAATTTTAATGTGCGTATTGTTGCGCGTTTACTTTTCTGCATTGGCTAGAGGTATAGAGAGAGGTTTGAGATCTCAAAAACATGTTTAAGCCCGCCGCATTTTAGCACCTGTCCCAAGTCAGGAGCCTCTGACCTTTGTTAGTCTTGTATTTTTTTAACTTTTAGTTTCTTATGTACAATTTGGAGTTTGGTATGGCGTTCATTATCACTGAACTAGTATATATTTGTTTAGAGGCCAGCTGAAGGATGCATCCGGGTGCGGAAATTTCTCGTTGCAATGAAGACCTGTTGGTGACCTTCTGCTGTTGTCTGCTCTATGGTCGGGTTGTTGTCTCTTTGGCACATTCCCCATTTCCATTCTCAATTTTATTAACTTGGCAATATTCTGGTTGAACCTGTCACACCCGAGGAACCTCTAACTTATGTACAAACTCTGTACAGGTATCGTTTCCGTTTCGAAACTTTTTTTCTTTACTCCATTAATAGTGTAGAGTTGTATGCGGACCCGTATGTGGATTGGAGCTGGAACTGCCGGGGAGTTTGACTTATTTAGTAATTGTCTTTAGATTTGAATTTGCACAGTCGTTGTAAATTAGAAAGATGGTGGATTGCTGCAAATAAGAAAGATATTAAATCATATTCTAAACCATATTTATAATTCCAAGTGGTAAAGGTGAAATTATCCTTCGTAAATTTTACGGACACCATTATGAATTGGTTGACCATTATGGAATATCCGTTTCACAGATGATAGCGGACATATTTTTTATGTCGTAGCTACAATCTCAACCTCTTTTCCCGAATGTGATCACCGAATAAGATGTATAACCCATTTTTGTACTAACACGAAGGGTGGTACATGTGGAGCAAGAGCTGCTTACCTGTCCGGGGCACCTGACGAGGGTTCATGTTGCTCAGTTTTTAGCTTTCTATGTTGTTATCTTGTACAGAATAACAAAGGACAGAAGCAATGGAAAATAATTATTTGGAGAGTTTTACTGCTTGGTTCTATTTTTAGCGATCGCGGCCATGTAAGTTGGTGAATCATCAGAAATATTTGTTATAAAACAGAAACAACAAGGCTGTTTTAATCAAAAAAAAGTTACCGAATGCAATCTCTAAATACTGACCGCATTTAAGTAGTATCGAGAAAATAATATCACTTTTTACAAATAGTATATTAAATAAGAAAACATTCATTTTGTTAATTTAGAAAAAAGAGAAAGATAACAAAACAAAACAAAACAGATAAATTGAATTAAAGGTGGATATTTTACACTTTTATAACATTGAATCCATATAGATGTAATTTCGTCTGCCAAACAATTGGAATAGCATAAATTTTCTCGTTTTAAAAAAAAATGTACATCAAATTTGTGCAGGGTCTAATTGCTATTATTTGAATCTAGATTTGTATTAGCTTGTTACGTCTCTTTTTTTTATAGGTTTTCAGGTGAAGGCCAGTCAACAATATTTCTATTCTATTTTCATATCCTTGGGTATTGAGCGTAGCGTATCATATCGATGCAATTTACAAATAGATTCAAATTAAATGTCACTTTTTACTAATGCGTATTCTGATCGAAAACATGTTTTTTAACATTTTGATATTTTTTTTAAATGATGTCATTGTCGTCCTGTGAGGGGAAAAAGATCTTAAAGTTTACTGTTATGTCAAACAAAAACTACATTTTATGTTTAATAACGGACGAAATATACTTAATAGTTCATGACTCATTCCTTATTAGCACTAACTAAGTGCTAAACTAAAGTGTACGTTCCCTAGCTGTTGAAATGCTGTGTCCCTTTATCCTCTTTTATTTTAACTAGAAGACACACGAGACATCGCGGACCCGTGACCTAATGAAATACCTACTTCTGATTTTAAGCCTGTATTCCTGATTATTTCTTGCTGATTATAACATGTATAAGGTGCATAGTTTTCTCTGCTATCAAAATCTTTCTATTTGAACCTGTGCTTGTATAATTACTACAATTGGCAAGATCATGAGAAAAAGATTGAAAATCTCCGGCGCAGAGTTCATATCCGTTCCATACATGCTTTGCAATACTGCACTTAATATGACATATTGAGTGTAGTGTTACAGAGTATTGAACGGAACGGATATGTGATCTCTCTGCGCCGGAGACTGAAAGATTGAATTTAACAGGATAATAACGAAGTTCATTGCCTCGTTATTTTAGTATTATATGTTGCATTGACAGTACGTTGACTGAGCATGCGCTACAGTTGAACCAAGGTAGACAAATTCCTTTTAATTAATGATCACAAAAAGGCAATCTCAATTCTGCTTTTGAGCGTCATAAAAATGACAGGGTTGAGAACAGAACTAACATATCAATTTAAAAAAAAAAATCTATGGTATAAAGTAAGGTGTCAGAGAAAGTGCATGTTTATTTTTTATTATACTTCACTTGCTACACTTGTCTGAATTCGTCGTTTCAGAATCTAATGCATTCTGGGTAATATTTTCAAAAACGTACCCCGAAACGTTATGATTGGTTTGTTAACAGGAGGGTCGGTTGGCTATGCGTCACCGTTCCCTTTTGTCGATTAATGGTTTGTTCCGCTGTGACTGAGCTCTGGCAAATGAGACCAAATACAGATGTTCAGATACTCTATTAAAATATTCCACATAATTTACATGTGAACAGTGATGAACATAAATTTGATTATGTATAGCGAAATCTCATTGGTCGGATTAATGATAAATCCATGTTTTAACAGATGTAAGGCGGATTAATGATAAATCCATGTGGTCTTATTCAGACTCAGTAAACAATATTTGTTTAACAAGTCTATACTTTTCACATGTCCATTTAAGAAGGTATCATTCCTCCATGAGAATGGCAAAATCTTCTTTGAAATATCCAGTTAGTTGGATGAAACGTCTACAAAATCATCACCATTTAATTTATCTAAATATACACTTTGTTATTCCTTTCTCTGACAGTGAACTAATTCATTTTGCGTCATTCCGTGTTTAGCAAAGGGAGATTATTTCAAAGCTGCGCATCTCCGTTACAGGTTTAAAACGTTCCAAACAATGAAAATACAACCAATGACGTGACGTTATTTTAATTTTGGTGTACGAACAATGAAAATACCCATGATTATATTTAGATTTTAAAACAGTCAATTGGTTAACACAAAAGAAATACTGAGTAATGCTCAGTTTTTCATTTCTTTGCACACATTTCTACTGTGGTGAATTTAGTACTGTTAAGTAGTTATCAAAGGTACCAGGATTATAATTTAGCATGTTTAGTACGCCAGACGCGCGTTTCGTCTACATAAGACTCATCAATGACGCTCAAATCAAAAATATTTATAAACCCAAACAAGTACAAAGTTGAAGAGCATTGAGGATCCAAAATTCCAAAAAGTTGTGCCAAATACGGCTAAGGTAATCTATGCATGGGATAAGAAAATCCTTAGTTTTTCAAAAAGTTCAAAGTTTTGTATACAGGAAATTTATAAAAATGACCACATTATTGATATTCATGTCAACACCGAAGTGTTGACTACTGGGCTGGTGATACCCTCGGGGACGAAACGTCCACCAGCAGTGGCATCGACCCAGTGGTGTAAATAGTTATCAAAGGTACCAGGATTATAATTTAGCATGTTTAGTACGCCAGACGCGCGTTTCGTCTACATAAGACTCATCAGTGACGCTCAAATCAAAAATATTTATAAACCCAAACAAGTACAAAGTTGAAGAGCATTGAGGATCCAAAATTCCAAAAAGTTGTGCCAAATACGGCTAAGGTAATCTATGCCTGGGATAAGAAAATCCTTAGTTTTTCAAAAAGTTCAAAGTTTTGTATACAGGAAATTTATAAAAATGACCACATTATTGATATTCATGTCAACACCGAAGTGTTGACTACTGGGCTGGTGATACCCTCGGGGACGAAACGTCCACCAGCAGTGGCATCGACCCAGTGGTGTAAATAGTTATCAAAGGTACCAGGATTATAATTTAGCATGTTTAGTACGCCAGACGCGCGTACTTTTTATTAGTACTGTTTAATAGTTTTTAGAACCATTATGTATATGACTGTCATACAAGTCAGAGGTTTAGCTAGCTATCAAACCATGTTTAAAAGAAATTGCCTATACCCAGTGTGGAATATGACAGTTGCTTTTGATTTTGCCATTTCATTATGGACTTTCCGTTTTGAGTTTTTCTCGGTATTCTGTATTTTTGTTATTTTATTTGTCTGCCTATATATTACACATAACTTAATAGACTGCAATAGAATGATCTAATCAGTACTGACTTTTGACTGAACAACTGCAAATTACGTAAAAATTATAGTTCTGTCTATTTAGCTTATAATGACCGTTTCATGTCAAGATAAGTGAAGAATATTGGGAAGAATAAAGTTGCCAGCACGAAGTATAGAATTTGCCAATACGAGGTACACAATTTTACAGCAAGATGTACACAATTTGCCAATACGAGGTACACAATTTACCAATACGAGGTACACAATTTGCCAATACGAGGTACACAATTTTACAGCACGAGGTACACAATATGACGGCATAAAGTATTTACAGATTGTACTTTTTTCTGATTTCCCAAAGATGATTACAAAATGATATCACTGTTAATCAAAACGAAATAAAATGAACATTTTAAAACAGAACGATAAAAGAAGGACGAAAAATGTCAGAGGGACATTCAATCTCATATAAATATAAATCGTAAAAAACCTAACCACGCCATGTATGAAAAATAATTAAAGACCAATAAACAATCAATTGTACACAAAACACAACAAAAACGACTAAAGATGACTGCGGAACAAGAACCGCACTAAGAATTGGAGTTATCATCTTAGACGCTCTAAAAATGGAAGGTATATCCTGCTTTACATGTGACAATCGTTGTATTGACATATACATTTGTACATTTGCAAAGTGGTGCAAGCCAAAGAGATCTTTAAATGTCGACTGTTAGAATACAATTCAAATATCAAACTTAAAAGTTTAAACATCTTAGCGTTATCTCAACATGCCCAAATTGTATGTCCTGTAAACGCTATGGTCAGGTACAAAGGGGGATTTAATTAAAAAAAAATTGTAGAGGTCAACGATGACATCATCTCATGCTGGTATTTTCAGATTCTAGATTTTGGACTACTTTGTGTTTGTTTTTCTTTGTGAACAGGCGAATAACAGGTTGTTGACATTTAGTATAATTTGCTAAAGTTTCAAATAAAGGCAACAGTAGTATACCGCTGTTCAAAACTCGTAAATCTATGGACAAAAAAACAGAATTGGGGTTACAAACTAAAACTGAAGGAAACGCATTAAATATTGGAGGAGAACAGCGACACAACATTTAAATTTAACACACACCGAAACGGATTAAGCATTAGACAAAATCCGATGAGAATAACAAGTATAACATCAAAACCAAATGCATGAATTTTGGATAGAACTTTTAAAAGTACCGTGTCACGTCTTATAGTAATGTAAATTCACTCTCAAATATAAGAGAATACAAACGACACAACGGAAACACAACGTTAAAATGTTACACACACAACACAACGGAAACACAACGTTAAAATGTTACACACACAACACAACGGAAACACAACGTTAAAATGTTATACACACAACACAACGGAAACACAACGTTAAATTGTTATACACACAGAAACGAACTATGATATAACAATGGCCATTTGCCTGACTTGGTACAGGACATTTTTAAAGATAAAAATGGTGGGTTGAACCTGGTTTTGTGGCATGCCCAACCTCGCACTTTAATGGCAATGTTAAATATAACATTGAAATGACAACATAATATTACAGGACTACAATACAAATAAATAGGAGAACGTATTCGACAAAGAAACACATGATTAATAGATAACAAAAGGCCTCAGGTATAAAATTCAATACGCCAAAAATGCGCCTCGTCCACACAAGACTCAAAATCACCAGTGACGCCCAGATAAAAAAATAGAAAGTGAAAAAAAGTACAAAGTTGTATAGCACTGGAGATCAAAAGTTAAAAAGGTTGTGTCAAATACGGCTATGTTTTTCTGCTATATATATAGCTAGGGACAAGAACATCCTCATTATTTAGAACAATTCATGAACAAAAACTTATGTGTCAATTTTCTCATATTTGTATTGATGTGAGCTTTTCAATGTTTTTAACCTTTGAAAATCTGTCAATTTTTACAGTCAGATGCAATATATATATTTCTTCCTTTATTTGGTTTATTTTGTATCATTATCATGTGTTTGTCCTGTAAAACTTAAGGTGGTACCTAACACTACAGGGAGATAACTCTGTAAAGTCAGTTACACGTTTTAATTACGTTGTGTTGTACAGTGAATATTAAACTTCGCAGAGATCAAAATTGGTGTTTGTCAAACTGCTATATAACCAGTGTAATTTTTCAGATAAATGGTTGGTTCAAAATTTGTAAAATTTTTATATTTTTGTTAAAGGGTCAAAGTAACGACCTTGTCAAAATTTAAGGAAAATCAAACGAGCCAAATTTATTTTAGTGGAAGTGTTGGGTACCACCTTAATAACTTATTATCAGAAGATTATTTAAGCGGCTTTGATCCCAATTTCACGGTCCACTGAACATACACAATTGAAGTATATGTGCGTGTTCTATGGAAACATTCTTGTAACTTCTGTTATATATGTATCAGTTGATTTTTCACGTCACATTTAATAAAATGTTAAATAAGACATTGTTCAAGCAATGAGGACTTACGGCAAGTATCAATAGTTTTCATTTTGATACCATATCCTAACTTTATTGGAGTGCTACTTTAGGTGTAAAACCACCAAATCATGGTACATGGTACGTCACATCCGGTTATATACGAAAATAAATATTCCCTTGAATTTGACAGTTGTAGGTAATTAATGCTACATTTTATTGCAGTAAATTATTTCTGTGTCATAAACATATGTCTTTGGTATTTCAAAGCACCATTCTTTTTTTATTTTGGTTTTTATAGAATATTTTGTAAACTTGAGTTAACATGGTTACTAAACCTGTACACAGATTAAATAAGGGGAGAAATGTGATTGCTTAACTTCCAGTGATGGTTATTTTCTTATATGCAATGAAGTGTTATGTGAAATGTTTTTCTATAGTACTGGACAGGATAAAACTTTACTCATGCCAAATATTTCTTCATTTGAAACAAAGATAAATTTTGCATATGTTTTTGAAAAGTGCAACTTTAACAAAGACTAATAGGGGAAAGTATTGGTATTACACATAATATGGGAAGCTGTACATGCACATTTGACCTTATGAGTAGTCGCATGTTTTAAAATTGCTTGCTATCTAAGTTAAATATTACAAAATATGAAATATTCTGAGTAGATGGAGCCTCCGAAACACATTTTATGAGAACATTTTCTGGAAATAGGACTCTACCATGAATATTCAGTTGACAGAACATGTCATACTAAGTGGTTTGGGGAGCTTTTTCTCCGTATTTCTTTTATTCTGCTAAGATAGAACATTTTCCTATGAAATACTTTAATAAATATATAGTTATAAGTCAATGAAATTATTTGTAATACTGTAACAACAAATTATTCACTAAAAGAGAAGCCTTTCATGTCCCACTTTGGAACGCGGCGTAAATTTGATTTATTGAAACATCCTTGGAGACAGTACACTTTTATATGGATTGGTCATTCTGTTTGAATACTTCAATTACTCATTTTTTTATAACATTTCTATGCTAAATGAGTGAAACTTACCCTCTTATTTTTATATATTGGCCGGAAAAGTTGAAATTGTGAGGAAATGAGAGGTATTAATTGACCAAAAGTGACCTTATAAAGAAGACAAAGAGGTCCATTAGTGGTATTTATCTTCCTAAAATCATCTGGTGTATAATATTTAACTGTTTGTATTGAGTGTAGCGTATCATACCGATGCAATTTACACATAAATTCAAATTAACTGTCACTTTTTGATCATGCGTATTCGTATAGAAAACATGTTTTTTTAACATTTTGATATTTTTTAACAATGTTGTCATTGTCGTCCTGTGTGGGGAAAACATCTAAAAGTTTAATGGTATGCCTAAAAAAACAATATAATTTATGTTTATTAACGGACTAAAAAAACATAATAGTTCATGACTTGTTATTAGCACACCTAAGCGTACGTTCGTTAGCTGTTGAAATGCAATGTCCCTATTCGTTTATTTTAATTAGAAAAACATCGCGGACACTTGACTAAAAACAATACCTACTCCTGATTTTAAGCTTGAATTTTTAGTATTCGCATTGTCATCTGATAATATATGTTGATTATAAGGAACATAGTTTTCTCTGCTATCAAAATCTTTCTGTTTGAACCCATCCTTGTATTCTTACTAAATTCGGAAGATTCAAGAGACAAAAAATGAATTTAATAGTATAATGACGAAGTTCATTACCATATTATTTTAGTAATATATATTTCATGGACAGTAGGTTGAGTAAGCATGCGTTACAGTTGAAATAAGGTAGACAAATTCCTTTAAATTAATGGTCAAAGAAGGCAATCTCAATTTTGCTTTTCAGCTTCATATAAATGACAGAGTTGAGAACAGAACTTTCCATATTATTTTGATAAAAAAATAATATGAAGTAAGGTGTAAGAGTAGTGTATGATTATTTTTCTTTATACCTCACATGCTACACTCATCTGAATTCGCCTATTTAGAATCTAATGCATTCTGGGTAATTATTTAAAAAAAAGGTACCTCAAAATGTTGTGATTTGTTTAAAACGTTCTAAACAATAGAAATTCAACCGATGACGTACATTATTTTCATCTTTGTTTACGAACAATAAAAACTATTTTTTAGATTTTAAAACCGTCAATTGGTCAATTGGTTAACACAAAAAGAAAATAGTGAGTAATGCTCAGTTTCCAGTTATTTGCAGATATTTCAACTGCGGTGAATTAAGTACTGTCTATAACTTGTATTAGTGCTGTTTAATAAATTTTAGAACCATTCTGTATGACTGTCATACAAGTCAGAGGTTTAGCTAGCTAAACAAACAGGTTAACATCACCATTTTCTACTTAAGAAGTTTGGAATATGACAGTTGTTATCCACTCGTTTGAAGTGTTTCAGCTTTTGATTTTGCCATTTGATGATAGGTTTTCCGATTTGAGTGTTTCTCGGTATTTGTTCTGATGTTTGCAGGCAAATAACAATTACTAAACGGTCTGCCTATAGGTTAAACAGAAATTAATTGACTGCAATCGAATTGTTTATATAGGTCTGACTTCAAGGCAGACATTCAGACTGAAAAACTGCAAATTACTTAAAATTAATTTTACTGTCTTTTTAGTTTATAATAGCCGTTTCAGAATAACATTGCTAGCACTAAGTACATAATTTGTCAGCTAGAAATACACAATTTGCCAGGTAGAGTTACACAATTTTCCAGTAAGAGGTACACAATTTTACATCACGAGGTACAAAATTTGCCAGTACGAGGTACAAAATTTGACATCACGAGGTACACAATTTGACATTACAAGGTACACAATTTGCCAATACGAGGTACACAATTTTACAGCACAAAGTACACCATTTGACAGCACAAGGTTTACCATTTGACGACATACAGTATTTACAGATTGTGCTTATTTTCTGATGTGCCTGATGAAGACAAAACGCGCGTCATGCATATTAATTTATAAGTCTGGTACCTTTGATAGCTATTTATACCACTGGGTCGATACCACTGTTGGTGAACACGTTCCGTCCCCGAGGTTATCACCAGCCCAGTAGTCAGTCCTTCTGTGTTGACATGAATATCAATTATGTTGTCATTTTTATAAATTTCCCGTTTACATAATTATGAATTATTCGAAATATCAAGGTATTGTTTATCCCAGACATAAAAAAATCTTAGCCGTATTTAGCATAACGTTTTGGAATGTTGGGTCCTCAATGCTCTTCAACTTTGTACTTGTTTTGCTTTATAACTATTTTGATGTGAGGTCATTGATGAGTCTTATGTAGACGAAATGAGATCTGGCGTATTAAATCATAAGTCTGGTACCTATGATAACTATTGCCAAGAGAAGATAACAAACTGATATCCCTGTAAATCAAAACAAATTAAAATGAACATTTTGAATGGAACGGTAAAAGACGGGCAAAAGATGTCAGAGGAATTTTCAATCTCATTTAAGTCGAAAAAACCTGACAAACATTATGTATGAAAAAGGATAAAAAAAACAATACACTACCAATAGTACACAACACACAACAAAAACGACTAAAGACGACTGAGGACCACGAACTCCACCAAGAATTGGAGTAATGTTAGACGCTCCTAAAAGGGAAGTTATATCCTGGTCTACATACGGCAATCATTGTGTTGACATATACATTGGTGTATTTGGAAAATAGGTATGAGCAAAATAGTTCTATACATGTCGACTGTCAGAATACAATTCAAATATATGTTATATTTGTTATTCTCGTGGGATTTTGTCTGAATTTCGGTCCGTTTCTGTGTGTGTTACATTTTAGTGTTATGTCGTTGTTCTCCTCTTATATTTAATGCGTTTCCCTCGGTTTTAGTTTGTTACCCCGATTTTGTTTCTTGTTCATGGATTTATGAGTTTTGAACAGCGGTATACTACTGTTGCCTTTATTTAAACTTAAAAGTTTAACCATGTAAGCGATACCTCACATGATAAATTCTTATGTTCTGTAAACGCCGAGGTGATGTGCCAAGAGGGATTTTAATAAAACAGTTGGAGAGGTCAATGATGACGACATATCATGCTGTTTTTTGTTAGCTGTTTTTTTATATGGCAATGATAATCAAGATTTTCAGTCCATTTGAACTACTTTGTGCTTGTTTTTTTTCTTCGTGAACAGGCGAATTAAAGGTTGTTGATATGTAGGATAATTTGCTAAAGTTTCATAAACATAGGTGTGAATTTCTCAATGTATCCATGGAAGCGTATCAATGTCTTTTACCTTTAGAAATCTGTCAATTTTGACAGTAAGATGAAATATTTATATTTCTTTCTTTTTGTTTATTTCATATCATAATCAGTTGATTGTCTTGTAAGATTTAATAAAACATTATTTAATTGTTCATGCGCTTTTGACGCCAATTTCACGTTCCACTGAACATACGAAATTAGTAGTAGCGCGGGTAGGACATTCGTGGTAAATGGAAACATTCTTGTTATTTCTGTTATATAACAAACAGTTGATTAAAATATTACTAAAGACATTGTTCAAGCGACTAGGACTTACGGGAAGTATAAATAAAGGCAACAGTAGTATAGTATTTGAAATACATAAATCTAGTGAGGAAAAACCAATCGGGATTAAAACTAAAATTGAGGGAAACACATCAAATATAACAGGAGAACAACGACACAACATAAACACGACACTAAAATGCAACACACACAGAAACGAACAATAATAAAACAATGGCCATTTTCCTGACTTGATACAGGACATTTTAAGAAAAAAAGGTGGGTTAAAATATAACATTAAAATGACAACATTAAATGTCAAGAGTACAATACGAATAAATGGGAGAACATACGCATGTACAGGACAGAGTTTTTATTTTGATACCATATCCTTACCTTCCTGGTTTGTTTCCTAAGCTATCTTATTCATAAGAAGTAGGAAACGTTTAAAAACAGTAATGAGTTTCTTTGTTCACAAGTTGAACCCAATTCCACAAATATACATTTTCATAGAAAGGCAATGCCGCTTTTGAGCATAAAAATACAAAATGAAAAAAACAGAAATTTCATTAATGAATTTATTAAAATAACAGTATTGTTTATCTAGATGTAACAGTCTGTATATATGATATTTTTTATACGTTACTTGCTACTGTTGTCAAAAAATTACTGAGTAACTCTCAGTTTTTTCAGTTATTTGGAGATCTTTTCCAATGTGATGAATTCAGTATTGGTCAGAATTATTGTTTACTTATAGATTAAACTATTGTAATATATTCAAACCTAAAAAAGAGTTCACTTTTTATAATCAACTAAATGTAAAACATAGGTAATCATCATTTCAATGGATGGAATGATATAGCTCTGACATAGTTTGTCAGGACTAAGTGGATAAATTGTTTTTCTTCTGCTTCAGGTAAGATTTAATACCTCTTTATCTTGAGATATTTTAATTTTGAAAAGCAACACAATATTATATAAATTCTCTTGTTGAATTTTTTTTTTTATAAATATAAAACTCTCTATATATATTAAATATTTAAATTCAGACCATTCAACATAAAATGCTTACTTTTTATTGATAAATTTACATGTGTTGTGTTCCACTGAAAAATCCTTTGCTTTATATATCAGCAGTCTGGTATTATTTTCTTGAAAGAAAAAAAAATCCCCCAAATGCAGGTACATAGATTAAATAAATACTATTTTACCTATATCCTTACCCCAGTTGTTTTTGTTTATTCTATATATGTGTACCATAAGAAAATGTATGAAAATTTGCAAAATTTCAAATGTTTTGTTTTAATCATTGCATTTCATCTTTAATCAGGAGACTTTTTCCCTATAGAAAATGCCTCAGGGAATTGTACACTTCGTTTGTGCAGTTGTTAAGAGTTCACTTACATAATTAACTTACAATGAAAAGTCATTCATGTATATAATGCATGGAAAACGATGTACTTTGAAAATTAGTGGGTAAAACACTGACTTTTCATTGGACGAGAAGGGGTGAGTATGTTATAATGTTTAATAATTTTTCGATCAATTCAATATGTTATTGATGTGTACAGGTAAATAAAGAAACAAAGGTTTCAACTCAGGTGAAGTTGACCTTATATGGATTTGGCTATTGTATTAGATTGTTATTGATCATATATCCTTTTACTTGTTTCGGTTCTTAGGGAGCTACCATTTTAATTTTTAGGTGGAGGGGGGGGGGGGGGGAGGGGCTAGGATGATATTTGAAAAAAATAGGCAGGACAGGGGTTTTGAGTAAAAAAAGTCAGGATGAGACACTGCAAAAAAAAAGTCAGGATGACAATTTATGTAAAAAAAGTCAGGATAAACTAAAAAAAAAAGGCAGGACAGAGATTACAATTAAAAAAAATGCAGGACACAATTTGTCATCCTAGCCCCCGCCCCCCATAAAAATCAAATTGTAGCTCCCTTATAAATCCTTGGCTTTCAAATATTTGGCTTTGAGGGTTCCTGATAAATATGATACTGATAAGCGTTTAATTCAAACACAAGACATTTATATGACGTGTTGTTTACCTTTTTAAAATAAAACTACTGAACAGTTTGAACATAACTTTTACGGATCTAAATTGACTGCAATCGAATTGTCTAACCAGTATTGACTTTACTGCAAGAGTAGAAACCGGGTTCAATGTATGTTCAATTACAGTCCTTGGATGGTGTAAACTTCCCACAAATACCATTCACTATTACACGTTAGATCTATGCACTATATACCGTACACATTCTATCGACACCATCTGAAATTACCCATAAGTAATTTAATTTCAAGAACGCGTTCAACTATTATTTGTTTATTTTAAAACATGAATTTTGATCACAATCAATTCTTATTAATATGTTGTATAGTTTTAAATTTGATATCCACACTTCATATACACGTTACACAATAACATCATTTTTCATACATCATAACACCATTCCCCTCACACCATATGCAATAGTACCATACAGCTTTTACCAATGCACCATATGCCATAAACCATACACGTTTTTTTGGGGAAGTTTAGACCATCCATTTTTGTTAATATGTCTTTTGATTGAATTAAGCCATTTCAATTGATATTTACAGTATTGTTGTAATGTTGTTACACTATTGTTTCAGATAAGGGCGAAGGTGTGGTATTATTTTAACTTTTAAACCCACTGTAATAGTTTGCATCTGTCCTAAGTTAGGAATCTGATGTTTCTCTTTAATCGTGTTTTATATAGATTAGACCGTTTGTTTTCCCGTTTGAATGCTTTGACACTAGTTTTTTAGGGTTCCCTTTATAGCTTAATGTTCGGTGTAAGACAAGGCTGCGTATTGAAGATTGTACTTTGACCTATAGTGATTATTTTCTTTTATTAATTTTGACTTTGATGGAGAGTTGTCTCATTGGAACTTATGCCACATCTTCTTATATTTATTGGCAATTGATTGAAAGGCTGCATATTGCATGTTTTGCTAAAAAACATTGTTCTGTTTATCCAGTTTCTATTAGCGGTTTCAGATTGAGATTAGTGAATTCTACCAGGAAGAATAAAGTACAAGGAGCACAATTTGCCAGTACGAGGTACACAGTTTACCAGCACGAGGTACACAATTAAGAAGCCCGAGGTACACAATTTGTGGGCATAATGTATATACAGTTTGCAGTTACTGGGTTTTTCCTTTATTTACCGAGATATGACAATAAATTGATACCACTGTGAATCAACCAAAAAAATACAAAAACAACAAATACTGTGGATTCATTTATTTTCGTGGGTACCAATTTTCGTGGTTTGAGGAAAACTAACATATTCGTGGATATTTAATTTCGTGGTTTTGGCAAAGTCTACACTCATTCCTTTACAACATTTGTATTTCGTTGAACATTTAAATTCGTGGTTCTCCTGTACCCACGAAATCCACGAAAATTGGTATCCAACGAATATTAATGAATCCACAGTAGTAGAACGAAAAAAGAGGTGCACAAAATACCAGAGTCAAACTCATAATTCAAAAATAAACTGACAACACAATGGCAAGAAAGACAAAGAAAAAAGATACACATATTGGTATGGTTGTACAAGCCAAAGATCCCCAGTTTTACATGTCGACCGCAAGTATACTTTGTAACATCATAGTTAAAAAGCCAGGTTTAAACATGTAAGCGATGTCGCAAACTACTAAAGTCAGATGTTCTATAAATGGTAAGGTCACGTGCCAGTATAGTAGGGGAAAAAGAAAAAGTAAGTCAACGATGACGTCATATTTATGCCGTTTTTTCAGCTACTAATTTGTATGAAATTGATACTAAGTAATCAATGTTTTAAGTCAATGCGCACTACTTTGTGTTTAGTTTTCTGTGTGAACATGCAAATGAGATGTTGTTGTGGAATTAAATATAGTTTGCCACGGTTTGCAAACACACAGGTGTAAAGTTCTCCATGTATCGTAGACAATGTTTTGACCTGTGGATATCTCCCTTCGAACATCTGTCCATTTTGACGATGAGCTGAAATACACATAAATTTTTATTTTTTTTGCCCAACTTACAGGTAATGTGTTTTCGGTCTAAGCATCGGTTATTCCGACTATGTGAACCGCTCAGGCTCAAGTTTGTTGTTAAAGGTTTTTGTCAAGGCAGTTGTGTTTGATAATACTGAAGTCCAATCAACTTAAACCTTGATTTTTCTTTTAAAATTTTCATTGAGTTCAGTAGTTTTGTGATTTTACTTTCAGTGCGCATTTTCCTTTTAATGTGACCTTTCTTATTTTAATAAAGAATTAGAGTTTGTTTGTCCCAATTCCACTTAACATATAAAATGATTGTTTGAGTGGTGCATCTTTGTACTATGGACACATTAATTTTTGTTATTTATGTTATATAACTATCAGTTGATTTTCTCGTGAAGTTGAATAAACTATTATCAAATGTATTGTTCAATTGTCTCTGATTTTCGCAAATTTGTAAACAGTTTTTATTTTCATACAATATCCTGACCTTCCTCTGATGGGAGGAAATATCAATCCCGCTTTTGAGCTTTTTAGGATGTGCTTTTAAAGGCCAGGATTAGGATTTTTTTCATATGTTCGGACCACTTGGTTTTTCGGAGATTTTATCCAATGATACAGGTAAAAACATGTTGCCCATAACATTCATGTTTCTTTTTATATTAGACACCAATAGTTATTAAAAAGGTCATGTACTACCATTTAGGCAGATAGATAGACGTCTTTTGAAAATAAAATAAAATGAACATTTAAAAATGGAACGGTAAAAGAAAGTCGAAAGATGTCAGAGGGACGTTCAATCTCATATCAGTTAAAAAAAAAACTGACAACGGCATGCATAAAAACATATAAGACCAATAAACATACAATAGCACACAAAACACAAAAACGACTAAAGATGACTGAGGCATACGAACTCTACCAAGAATTGTATCTTAGACGCTACCAAAGGAGGGAATATCCTTCTCTGAATGTGGCAATCGTTGTGTTGACACATACTTCAGTACATATGGGAAGAGATCTATAAATGTCGACTGTTGGAATACAATTCAAACATCAAACTTACAAGTTAAGTGATATCTCAACATACCCAAATCGTCTGTTCTGTAAACGTTAGAGGAAAGTATCAAAAAGGGTAAAGAACAAAAGGTGAAGTGGTCAACGATGACGTCATCTAATGCCGGTTTTGTTTAGCTACTTTTTATATGACAATGATAATTAAGATTGTCAGTCTATTTGGACTACTTTGTGGTTGTTAATTCAAGTTCCAAGAGGGACAGAAAAAAGGCGGAGAGAGGTCAACAATAACGTCATCTTATACTGGTTGTTTTTTCCCAGCTTCTAATTTATTAGGTCAATGATAATCAAGATTATCAGTCCAGTTGGACTACTTTGTATTTGTTTTTTTTGTTATTCTTTGTGAACAGGTGTATGATTCGTTGTAAACATTGAGGATAGTTTGCTAATGTTGCAAAGACAAAGGTGTTAATCTCATCATGTATTGGTGGGAGATTATCAATATTTTAACATTTGGAAATCTCCCCTCGAACATCTGTTAATTTTGACTGTGAGCTGAAATATTCATAATTTATCCTTTTATGCCCCACCTAGAGGCAATGTGTTTTCGGTCTATTGCCTCTAGGTGGGACATAAAAGGGGGAAAATATGAATATTTCAGCTTAGAGTCCATCTGTACAGCTACAGGCTCTAGTTTGTTGTTAACGTTTTTGGCCAAGATAGTTTTATTTGGTAATGGTGAAGTCCAATCAATTTGAAACTTGAATTTTCTGTTTGAATTTTCTTGGTGTTCAGCTGTTTTGTGATTTTACTCTTAGTGCGCATGTTCGATATGATATGATCTTTCTAGTTTTATTAACACTAGAACACACCCGCGAAATCGCGGGCATTTAAAGCGTATTTGAAAGGATGTAAAGTGTTGTAGGAAGAATTTTGTAAAAGATTTAATGGCTTGAAAATTTCAGGAAAAATATCAAAAGTCATAGGTACATGGGGACAGGAAAATGTTTTTTTTTACCCTCCTCCTTTTTTTTCCAAAATTCCCATTTTTTGTTTTCTATTAATTTCATCATGAACATACATTTAGTGTACATGTATTATAAACATTCCAGTCAGGAGCCTGTAATTAAGTGGTTCAGTGATATTTGTTTTTCGTTCATTTTTTGTACATTAATAAGGATGTTAGTTTTCTCATTTGAATTGTTTTACATTGTCATTTCGGGGCATTTTATATCAGACTATGCAGTATCGGCTTTTGCTTATTGTTGAAGGCCGCAAGGTGACCTTTAGATGTTAATTTCGGTGTCATTTTGGTCTCTTGTGGAGAGCTGTCTCATTGGCATTCATACCACCTCTTCTTTTTTTTGTAAAACATTTAGTGACTTTAGAATTTCAGAAAAGGTATCAAAAGTCATAGGTAATTTGGGACAGGATCATTGTTTTTCTAGCCCGGCTCCTCCTTTTTCCACAAAAAAAATTCCCTTTTTTTTTGTTTCTATTAATTAATTTTAATGACACATGAATAATTTTAGCGCTCATCTGTATATTATGCACATTCATTAAAGGGGGGTCGGGGCAGAGGAGGATTATTGGGGCCCGCCCCCCTTTTCTGGAAAATAATTGGTTGCTTATATAGGGAATCACTGAAGCATGACCGGAGCGGGCCCCTCTTAGGCAGTCATCGGGCCCCTGCGTATGAAAATTTCTGGATCCGTCACTGCGGAGGGGCCCTGATCCCAATATCCCGGGCTTAAAAACATGAAATCCCTAGGTTCTGAATTTATTATACAAATTAAATATCTCGACATCCCGAAATTCGAAAAATGAAATCCCGGATCCCGAAATGGTTTATCCTGAAATTTCAATCTTAAAAACGTTCCAGACGTCCCGAAAGTGTATTTTCTTTTTACAGTCAATTCTCAGTTTAATAATTGATCCACAGCGGTCATTGATATATAATTCAGACCCTCTCTATTAAATAAACCCTGTGACTGCCGTGGATAGTAAACTTAAAAATGATATCAGACAGAAAATACACTTTATTCGTAGTATATGTATTTGATTCAAAGTAAACAGAAAAACGCAAACCGGAGGTCTAATCTGACTAAATTTCGTCCAATGACGGAAACATATCCGGACGTCTTTTTTCTCGTTTTTCACCCAAAATAACTCAATCTGAATAATCATATGAATGGATGACAAATGCGATTATGCACTGTACACATAGGACACAGAGGCATGATGATTAATTTATTGTGGAAAGAAGAGAAGCGACACCCAAAATGAGGTCTTCTCGTTTAATTGTATAGATATCAGAGTTTTTGATTCCAATTTCACTTAATATATAAAATGATACTGCTAGGGGATCATTTTTGTAATATGGACTCATTAATTCTTGTTCGTTATGTTATATAACCATCAGATGATTTTCTCGTGAAGTCGAATAAACTATTATTTCAAGCATTGTTCAATCGTTTCTGATTTTCGGAAATTTTTAAACAGTTATCAGTTTCATACAATAAACTGACAGTACTGTTTAAAATCTCAATCCCGCTGTTACGCTTTTAATGATAAATTATGTAAGGCAAGGATTAAGATTTGTTTGGGCAGATGTTCGGACTCCTTGGTTTCTGTGGTTTTTATATTCTATGATACAGGGAAAACATTTTGCCCCATAGCATCCATGTTTCGTTCTTTATTTGACAGCATTAGCTTATTCAAAGGTCTTCCATTAATTAAAGATACTAGATTACTTTTCTTTCGACTTAGACCCCAAAAATTATCACTACAAATATATGCAAAATGGTATGCTCACACTTGTTAAAGCATAGAAACTGTCATATTCCTATTTTGGTGAAGCATTTTCTTTAAATCATTAAGGGCATACGATACAGTTACAGGGGAGGTACATGTAATGACGTTGCTAACGTCAAACTGTGACATATCGGGAAAACATGCATTTTTCGACTGATTTTTATCGTTCACACTGATTTAATTTGAAAACGAGTGCATAAACCCCTATTTTTTAAAACGACATTTTTTTTTTCATTTAGCAGGGAGATTATTTGGACAAAATTTTATAACACTAAATAGTGCAATTTTTTTAATTCAATAAAAATTACATTTTTTTCTCAATTCATGACCATTTGATAAATATGAGTTATTTCTGAATAAGAAATGCATACATTTTTAGGATACTTATAAAATATAGAAATTAGAAATTATTTAACAAAAAACAATTTGTGTTTATCTTTTAAAACAAAAAAGTTATGGTTTTCTTTCGAAAGGAAAAATACGGCCACAAATCGGAACTTGTGGCAAATAAACAAAATTTCGACCTCATTTAACTCAAAAAGTAGCGCATGGAGGTATATTGTTTATTACATATTTGATTTAATCAGGCAAACAATAGCCTATATGCAAATTTTCATCATCTTGTAAATACAGGATCAAAACTGTAGCGTATGCTCGTAAACGTTGCATCTTTAAATGTTAATTACGATCGATCGACAGGAAATGAGTGAGTGATTGGAGCAGCGACGGTAAATGATAGTTACATTGAAAGTGAGTTAGAAGGAGCCCGAATACAAGAAAAATAGTGAAAGTAAGAAAATGGGGAGGGATAGAAAGAGATTTTGAAGATAGGGTAAACAAGAGCTAGTGAGTTAATGTGAATGAGAGTGGAATTGAGTGAAAAGGGTGTTGTAGAGCGTATCATCAAAATTAGAAAGAATAAAATGGAAGGCATGTATGTATTGGAGAGAAAGAACGTAGAGAATAAGTGTGAACGAGAGAAGCGTGTGAATGAGAAAGAGTGTTGTTGTTCCATTAATTGATATATATATATATATATCCGATGGATACATCTGTTGTAGGGTTGTCACTGACTCAGACGTACTTATGAATATAATATATATTTTCTGTGACTGTATCTTACATTAATTTTTAGGATCCTTAACTATAGATAATTTAGCTGATCTGTAACAATAACATCTTCATGCCTTATATATCATGTACTGTAGTACGCCGCTATGTTAAAACTGACGTGGAAAGGTAACACATGGCCAGCGAAAGCTCTTTTTTGAAAGCCCAGGTGGTCGTGTGGTCTAGCGGACGGCTGCAGTGAAGGCGATTTGGTGTCACGATATCACAGTATCATGGGTTCGAATCCCGGCGAGGTAAGAACCAAAAATTTGCGAAAGCAAATTTACAGATCTAACATTGTTGGGTTGATGTTTAGACGAGTTGTATATATAGAGAATAATACATGGCAAAATCCGTATCATATGTCGTATCATCCCGAGACATCAATATCAGCCCAAGAGCCTTTAGGCCCGAGGGATGATATTGGTCGAGGGTGATACGGCATGTGATACGGATTTTGCTATGTATTATTCGCTTTATCATATATTTCAACAGAAGAGTATTATATTATATGAACTGTTTTCTGATCCATAGCACTAGATTATCTCCAGTTCTTCTTTTGTCTTGTTTCAAAGGCCTTAAAAGAACTGCTTAATTACTTATCCGAAGCACCTTACAATTTGCGTGCTGTTGTTTTAAAAAAATATTTAGTTTATTATTGTATTTATTTGTGTGTTTTGTACTTTTTATAGTTGCATTTAGTGTGCCAAAAAATATGAAAAATTGATGTTCGTGACGTCACATACAATATAGAAAACTTGACGTTCGTGACGTCACATGCCAATCACATATCAATTGCACTGCTTTTAATCATTGTAATATATTCTCGTGATAAGGCTTAAATATGTTCGCTACTCTGTTTAAAAATAGCAATCTTTTTAAAAGACTGTTATTATTTGATAGTATTTAAATAAAGGAACTAGAAAGCTGAAACAGTATTAACAGTATACATGGTATTTTTTTATTTTTGAATATTAAATCTGACATTTAATAGTAATTTTCACCAATTATCTAATGGTTCGTGGATTATTTTCTACTCGTGACATAAAATCTAATCTTGGATGACAGCACATTTAAAATAAAGAGAATTTTAATTTTCACATGTCAAAACGTCATTTAAAGAATTAATTTGCAAGTTATTTTCGTATTTTGCCCAATTAAAGATTTTACTTGTAGGGGTTCGTCTTGTTTAGTCTTTAGTTTTCCATGTTTTGTCATGCGTACTTTTATTTGTCTGTTTGTGTTTTTCCTTTTCAGCAATGGCGTTGAAAGTTTATTTTTGATTTATGAGTTTGACTGTCCCTCTGGTATCTTTCGACCCTCTTTTGTCATTAAAATATAGATAAAAAAGGTATATAGACAGCATAATTTAAAATAGTAAATAAAATTTGTGCTTTTTTTTCCGAGGCATTAAAGCGGATGCAATATGAGAACTTTAAGAAATACGTGTTATCTTCACAAAGGATGTCACTGTATACTCGATTGATAGCTTGGTTGGTAAGATTGATTGCTATAAGTATGAAGTAAGCATGGACCTCTTGACACCACAAACATTGACTTTGGCCTATAAAATGTCCTCGGGATTATCCCTATCTCGTAATAATGTCTTGTTCTCACATTTGTCTGTTGTTTTTTTTCGAAATCTACAAGGGTGTCTTTCAAGTGCAAGAGATATGGCTCTCTCTTAAACGCGGGTCAGCCATTTATTGTCCCCTTCCGACGGACTATTATCGTTTCCTCAAGACCATACTTGTAAATAGTGTCAAGGGAGAGCCGAAAATTCAGTCCCTGAAATTTTCATCCCGGACAGGAATCGAACCAAGAACCTTAGTGTTAGTAGTCTTATGCACTAACCTTTACACCTAGGCACTTTACCTTGTCTTTTGCTTAAGAACATTTAGAATAGTTTATGATTGAATACCTGGAATTCAGGCAACCAACAATAAGACAAGGTTAATCGTGCATTGGAAGAAAAATGTCTTCAACATTTGACGAAAAAGGTTAATAGTCGCGGATCGAGGGCGTGTTCCTTTTTGATTTACAACAAACGCTTGTGTATGCGGATATGTGGTTGGAACCCCAACTTTTTTTTATAATTGCATGTATTTGAACCGTCTTTAAAAAATTAAACAGATCCTGGTGCCTGGTAAATACACTTGCAGCTGAACAAAACTGCATACAAAAACCAACCCATTAGAGCACATAATATGTACTTTTCAGTAATAAGTGTCTACAGTCAAAACATGAAAAATATGATAATTAAATTATAAATGTTTACAAGTATAAAGGACGGTTAATGGAGAATTAGGACACACCGCTCATTAATACTCAAGAACAGCAATTACCGACGATTACATTGTCATCGTTGTATAAGGATGTGGATCTTTCATTTCAATATCTTTTTTAATTTTTAAGACATTTTTCTATGTTCTTTTTCAAATTTTAAGTATTTTCCCATATTCTTTCCATACTTTGCATATGTTTCCCTACTGACGTTCCTCATAATTGTTTGGCTGTTTTCCACTAGTTTAATTGTTTTTTTTTCTCTATTATGCAGACCCTCACATATATAATTAAAAAAGTAGGATATATCTATTGCATTTTAAATATATACATAAATATTATATATAAACTACTTAAGTCCCTTTGTCTTTTTCAACATCCACTTGTTTAAAAACAGGATTTGTTCATTTTACAGAATGAAGGACCCCTCTGGAGCCTCTTTTATATTTAGTAGGGAGAAAGTTCGATCATCTCATTATAAATTAAATACATACACGTATCTAAGCTTTTTAAGGTCACTTGTCCCGTAGCCGCTGTACGGTTGTCTGCTTGTTTAACAAGTGGTTGTTATTGTTTCTAGATACTACTGTCTATTACTGCGATACCAAGGTAAGAAACACATTCAATTTTATAAATTGGTATCAGTAAAAGAAAACAGTTCCAATTGGCCGTTTCAGAATCTAAAGCATCAAGGGTAATTTCATTGTTTGTACCCCAAAATGAAAAATAACGTCACGACATTTCTTAAATTTCCATTGTTTATGACATTTTTAACCAATCAGGACGTTTTGGTGTACACTTTTGAAAATATTACCCAGAATGCATTAGATTCTGAAACGGGAAATTGATAAGAAAGTTATATATAGACGTTTCTTTACTTGATAGTTCTTGATAAGAAGTGATAACATGCAGCTTATAAATATTAAGGATTAACTGCAATTTGAAAGGTATGAAAGGTGTGGCGAAACTTAAGGATACGGCAATCAAACGGTGCATAAAAGCCCAAATGATAATTTTTCAAAAACAGAAGGGTGAACATTGATGACGTCATGACATAATTTTAAATTGCTATCAATACTTCACCTACGTAAAATTTGTCCAATTGATATAAAATTGACATGATTGATATATTTGAAATTCTCAAAAAATCCCATACCAGTGCTAGTGGAACTTATTTGCACTTATTCATAAATAAAGAGATACCTACATGTTCAACTTCCATGTCAGGTATAAATCTAGAAAATTTTATCAACAAACGTTTAAATTAAGTGGCTGTTTGCAATTATAGGCAACTGTTTGGTCCTCAACAATGGGAAAACTCATACTGTAAAGTGGTAAAAAAAAAGCGTCTTGAAGAAGAACTCAAAACAATTTAATTGAGAAAAATAAAAAATAACGCCTAATTTATATCAAACCAATATACATAAACATTCAAAAGTCGACATAATTAAAATTTACTATCAAACGCATACTTGACATGCTGGTAGTGCTGATGAAAACACACCAAAACACAAAACATAGCCAAATCCGGACAAGATATCAGAACATTGCGAGAACGATATAAGCTGTCCTAAAAAAATATTCATAAATGAAGAGATTTCTACGTGTTCCATGTCAGTTATAAATCTTGAAAATGTTATCAACAAACGTTTGAATTAAGTGGCTGTAAGCAATTATAGGCAGCTGTTTGGTCCTCAACAATGAGAAAATTCATTTTGTAAAGTCGGCAATAAAAAGCGCCTTAAAGAAAAACTCAAAACAATTCAATTGAGAGAAATAAAAATAAGGCTTATTTATATCAAACCAATATACGGAGAAAAAAATATAGACATGGACCAGTGACAACCACTAAGCCCCCTGATTTAGACAGGCGCACTGAGTATGACGGAGACTAGTTATACATGTTCATAGGCGTTCGTTCCTCCCTTAACATTCGAAATAGTTATTACAGAAAACATAAAACTAGTCGAAAACTCTTTAATTAACAGAGCAATTCAAACCAGAAAAACATCAAACAAAAATAAAGACTGAACTTAATAGGTTGTTTGTCACACCCGTCATCCTAACACTAAAAAACAACTAATAATAACAATACCAGATGCCAATGTGAAATGAATGACAAATGAAGAGATATCTCCCCATAAACTTTCAATTATATATCTCTTAAAACAAGGTCACGGATATTAATTTCTCTGTTCTAAAGTTACATTTTTCATATGGTTCCAATTTATAACAGGCTTTTAAAAAGCTTGTTTTCTTTAAACAGACAGCTAACGTGATTGACAGATGTGCATCTCGTCAATCAAGGTCTCTACATTGGTGCTCGAAGTCGACATATTTAAAATTTACTATCAAACGCACAATTGACACGCGGGGAGTGCTGATGAAAACACATCAAAAAAACAAGTTTGACAAAATATTTACTTTGACTGGCTGACCACTTAATTTACAGGAATGATTTCATTGAATATATTACAGTCTGAGAAGCACTAATTTGATCACTAAGAAGCCTTTTCTCTCTCTACTTGTAGTATGTCATTAAAACTCTCAGCTATTTAATGAAGAGTGAACGCCTTAATGTTATGTGTACCTCTTTAATATAATGGATTTTGAGGACAAAATGTTATACGCATCAACACATGACATTCCCTGATTTGAAGACTTCTGACATAGAACGAACAAATACAGATATGCCAGTATTCTACATTTTCGCAGGCACCAACTATTCCTACAATTTAAGATATCTACTACAAGAGATAATCATTAAGATATAACAACAAAAGAGAAGAACAACTGTAAAAACTCAATAAAAGGGTCAGCTGATTGGGATAATACAAATAAGACAATTACATCTAAAAAAGCTTTAAGAACCACAGTACTCATTTAAAAGTACTCGAAGAAATGAAAACATGTTCAAAGACATTTACATCTAAAACAGAAAGTCAGGCATTTAAAAAAAATGCAATCTGTTCATATCCAACGGATTTAGTGATTAGACGTCATAAACTTAAACAAAAATATATTGACTGTTTTAGGGCATTACAATAGTACAAACTTATCTTGACACGTTAAGTAATATGCATGACATACTTTAGAGAAAAAATCTGTGTGAAATGCATTAGAATCGGAATAACAGTACTGTATTTGAAGAGTTACCACCGTCAGTTTTGATGTGACAGTCTCAAAAATCCGTTTTACAGTCTCCGCTACGCATCACCAGTTAAACTGCATTTGCAACCGTCAAATCAACAATTGACGGCATTTGTGACCGTCAAATGACAATTGACGGCATTTGCGTCCGTCAAATCGACAATTGACGGCAAATCAACAATGGACGGTGGCAACTCTTCGACTACAATATTGTTATTCCTAAATTGTCCAGTAAATGTTTGTTTGTTTGACGATTTCATATCTTATGTTTGTCTTTTATTCGTTTTGTTTGACGATTTCATATCTTATGTTTATATTTTGTCTTTTTCAAGGTTTGGGATATTCAGGTTTTTACGTAAAAGATGTCACCGACACTGTAACAATTCATTTTGAAATTCGAAAACAATCTGACCCTGACCTTGAACATATTTTGTTCAATGCATGTAGATTCGACGATAATCTTAGAAAATATGTATTCAGACCTGTAATCTAACAAGTTACAGGAAGAAAGATTAACCGAAAAACAGCAAAATATCAATAAAATAATAAAAAAAATGTGTTTCTAAACATCTATTTTCTTTAATGATATAAATGAACGCAAGGTACTTTGTTTCAACGCATGTAGATTTAACAATGATCTTAGAAAATATGTATTCAGACCTGTAATCTAACAAGTTATAGGAAGTAAGATTAACCGAATTTTTTTACCGCAAAATATCAATAAAATAATAAAAAAAATATTGTGTTTCTAAACATCTATTTTCTTTAATGATATAAATGAACGCAATGTACTTTGTTTCAACGCATGTAGATTCGACGATAAGCTTAGAAAATATGTATTCGGATCTGTAATCTAACAAGTTATAGGAAGTAAGATTAACCGAAATTTTGATCAGCAAAATATCAATAAAATACAAAAATAAAAATAAAAGATATTTTGTTCCTTAACATCTATATTGTTTAATGATATAAATGAACGCAATAGAACTTTGTTCAACGCATGTAGATTTTACAATAATCTCAGAAAAAATCTAACAAAACTGAAATAATGAACATCAAAATATTATTAATTAAAAATAAAAAATAAATATTGTGTTTCGAAAGATATATATTGTATAATAGCATTTTTTACATAAATAAAATTATAGTACTTTACTTATGTTGACCACTTCAAGTGGATTGAGGTGGGAAAATAGCGTTGACAAAAACTGATTTAATCTCAATGACTCGAAAAGAAACGAGACCGACTGAGCAAAAAGGGTAAGCGTCTCCTGCTTTACATGCAATAACCGGCATGTGAATCGTCACTTGATAATTTGCTCAAAGTAGCAACAAAACTTCACCTTCACCTGCGTACACATACATTTCGTACGATATTCAAAAGCATGTTATTGTAAATCTGACTTTTAATAAAGAATAGTTTGTTATTTATGTTTTGTCAAAATAGTGATTTGGCAGTATCTTGTCAAAGAAACCTTTTTTTCGTCAATATTCACTTTTTATTATTTTTTTCGACACATTGATACTTCACTGATTTAAATTATAAAGCCTTTAATATATATGTAAATTGTTAAGATCTAGCTATTATCGAAATATGTAGACTTCTAGTAAAAGAGGGGCGAAATATACTTAAGGGACATTCAAACTCATAAATCGAAAATAAAAAGAGAAACAGACAAACGATAGTACAAAAGACACAAATAGAAAAACAAAGACTAAGCAAAACGAACCCTATCAGGAACTGGGGATGATCTTTTGAGCCCTTAAAAAGGTTAGCAGATCCTGCTTCACATGTTGCACCTGTCGTGTTAGAAGTGAAATATTTCTGTCTATAACACAATCCGGCGACATCAGAACAATTGACTATACATCACTATAAACTATGATAAATTTTAAAAAGAAAAATGTCAATTGACGGATTTTAAGTACAAAGTCTCCAATATCGATCTCGGATATCAAAACTGTTAGAGTCAATGGTCTCTTATTTATGACAATATCAACTTAGACTTCTATACGTTAGTTCATCAATCTACAAAAAATGGACGCTTCAAACTAGCTAATAGTTCCACCGACCGTGCGAAGCTGATAGTGAAATATTTTCATAGAAATCACCAAAAAAATAATTATTCAATCTCTATTTTGGTTGATTTTCGACCTAGTAAGAACAGTATTTCGTGTTCTGCTGTCTCCTGACTCTGGGCTCTAGACGTCTGTCATGATAAGTATTTATATAGACTCACGAAAGGTGCAATTAGCATTCGCATGTTTAAATTTCTGATTGAAAACGCGGGTTTCGTTCTGATTTTGTTTTATTTTTTCTTTGCTATAACCTTTCATTAATTGCCTCATCAGACAGCAATGACATATGCAATCATAAAGCACAACTCAAAAATATAGTGAACACTGTATTAAATATCGAGGACCAGTTTAAAGTACATTTCAAGCGTCAAGGTCTTATGTCCAGTTTGTCAAATTGTTAAAAAAAACATTATTTAAACCCTGTAAATTTCAAGATGGAACTAAATTAGCAGTAGTAAAGTTTTTTTTGTTGTCTATTTCTATTTTACATTTCGTATGACATTTAAGAGAAGATCGTGAAGGGTGTGGTCGCACTAACGGACGAGAGATAAAATTGCCATTGTACGAGGCCGAGCAAAACAAATATATGTATATACAAAGTAAATATTTTACGTTGCATTCTATCAATTTGCAACAAAATAAAATGGCGTAAGAAGAAAAAAACGTTTTCGATGTATTTTACATGTGCAGCAAGATTACAATTACATTTTCGTATGGAGAATACATTCCTAAATTCATCTGATATTGAATAGCTGGTAGCTGTAACTGCGTATTTAAATTAAAAAAATCATTAGTCGAGTTAGTGTCTGGACATGAAAGAACCTACATTTTCTCCAACAAATACCTTTTTAAAATCTTTATCGAAACATTGTTTATTTCACAGATTTTAATTATTCGTCTTTGCCTTTTTTATATATATAATTTGATTTTGTTTTAAGTATTTTTTTCCCCGATATACTGAGACTAGGTATAGGAAGATGTGATATGAGCGCTAATGAGACAACTCTCCATCCAAATAACAATTTATAAAAGTAAACCATTATAGGTCAATGTACGGCCTTCAACATGGAGCCTTGGCTCATATTATGCAAAAAGATCATCCGCCCATTCCATATATATCAGGTTCTTATTATTTAAAAAAAAAATGACACGGGTATAGTGAAAACAATAAAGTGAGAAAAAACATTTATAATTATAATTATACTGGTTCTAAATAAGCATAAATATTTTGTATGTCATTTTTAAACGGGTTCTAATAGCATATATTTCTAAAATGTTTCACAGAAATCAAAAGTCCTATATCCAATCGTATCTTTAAGGAAGTACTTTATTGTTTTTAATTTGGTCTTAGCGGCGGCCTCGGTGGACGAGTTGTCAAAGAAGTTCATCAACTGTATCACTAGCGTTTCAACACTGAGGTTTAAAGTTCAAACCACACACGTTGGAGACCTAGGTGCGTTTGGCTCCTATTTAAATTCCCGACTGTGCAAAGGCTGTATAGGCTGTCAACGTCGTCAAAAATACCCTTTGCTGTCCTAGCTTAATAAACTATCGCAGGATTGTCAGAACTTTTTTCACATAGATCAATGTTTTTTTCTGGGAACTCCAGGTACCACCACCTATAAAAAAATGTACGTTACAAAATAGTTGATTGTGCAATTGTTAAATTGGTAAACACACAAATCAATCAATCTCTTTTGTTGGTTTTTCACCAAGAACATACTGTGTTTGATGCTCTTCTGTGTACCCAGAAAGGTTAGGATATTGTATACAGTATAGTTTATTACAGTAAAAGGAAAAGTGGTTTTGTGGCATGCCAAACCTCGCAATTTAATGGCAATGTTAAATATAACATTGAAATGACAACATAATTTGACGCGTAATATTTTTTTCTGTCTATGAAGAAATAACATAAAAAAAAAATTGGTGCACACTTAATAACGCGCGTAGCGGGTTATTTAACAGTTAGCCGACCGTGCAAGGGCTGTATCGCCAGTCAAGGTCGTTAAAAACTTCCATTTGTTGTATTTAACAGTGTGCACCACATTTTTTATGTTATTTCGAATAGACAGAAAAAATATTAAAGTCATTTCTTATAATTTAATTCTAAATTCCATTGTAAACCGTAGAAAACCATGAAAAAAACGTTGATGACGTCACGGTCACATGACTCAATTATGTCTATGGGCTCATAATAAAATAACGTCAGCCAATCAAAAGACGCGTCAGATCCAAAATCAAATTATCTTAGTACATCGGAGATTACATGTAATTCCTGATTTTAGTAATAACATGTAATTTCTTATTTCATTTATCTACTGTAACATATATACTTATGCTTTGCTCATTGCGTGTGTTATGATATCTTAATCGCTCGTCCGTACGTGCGATCACTCATTGACGGTGTGCTTCAAAATATCAATCAAGAAAGAAAAATAAAGAAATAGATAAACAGCAATACGTGCACTCCAGCAAATGTAATGCCTATTTGATATTGACAGAATTTAGTGCACCTTTGTTTTAACGCATTTGATAAACGAGACATGTGAATCTATATACAACAAATACTTTTAATTCAAGACCTTGACGTTTGAAATGTACTTTTAACTGGTCATTGACATTTTATATTATTTTATTGTGGTTTCAAGTTGTGTTTTCACGATTGCTCAAGTGATTGTCCTCTGGTGAGGTAATTTATGAAAGGTCGGAATTTAAAAAAAAACATACAAATCAGAACTAATCTTTTAATAATCCATTTTTGATTTAAACCTTCGAATTTCAAGTGTACTATTCGCTAGTCTGTTTTTATAAGCAGCATGATAAACGCACAGAGACAATATTGCAAAGTCCGCGAGTCTGTTTTTATTTAGTCAGCATGATAGACGCACAGAGACTATCTAGTCTGTTTATTTAGTCATCAATAGACGCACAGAGACTATCTAGTCTGTTTATTTAGTCAGCATGATAGACGCACAGAGACACGCGAGTCTGTTTATTTAGTCAGCATGATAGACGCACATAGACACGCGAGTCTATTTATTTAGTCAGCATGATAGACGCACAGAGACACGCGAGTCTATTTATTTAGTCAGCATGCTAGAAGCACAGAGACACGCGAGTCTGTTCATTTAGTCAGCATGGTAGACTCACAGAGTCACGCGATACTTTTTATTTAGTCGGCATGATAGACGCACCGAGTCGAGTCAGCAGCAGAGCTATAAATCAGTTCTATGTCGAAAAGCAACAAAATTAAGATTTACTGATTTTTTATGATTACCAAACATTGCACTAGCAGCTATTTTGTACATTCATTATAAAGATGGAGAAGACCAAAATTCACAGACAAACACCGACATAAGTTAAGAATCCTACGCTAGTTTATTAGAATGAGAGTAGAAAGTAAAATCACAAAAATTCTGAACTCCAAGTTCAATCACATAAAACGAATGGATAAAAATATCCCCCTATATTGTGTTTGTGTTGTTGCAACAGGTTTGTGTATGCGCCTAGTGCAGTTTGGAGTCACAGGTTTATAGCTTATTTGAATAGGTGAAAAGAAGCCGAGTGCTTAAGTCTTTCCTGCTAGAACATAACCTTTACACTTGCAAGACTTCTACCGTGCCTCTCTGCAACATCACATGGTAACTAAGATCTAGTGTTTTAGGCCAAACTGTAGAAGATTTCGGAGTAGCAAGGACCCTACAGATGAATTGTGTAGGCCCACCTACGTGTGGATATGTCCTAGCACTCATCAACATTGCCCCAGCTATGGGTTAATAGCCGGCTATATAAAAGTCGTCAGCCTTGGAAGACAATTCATCTAGGAAAAGAAAACTCTTATATAAAATTCCGTATTTTTGACTCGTCGGCCTTGGTCGGCAATGGATCGATAGGACAGAAACCTTGAGAAAAGATTCTCTGGTTCTACAGGTTGGGGATTGAGCGATAGGCCGACAACCTATCCTTGTAAAAAAAATGTTCGCGCCTTATGCGACACATGGCTCTAACGGGAGTTGTACGTTGTTCTAGTTGAACACACCTGTCACGTGGATGTTTTGAGCTCATAACCTGAGAGTTTACAAGATATTGGTACAGTAAAGGAACTACTAAGAAAACTTGACAAACAAGACCTTAAGCACAATCTAAACTTATAACATTAGCTTCCTTTAAGATACAATATGCGATAGGATTTTTTTATTGAGTGATCGTGCAATAACGATATATTTCAAAATGTCAATGAACAGAAGAAAAATATGACAAAAAACAAGTCCGCTCCTGTCAATGAATTCCAATTGGATATTTAAAGATTTTAAGGGACTTTTGATTTACCAAATTTGATACACGAGAAATAAGATCCTCTACATTATAAAATAACCTCACAATTTAAGACCTTGACATTTGACATGTACTTTAAATAGATCATTGACATTTTAGATTTTTGAATTTAAATTTATATTTTGGCCACGAGCACCACTGAAGAGACATGTATTGTCGAAATGCGCATCTGGTGCAAGAAAATGAATACCGTTAATTTTATTAAAGTTGTGTTTTAACGCTTTTTTATTTCATTGTCGTTTGGTGAGGCAATATGTGAAAGTCATAAATAATAAGGTCACCTGTTATGTTAAACTTACAACCTTAGTTCAGACAAGCTAGTGATACAGTAGACGAACAACTTATAGGACTTTATTATCGACACCAGCAGGACAGATCAAGTTTTAAAACTGACATAGTACGTTCTTTGAGTTGAGATTTTTTATTCTTCTTAAATTATGTATGCATTTAAGAACTCGTAAGAAAAAAAATCACAAACAGAGCATTTTTCTTACTGAGAACCAGTTAATTGAAAAATTTTGATGCAAGGTTTGCAATTTATTGTAATTATTTACACTAAAACAGTTTTTATAAAATACTATTTTGTAGTATAATGATAACTATCAGGTCACCGAATTATTTGTTGGCAGAAATAAAAATCATTTATATGAAAAAGCGAAAAAGGTATAACTTAAACTTGAGACGTTACAATATATAGGAATAACTTGAGAAGTTTTTGTTGGCAAAACGAAAGGTTCTTTGGCAAAACAACTGCCCATATAATAAAGTAAACGGTACCAATTTTCTTGCACCAGATGTGCATTTTGACAACACATGTCTCTTCAGTGATGCTCGTGGCCAAAATATTTAAAATCCAAAGCTTATAAAATAGATGCAGAGCTATAATCCGAAAGGTCCAAAAAGTATGGTGATACCCTCGGGGACTAATAGTCCACCAGCAGAGGCATCGACCATATAATTGTTTGGCCAAACTCCGAAGAAATTTAAAGTCTGAGTTACAGCTTCAAATGTTTCAAGTGAGAGCATGTGTTAGTTATTAAACCAGGTTTAATCAACCATTTTCAACATATGAAATACCGATACCAAGTCAGGAATAATACAGTTGATATCAATTCGTTTTATGTGTCTGTTAGGATTTGGCATTTGATTTAGGATTTTTCGTTTTGAATTTTCCGCGGAGTTCATTTTTTTTTTGTGATTTTACTTTTCCCTAATATTATATTCTGAATCCTTTGAAATGTATCAAGAAAATGTTTTGGTATACTAAGTCTCATGAATTACTAAGATAACTAGACCATTGCAACCCGTTTCACACATTGCAAATCAGATTCTTTCAGTGGTAGCTGGAGGGTTAATTTCAATAAGCCTCACTATAATGTGCCAAAACTGTTGAAGCATCAAAGAATTTTGATGATGGATATTTTGCGTGATGTCCTTTTTCTGTCTTTTACTTTTTTCTTTAAAGTTCACAGTATGATGTGGTCGTTATGTTTGGCATGATATTTTTGATATTAAATGGTTCGTGCTAATACATCTCTATTCCAAACATCCTAATATAATATACGGTTAAGATTAATTTGTTTTACTGTTCGTTTTTGTGCAGTGAGCACCTTGACGATCCTATATAAAATGTCAATAAACAGAAACAAAACATACATAAACTGCAACACGTTGGAACCTATATTATGCAAATGCTAAACATTTGAGACGTTGACGTTTTAAAAGTAGTTTAAAACTGGTCATTCACATTTCATGTTTTTTTTGTATTTTTACAGTGTATATTTGTGTTTTACGATTACTTATACCATTGTCATCTTGTGAGGTAATATATGAAAGGTCAGAAACAAGAAAAGAATGTGACAAACAAATAAAAAATACAACAGGCATTTTTTTCATTTAAGATTTAAACATGTGAATACTAAGTGTACTATTCACGAATCTGTTTATGTATTCATAATGACATATTCAAAGAGACAACAGGTCTGATTCGAAAGACGAACAGCAACCAAAAAGAAAGAAAGATTGATATTTGGGGTGTACTACCATATACTGCACTATCAGTTTTTCTGTAGTGAAATTTTTGTTATGGGGAGAAAACTGGGGATCCTGGTATCTATGAAGAGTTTATTCTTAGGAAATACACCTACCGAAGTTTAAAAAAAACTGACAATCCTACCCTAGTAAATTAAAATAGAACTAATTGCCACGTGTTTTGTTTGAGCTCATAACCAATGAGTTTTCAAGCTAGTGATAAAGTGATCTGCTAAGATAATTTGACAACCAAGACCCATAGCAGAGTCAAAAATTATAGAAATACAATCGTGCGTTCTTTGAGATGCAAAACGGGATGGGATCTTTTATCTATTGAGCGTACAATAACCCCTTTTTTGATCTCTTTAAAAATGTCAATGACCAAAAGAAAAACCAAAAAATTACCAGCAACACGTCCGCTTCTGTAAATGAATTTCAGTTCGATAAAATTAAAATTCAACCTGCGAATGACAAGTGTACTATAAACGAGCCTGTTTTTTTACAAATCATGACAGACGTTCAGAAACAAACTAGCAGAGTAGATAAACAGCAGAGCTATCAAGAATATCTAGGACGCAAGGCAAGATAAAAAATTAAAGATTTATTGATTTTTGGTGCTTACTGTAACATCTTGCACTATTAGTTATTTTATTGCGTACTTTTTATATATGTCTAGGAGACCACAGTTCCCAGGAAAAACCCGTCCTAAGTTTAAGAAAAGTGACAATTCTAGAATTATAAATAAAACAGTAGTCGAATGCACTTTACACGTGTTTTGTTTGATCTCATAATCTCAGAGTTTTTTAAGCTATCGATACAATTAATAAGCTTCTAAGACTCATAGCAGAATCTAAAATTGTAAAAATACTATAGTCCCTTTTTTTAAATACAAAATGGGATTGTATTTTGATTTAGTGTTCGTGCTATAACCCCCTTCACGTTTTCTTTCAAAATGTCACTCAACAGATCAAAACAAAATCAGTAATACGGTAGCTGCTGATTATTCATTCCAATTTGATATTTACAGATTTTAAGGGACCTTTGATTTAGCAAATTTGATAATTTAGATTCTTTTTTTAAAACTAACAGCTTTAAACTTTGACGTTCAACATGTACTCTAAACCGATCATTGACATTTTAGTTTTTTTCACATAAGTTTATAGTTGTGTTTTACGCTTATTTTTTTCATTGTCGTCTAGTGGGGCAATATATGAAAGGTCATCACAATGAAAAAAATAAATAAACACATAAGAATAAAATAATAAATATGAAAATGTGAATGCCAAGTTTACAATTCACGAGTCTTTATATATTCACCATAGCAGACGCCATGAGGAGACGGATCTGAGTCGGAGAACAGCAGTGCACTGAATACAGTTCGTCATATATCAAAATGCAACAAAAAAGATTAATGGATTGATGATTGGCTTTTACCACCTTATATTGTACTACCAGATAGTTCGTAGTGTTGATTTTTTTTTACAGCAAGAGACCGGAGATGCTAAGAAAAAAACACCGACCTAAGTTAAGAAAACTGACAATCCTACACTAGTAAATGAAGCTATAACGAATCTGCTACTGTTTAAGGTTGACAAGCAAGTAATACAGTAGATAAACTACTAAGACAACTTGTCCACCGATGCCCACCAATGAGACCAATGCAAGATTAAGAACAAACATAGTACTTCCATAAGTATACCTAATGGGATTGATGTAAAAAAAAATACATTTTGGAACCCGTTGAAAAAATTACGAACGAAACATTTTAATACTTACTGAAAAACAATAATTTTGGGGTCGGTTAATTATTATCTTGGCAGAAATGATTCAGTCTCCATTTATCAAGGAAACAATAATTCGCTAAAAATCGATTATTTAGATAAAAAGTAAAGACGATCAAAATCAAAATCTGTGAACGAAACAATGTTTTGAAAAAAACCCAGTGCAAAGTATTTGTTTTCGAGAAGGAAACGGAAAGTACGTGACAAAACAGTATTTAATCACTTTTTACCCAGACACCAATTTTATCAAACATAGGAGTTATAGCTACAAGCTTTTGAATATCGAATTGTGGAACGTATTATCTATAAGAGGGTGTGGTTATAATCTAGTTACTAAGGTGAGTAATATGTGAGTATCGATTAACATGCCGGGTATTGCGTGCTCAGCAGAAGAAGTCAACGCGATTCCATCTTTTTTTACCATCTCTCAATCAATGTAAAAGAGGGATGAAAGATACCAAAGGGACAGCCAAACTTATAAATCTTAAACAAACTGACAACGCCATGGCTAAAAATGAAAACGTCAAAAAACAAACAATAGTACACATGACACAACATAGAAAACTAAAGAATAAACAACACGAACCCCACCAAAAACTAGGGGTGGTCTCAGGTGCTCCGGAAGGTTAATTGTTCAACATCAGTTAAATACTATAGAATTCTTTTATATCAATAAACAATATATATGTTTAGAAGCACAATATATTTTTTTTTGTTTTATTGATATTGTGCTGTTTGAAGTTTTGGTTAAATTTCAAATCTTTAAATAAATTTCAGGTCTGAATACATATTTTCTAAGATTGTCGTCGATGCGTTGAATAAAAGATGTTCTAGGTCAAGGTTTGATCGTCTTGGAATTTCAATATATGTTGTTCTGGCGTCAGTAACAGTATCTAATCACTTTTTTCAGACACCAAATTTATTAAACATCAGAGTTATAGCTACAAGCTTTTGAAGATCGAATTATGGTACGTATTATCTATAAAATTGTGTAGTTAGAATCTAGTTACTAAGGGGAGTAAAATGTGAGTATCGATTTACATGACGGGTACTGCGTGCTGAGCAGAAGAGGTTAACGCGATTCCATCTGTTTTTACTATCGCTCAATCAGTGTAAATTATTAAACATCAGTAAAGTACTATAGCATTCTTTTATATCAATAAACAATATATATATATTTATGTTAAGAAGCACAATTCATTTTTTTTATTTTCTTGATATTGTGCTGTTTGAAGTTTTGGTTTTAACTAAATTTCAGGTCTGAATACATATTTTCTTAGATTGTCGTCGAATCTACATGCGTTGAACAAAAGATGTTCTAGGTCAAGGTTACATCGTCTTGGAATTTCAATATATGTTGTTCTGGTGTCGGTAACATCTTTTACGCGGAAACCTGAGTACCCCAAACCTTTAAATAAAAATACAAATATTATAAAATGATCGAACAAAAAGAACAAAAAATCATTCGACAATACAGTATATACCAGCTACAACAACAACTGAAAAGTAATAACAAAGCTGGAATTCTCTATGTTCGTACAAGAGTTGATATACTTATTTTCATCATTAATAACTGAAATTGAAGAACACAATATCCACTACATCTTGAAGAATTACAGCACATTTCAGACAGTATGTAGCTAATGGTAGTATCTTTGGTTAGCTTGCTTGTTAGCTGAACCGTGAAGTCATTGTTAGGTAAGGTAAACTTCCCTCCTTTAATAGTAGACTAGCCCAACAGATAAACAAATCTGTATCTCTGTAGGGCTAAGCTACTATTAACGGAGGGAAGTTTACCTTACCTAACAATGACTTCACGGTTCAGCTAACAAGCAAGCTAACCCAAGATATCAACATTAGCTACATACTGACTGAAATGTGCTGTAATATTGTTCTACAGTTTGTCATACATATAAATAAATGTTTAAAGCCCAGGCCATATTTTTACTGTTGTTATTCTCAAATCATAACCAGTGTATATAAAGTGCGAATCCAGCTAGTTCATTTTTACTGTTATATGCGGGTATGTCTATTGTAGAATAAAGGATCAAGGCAAAACTGTATTTGTTTACGTTTTGAAAATATCAAGTTAAAGGATTTTAAGTTAAGTTTTAACATATTTTTATTGTGATATGTCTTTATAATATACAAACATAGCATTAAAGTTCAAATAAGTGTTATAAAAGCATCATAATATAGCATATCGATTATTGGAAGCGATCCATTTTAACTATAGATGCGATGAATTATCACTGTTAGTGCAGTCATTATTAATGTAGAATTTTAAAAGATGCGAGGAATTTTTATTGTAGAATTATGTGATAAATGCACTTGCAACAAATGAAAGAAAACTTAGTTGATGACTTAAGGATTTATGATACATGTATTTTCAAATTGAAAGACAAACTCCTCATTCATTCTTCATCAAATATATACTTTTCGAACTTGTAACAAAAGCGATTCTCAAAATGTCATATTGTATTCTTCAGATTACATTTCTCCTTGATTTTAACTTATATAGGGAATCACTGGAGCGTGACAGCTGCGGGCCCTCTTAAGCATTATAAATATATTAAAAAAGTAGCGTGGATTTTTTTTATCCCTTTTTATCCCGTCTCGTTTCGTTTTTGAGCCATATATAGATGTCGTATGACAATGAGACAACTATCCATCCGAGTCACAATTTATAAAAATAGACCATTATACGTCAAAATACGGTTTCCAACACGGAGTCTCACAACGAATAGAAAGTTATAAAGGGCTCCAGTGTAAAACCTTTTAAACGTGAAAACAAAGGTGCAATCTATATCAAGATGTACGTAATTAGTGGTGAAGTGTCATGGAAATGGATAAAAAAAAATAAGGATAAAGATCCCTATACGCTTTATAAGAAACTAAATGGAATACATTTGAAATAAATGTTATTTCTGTTGAATTTATTAGAGTGTTTTAAAACCAAACTTTCCTCCGTAAGTTAAATTTTATCAAATCTTTCTCTTACTTTATCTATTGTTTGAGCTAGTCTGCTAAATTAAGGCTTTACAGCTAATTTCCTAATGCATGTAAAGCAAAACTTTGGTTGGCTTGCTTGATTTGTTTGTATAATTGTTATACAAACTTTGTAAATTAGATTGACATTTTTAAACAATATGAATAGGCATAGTTTAACCTGTATTTTTAATATTTGAATTAAATTGGGTGTTATCATAATGATTATCCAATAAAAAAAAGCAAGCAAATCAACTAAAGTCTTGCTCTAAATGCTTAAAGAAATGAGCTGTAATAGATAAAAAAAAATTATACAGTGAAAATGCACCGCATATACAATAATAATGATTCGCTCCACAGTGAAAATGAAAAAAATAGTATCATTATTCGACAGTAAACATGACTAGCATTACGAAATCATCATAGTGGAATTTAGTTAAATATGAAGAAACTGAATGACAAAGCATATTCTACGTTATACAACTTTAATAATTGTATTAAAATGAATATTTTTACTGCAACAACATCTTACTTGTTAGTTATAAAGCACCTGCACGATCTGTTCGTGAAATGTCCTAAATATTCACCTATTTTGGTATATATTTCACAGCTGAATGGCTTTAGGCGCGATAAAACTCCGCTCGCATCTCTTACTTTGTTTTTTTAGTATTATGTATTTCTGAACATATACATTTTAACTAATTTTCTTCATTTTCTTCAAAAATTATAAAAAGTTCGTCTGTTTGTTTATCATTCTACATTAGACATTTATCGCATATACAGTAAAAATGATATTTTAGGATCCGCACTTTACATACACTGATAACTGTGTGTCTTAAAGGATTTTGGTTGTTGTTGTATGATTTGTATTAACATAATCAGTTAAACTTTTTCATTTGGTTTTTGCAGTTTAATCTTCTGTCCATAGGGAAAATTTTGCGTAAAGGCTTGACAAAAACAGTACAATCTCATTAAAACATACCTCCAATAATTGGTGTACCTGGTGGAACCGGAAGGGCAGCTTTGATGTTTTGGAAACTTGGATCATCAATGTTAATTTGACATTCAGGATTTCGTCTCCCAGAAAAAATCAGCAAAGTAATTAAAAGAAGTTCCATTTCTCTGTAAAAGATTTTTTCTACGTTATTTAGAATAGTTTTAAGATTTCTGATTCCTGGTCAAGATTTGACAACACCTTATGTCCTATATGTCTATCGGAACATCCCCTACAACGGTTTTTATTATGTGTTGAATTGTCAAGCAATGTTGACCTAAATAATCACTGTATATTGGTGACATTGTTTGTCGAAAGGCTGATCTCGTGTATACAAATTTGTCCAATTAAATTTACCAACTGAAGGATACATATCCCACTGATTCAAAATAATAAGTTTTTTAAAGGTTCGTTATGAATTGAAAGCGTATCATTAACCATGTTAACGTCACAGACAAGGCAGAAACAAAGTAACTGTCCGTGGCCACGTTTTGAGGTCAAAACAGTTGAAATCATGGCAATAAATCTCCTTAGTTATTTTTTAAAATTTACATAAGCATTTTTTTATAGGCATTTTTAAAATGTTTCAAAACTGCGTTTCAACTGTATATTAAAAAACTATGAATATAACATAACATTACTAGTAGTTGTTTAAAATTTAATGGCACTGCATAGATAAAGTTAAAAACGAGAGTAGCGATACTCCTCAAGAAGAGTTAACTCATCTAGTCAAATAAAAACAAAAAACATAATTTTGTATAGCCTTATTAAGTTATATTCCCACATTCAAATACGAGTAAAAATCAATAGCAACAAGTAACTATTTAAAATTGTTTGTTAATACGCAAAAGTATGCAGATCAAAACGTGATCAAGTGTGTAGTATAAAAAGTAGAAAATCAAAACTGTCAACAGAATCAAAAGGACCATACTACAGTTGTTGATTTATATGTAGTCTTCAGGATCAAATGAACATGAAATATTATGAGGGATCTGCCATTCGACACCGATTTCATCTATTGAATGTAGATATTCACAATTAGCTGAAAAATACATCAGAAACTTGAATTACAACGCGGTGACAGAGGCAATTACCCTTTATGCAAAAGTGACAAACACACTAATTATTTTTATCCATCTGATTCGTTTAACCTTTTCAACTGTTCCAGGAAAAGTTTGAGATTATGTTAACATGTTTAAACCCGCCACACTATGTATGTATGTGCCTGTCCCAAGCCAGGCGCCTGTAATTTACTGGTTGTCGTTTGTTTATGTGTTACATATTTGTTTTTTCGTTAATTTGTTGTACATATATTAGGCAGTTCGTGTTCTTGTTTTAATCGTCTCGCAATTGTCATTTCGAGGCCTTTTATAGCTGACTATGCGGTACGGGCTCTGCTCATTGTTGAAGTCCATGCGATGACCTATAGTTGTTAATTTCTGTGTCATTTTGGTACCTTGAGAAGAGTTGACTCAGTGGAAATCATACCACATCTTCTTTTTTTACATTAGAACCGCGCCAAATTCAACCATGTAGGACAGACAAGAGAAAAATGCAAATTATTAGTCCCTATGTTCATGATAACAGAAACATTATTCAAAAGAACTGAACAGATGCCTGAAATTAACATTGCATTCAATAGTCAAATTTAGAGTTGATAAAACGAACAGAACAGTTGTTACATGGAAAAAGACCTTACCTGAAATAAACAAACTTGTTAAACAAATGTAAAAATAATGTTTAGCCACAACTCCAAAAAATGTATTGAAACCGATGTCCGAGTTACCGATTAATGAATGGACAAATTTGAGAACCAATTCTGATTTGCTATGAAATAGTGATATTTATTGATGAATACCTCAGCTATCCTGTAACAAAAACCTTAACAAGTCAGATAACAAAGTGCTTTAGTCAAACTCTAGGATTGGGCTGAACTTGATTGTATTAGACTGGACTTAACTCTCAAGGCTAAGCTAGAAAGATCAAGCCTTTAATTAAAATACATCTTCTTCATTCTTTCAACTGTGTCGCCTTTTTTTATGAGGTTAGGGTATATGCTTATATTTTAATGTTTTCCGCAATGAAAACAAACTGATATGTTATGCAAAATTATCTTTTATCAAACATAACTGTTTGTTTTAGAAGCAATTTAATTTGTCATTAATTGTGTTTAATTCATTCTGTGTGGATACATTGTAAGACAGTTAATACAATTCGTCGTTTCAGAATCTAATGCATACTGTGTAATATGTTCAAAAGCGTACACCAAAGCGTTTTGATTGGTTTAAAACATTATAAACAATGGAAATTCCACCAATGACGTAACGTTATTTTCACTTTGGGGTACGAACAATGAAATTATCCATGATGCTTTAGATTTGAAACGGCCTATTAAAACGTTCAAAATAAAATAGAACAAGTTGATAAATGTGTTACAAAGATAACAATACACAATTTGTACAGGCCTTATGTAATACAATTGTTACTACGATTCTAATTATAACTTGATAGATAAAACATCTGTTCTGGAGGTCGAATAATGACACGATGAATAGACTTAATCAATCAAAAAGTGATTAAACTACAAATATGTATCAACATTTATATCAACAGTGGAATACCATCACTTAATACACTTCGGTGTTGACATGAATATCAATAATGTGGTCATTTTTATAAATATCCTGTTTACAAAACTTTGAATTTTTCGAAAAACTAAGGATTTTCTTATCCCAGGCATAGATTACCTTAGCCGTATTTGGCACAACTTTTTGGAATTTTGGATCCTCAATGCTCTTCAACTTTGTACTTGTTTGGTTTTATAAATATTTTGATACGAGCGTCACTGATGAGTCTTATGTAAACGAAACGCGCGTCTGGCGTACTAAATTATAATCCTGGTACCTTTGATAAATATTAATACTACGTCTTACATATGACAGGCAAATAATAAATTTAAATTATATTATTGAATATAACAGCATCAACAAACAAGAGGATCTAAAGGGTTGTGTCGCTCATCTTGGAATATTCAACAAAGGACACACGTCAGATGGATTCATGACAAAATTGTGTTTTGGTGATGGTGATGTGTTTGTAGATCTTACTTTACTGAACATTCTTTCTGCTTACAATTACTGTATCTCTCTCTATAATGATATGGCGGCCATCTTGATTGTTTGGCCGGGTCATCGGACACATTTTTTTAAACTAAACGAAGGACGACGACGGACGACGACGGACGACAGACGCCAAGTGATGAGAAAAGAAGTCCAATTTTTCGTCCAGTCTAGACTTTTCCAGAGATGTACTGTTCATTTATTTATTCGTAAATACGTAAATAGGTCATAATACATACACACATGTTGCGTTGATATACAATGCAGATAGGGGAGCGTCGTTTTACAATATGTATTAGTGATGATTATTCAGCTCTAGCATATGTTTTAGAATGTAAACTAGTGCACATAGCTTCTATCTCTATCAATATATTGGCTACCATTGCTACACTTTGTTTCGTTGTATTAAATATATTAAATATACACACAATACTAAATATTTGTCTGCATGTTATCACTTCTTATCAAGAACAATAAAATACAGAAATGTCAATGCATAACGTTCTTATCAATAAATCGTTAAAAATTATGAGACTGAATGTGCTTCTTACCTTTATATAATTCTCAGATGTGTGTACGTTACAATTAAAAACTATGTGTTAAATTCAGGCAGATAACCTTGCAGCGGCTACCGTCAAAGTGCACTGAAATAGTTAAGATAGCACGTACTTGTATATATTTAAATTATAATTAGATGATCGAACTTTCTCCTAACTAAATTTAAAAGAGGCTCTAAAGGGGTCCTGTATTTTTGTTCAAAGAAAAAATCATGTATATAAAAAAGTGGATGGTAAACTTACCTTATTAGATTGTTAATGTCTGTGTCATTTCGCTATTTGTGGACAGTTGTCTCATTGGCAATCATTTTTTTTTATACTTATGGTGAAACGCGATAAAAGTAATCTAAAGAAGAAAGGACGGTCAAACTCATACATCGAAAACAAAAAAAAACACCAAAAAAATAAAAAGACAAACAGAAAAAAATAATAGAACACAAGACACAACATAGGAAACTTATGAGTACGCATTTACTATTATATATGATTTACATGTTCATTTCAAATACAATATTTTAATATACCTTCAAAATAATTGATATGAGCGTCTGCACGGGTTGATCATAATTTATAAAGAAGTATGTAAAGAATGGTGAAATTATTTTAAAATAACATAGAAAAATGGATTTGAAATTAAAATAATACTGAAATGAAAGACTCCCTATCCACATCCTTATACAAACGTTGACAATTTAATCATCTGTAATTACTGTTCTTGAATACCAGATGAGTGGTTTGTTCTTATTATCAATTAACTGTCTTTTGTACTTGTAAACGTTTATAATTTAATTATCATACGTTTCATATTTAATTGCAGACACTTATCACTGAAAAAAAGATAGTAGGTTCATGATTGTGTTGAGGTTTGTAGGTAATTTTGTTCAGTAGCATGTTTATTTACCAGGCGCGGATCTGGCTTACTTTAAAAGGCGGTTCCAATAAATGCATTTCTGAAAAAGTGAGGGGTTCCAACCACATGTCCGCATACACAAGCATTAGTTGTGAAACAAAAAGGAACACGCCCTGGATCCGCCTCTGTTAACCCTTTTCATTAGATGTTGATGACATGTTGGTTTATTCTATGCAATATTGACCTTGTCTTATTGTTAAGTTGGTTGCCTGCATTCTATGTAATTCATCATACATTATTCAAAATCTTCTTTATCAACATAAAAAACGAAAAATACGTCCATAGAGATCAAATCTCCTCTCAAATATCATTCATTATAACGTTACAATTCCAGTTTGCACTCATAACCAACCAGAAACATTTTGATATAAGCCGGTTCTGAACTGCAGAACGAGAAAAAAAATAGATAACTAAATTGAAGAGGTCATAAGACGAAGAAAATTGGTAATTAGAACGCTGCATTTGAAATGGAAGAACATCGATTTCTCACTGTTTGACAACACGTGTTCTCCATTTTACCGTCGTAGTTTCAATGTTTTTAAACAAACAATCGGTTAACTCAACTTTGGAAAACTACGAATTATTGATTAATTTTCATTTAGTTCTTCGTCGAAATGTATGTATGCTGATTGTAGTTTGCTACCCGTCAAATTGGCAATGTGTATTCATGATAAAAATGTATTACCAGGCATGCATACCAGGTCTTCTTATTTTTATGCAACAAACAATTCCTTGTGTAGACTCGGCATTGTTGATGGTACACGATTGAAATAGATCGCGTATGACGAAAAAAAAGTAAATTTAAGATAGGGGCGGGAATTTGGCTTTCAATTTTTTAAGAAATTCAAAATTATAATTCGTCTATACGTAAAGTGTGACACTCTACATATATAAGGCATTGGATTATAAATTTGTAGTGATAACTGACATTGTTGCATATTTTAACAACCCACGCCTCCGGAAAACACATGTTCTTATTTTGAAAAGGTTTTAATAATGTATAGAGACAGTCCAGAGGACATTTAATATACCAAAGAGTCCATGCTAACTTTAGGAAAATAGCAATCAAGCAAAGCTTCATATCGGGTCATATTTACCATTTCACATTCTACTGACTCAATCGAAATCTTAAATTGTGCATGATAAGCAAATAATTTGCAAGTTAATTCTTTACATGATACAATGTTTGACTTGTAGAAATTTTAAGTCTCTTTATTCTTAATTTGCTGTCAACTGAAATTAGAATTTCATGTCACGAGTATAAAATTAATTGACAAATCATCAGCAAATTTGTGGAATTACTATTAAATGTCAGATTTGCTATTTAAGACTTAAAATGACAATGAAAATTATTAATATTTAGATAAGTTGTACAATCACCAAAATACTGATCTCCGCGTAAAATTGAAAACGAAAAGTCCCTAATCCAATGGCAAATCAGAAGCTCAAAACACATCAAACGAATGGATAACAACCTTCATATTTCTGACTTGGTACAGGCATTTTCGTATGTAGAAAATTGTGGATTGAACCTGGTTTTATAGCTCGCTTAACTTCTCACTTGTCGCATTTAAATTGCATGAAACTACTTGGATGCTGATTTACCACGTTCTTTTATAGATGCTATGTCGGGATAAACTTATAACAGGTGCTGTAGTCGACATATTTAAATGACAAATAAACCACCTCTGTAAAATGTGTAAGGTGCAGTCAATTCTTTACCATAAGTTTTCAAATTTATAAATTGCTATTAATCTATTACCCTATGTCATAATATACCTTGCCCCAAACATTTAATCATATCTCTCATATCTATTAACTCTTTTTCATATATGGTTTGTCTATAGAGTGTTTTTGTTTTATCATGTAGTTAATATTGTTTTCTCATGCAAATATCTTTTATCTGTAATTATTTATGGATTATCGTTGATCATCTAATTCATATAAGGTTGATTTTCGCGCTTGAGTTGGTATGGCGAAAGTTGGAAAAGCAATCGAGTTAAGATGACTAATGATAATCTATTTATAGATATTTTATCGATGACGACGTTGTTCATGTCATTGACAACGACCATGTGCACCCTAAGTGTCTAGCAATATTTTTTCATATCACTCTACTGTGCTGAGAAAGGAAATTGTCAGTCAGAAAGATCAAAGGAAAATTTCTTTCAATTGCGATCAGTATTGTTACTAAAAAAAAATTGCAGTAAATATAATGTTGATACACTTATTGAATCATTTTGGTTTTTGTAAGCCCAAGTATCAAAAAAAAACAATTCAAACTTATTTTCTTCTCCAGTAGCAACTAACAGACGGACGGAGAGTGATATCAATATCTCAGATGGCTTTTTTGGTCAGATTAACTTATCGAATGTGATAAAAATGTGTGAAATCTTAAAACGATAGTATAATCTAAAATATACATTTAATTTTGAGCATGTATCTTGATAATATCTTAGCACTGATTTATGACAATGGCCGTTGGTTTTTCAATTGTCCAAAAATTGCTTTAATTAAGTGTTACAGGTATTATGACGAGTAAATACAATTCGTTTACATTTGGTGTAAGGTAGAATTGTTGAGTCCTTTCTACAGCTGTAACATTTCCAATAGTGTCACCAGATGCAAAAGTGTGTCTAACAACAATATGAGTCGCTCCTTTGAAACTTGGAACAGTATCGTAGTGAAATAATTGGCCAAATTGTAAATAAAATATATTGTGAATTTATTTAAAACTAAATGATTTTGATGAGGAGAACTTTCAATAACTTTAAAATAGATCGAAAGTTGTAAATTATAAATCATTATGATGCAATAGCAGTTTGCAAGTTGTTACTTTTTTTATTTTAGTATATGTATATTTTGATATATGTTGATACCTCTAAACTGATTATCTGTTGCAAAGTATCGCTGATGTGAGACTGGCAGATGGGCGCATTAAATGTCGTAGTTTTCTAATAACTGACAACGCTATGGCTTAAAATGAAAAAAATCATACGGACAAAACAATAGTACATATGACACAACATAGAAAACTAAAGAATAAGCAACACATACCCCTACAAAAATTAGAGGTGATCTCAGGAAGGGTAAGCAGATCCTGCTCCACATGTGGCACCCGTCGTGTTGCTTATGTTAACACAAATCCAGTTAATAGTCTAATTTGGTAGGTCACATTCATGAAAGGGAAGGGGATTGTAGTTACCACGTAAGGAACATATCTGATATCATTTGTGAAATTGTTATTCCATAACGGTCAACCAACTCGTGATGGCGTTAGTAAAATGTATTTATTTAAATTGACACTCGTCGTGTTGCGATCATGATAGTCCATGTTTAGAGGTATGTCGATGATTACGTACTTAGCAATAGCAGATTTGTAAAATATCTTTCTTGACATAGATAAACGATAAGGAATTGTAAATTATAATTGTCTCCTAAATACCTATCGGGATTGGAAAATTTTAAATAAAACATAGTTTCTGTGACAAAAGGTTTGTATGACCAAAATCTCTAAAAAAGCAAGAACTTTGAAGAAAAAATACAAAATACAACCGAAAATATAATAATAGCTCAACGATATCAAGAGATTTCTCTTGTTTTCGGGTAACCGGTTATGCCAATACAAATAACCAATAGATTGACGACCATCAAATCGTAATAACGGTTTTTAAAGGGACTATACCGATATAACCAGACAAATCTGAATCTCTATTGAAAATACATAAACAAGAGGAACGAACACCCTCAATTTATGATTAATTGCGATAATCAATCAGAGATACAGAATTCATATTGTACGATTTGATTGAAAAAAGGCCAATATGGGGCTTAACCGAATACACGTTTTTAGATAACTAGATGCGTACTAGGATTTTAAGTGTCAATTTGTTATTCACAATGACAAACAAACCCAAAGAAAACGTAATCTTTCAATCTAACCATCAATGGGGACATTATCTTACCTAATTTAACAAAAACACACGACATTTTAAAGCGTGTTTATTTTTTTGTTACCTGATCATTACATGCATTCAATATAACATTCTGTGTGTGCTGTTTTAATCGTTTAAATCAACATGTTGATTCATTCAATATTGAAAAGAATAGCCAGTTTGTTGTTTTAACGATACGGTAACGCTTTCTTTGTTAGTAAACATTTTAAGGGTTTTGTTTGAAACAACAGTATTGAATTCGTCAAGTCGACAGAGGATTTATGACATTTAAAATGATTTATAGCTTTCAAACTTGCGTGTAACATAAAATATTGCATGTTAACTTCGCAAATACAAAAGCAATGTTTGTCATAAAGATATGCATCTTAACAGTGAATATAACATGTCTTTTAAAACTTGTTTTAACAGATATGTGAACTAATACTTCCCCATCATTAAAGGCACAAATACGTCTGTGTTATATCTTTCGTTCATCTTTAAAATCGAATATGTTTATCAGCTTTAACCTTTAACATGTGTACACAAATATGTTTTTTGTTTTATTGGTAACTGTCACAATGACTGGTAAATAATTCTTCTAACGTAATATACACTTTTTTTTAAATTTCAAATGTATTTCAGAAACAAGTGAATTTAAAGATAGTTAAATACTTGTTAACAAAACTAAAAGTTGTATATTTGGAGCTTAAATGTATAAGTCGTTTTAAGAATAGGAATTACTTCTTTTCAGACATGAATTGTCATAGTCATGAATAAAATGTTTACAAAACTTTTTTTCTTAAAAAAACGAAATATGTTTCACCCTACGAATTGATTGCTTTGTATCTGTATATGTACACTTTTGGGAGTTTATAATCCAAAATGCTCCCTTTTATTTTTTATCAAATCGCAAACATTGATAAAAATGTCGTCTGACGAAAGCAATTTAGTACCTTGTTTTATGATGATTTTATTGTTTTTCATAAAAAATAAGTTAAATTTTGGGTAAACTTCTATATCATAACTTTTAACCGATTGAAATAGAATTGCTATAAAGACAAACGGTATACAATTTACTATCTACAACCAAACCTGTGTCCGTTATTTCAATCACCTTAGAAGGTGAATTGAATTGGTGTGTCATAATTTTCTATGATCAAGGTATTTCAAAAGATATGTAATACACGAAAATATGTATTCGAGATGATTGTAGTCGATCTTCTTAAGAAGAAGTACAATAGGATATGTTTGGAACGATTATCATAGATTTTCAAACGATTGCAAAGTTACTGATGTTAGCTCACTATCTTTAGAATATTAGTTCGTTTCTTAATCATTACACCAAGGAGGTTATATGTGAAGGAAAGAGGAAGAACGGCGTTAATTACACATAACATGTTCCTTCCTTTTCTGTAAGTGTGATTAAATTATTTCAGATAGATCTGGTCGAAAAAGGAGTGTTTTCTTATTTACTCATCCGAGTAAGAGCGGAAAAACCGGAACCGAAAAAATCAAATTTTCAAAAAATGGGGTCGTCGTTCATTTAAGCTCACAATGTGCCTTCGAAAGTTGCTGAAATTTTACAGCTATTTAGTTTAAGTACAGCTTATTTGAAAAATGAAGGTTACCGATGAATTAAAAAAGATATTTCATTTTTTTTTTGCTTTCCTCAATTTTCTATGATATTACTTACCAATTAACATGGGTAGCATCGTATATACTTTAAAGACGATATACTTTCGAGATTCGCGCCAAATTATATTGCTTGATTAACAAGACAAAATTTAAACTGATGTCATCACACGGAACAGCCTGTAACATCATAGGACCGTATCAAGTGGGTGATACAACTTTCGATTCTTTAAAGACAAATCCCTCTATTGTTTATGCGCATATACCAGCGCAACAGTACTATGCCGTTAGCGTTTTATGACGTCGTGGTTTCCGCGAACTCGAAACGTTAATGAGAGTTATTCCTCTTTGAGCCGATGGATAGAGTGACAAACGTTTTGATAAATAGATTTTCCGAGATGAAAATGAAAATTGTTTTTATATAATAGACATGTTCCAGAATTGGATATATAAATTAATTATGTGAATTAAGTGTGTCTGAAACAAACAACAAAACAGCAAATGATAAAATGTATGAATAAACAGAGAGTTAACTATACAGCAAACTAACAACTGTCAAGAAACGAAACAAAAATCTGGATACTCGACAACAAGATGGAGGGGGATAGGACCTTTATCGGGACTCTGGGATCGGGTGTTTTAAGCTCGGGATTTCGGGATACGGGAATCCTTTTTAACTTTACTTTATTTAAATTCGGGACCCGGGGATTTCGTTTTTTTTTAAGTCCGGGATTTCGGGATTGGCCAATCATATTATAATATAAAACTAATTTCCATACTTTGCTACATGTATGGATTTATATGTTCTATAAAGACAATCTCTTTGGTAGCCTAGGTTTTAAATTGTATTTATATTTCCACAAATCAGTAAGAAAGTACGAAAATCATCAATCATGTCATCAAAATTCTATGTATCTATAGAAATAGAAGCCTTGCGTTCCTATATGGATATGGCAAATTGCACATACGTCTTGTGAATGTGTAAGACGATAACATTTTTACACGAATATAATATTCAGATTTCTGATAAGCACCAACAAATCAGTAACCAAACGATGCATACGTGTAAAATAAAGTCCTTCTAGAGAAGTTAACATTTACGCTTCTAACATTGTAGGTTTTTGTATTTGACCACTCCCGAGTATGATCCGATTTGCCAAACTGTTATATTTATGTACTAGGTGCGCAATTTTTATTTTATTATAAAAAACAACATAAGCGTGTCTGTGTTTAAAAGTTGTCGGAGTGATGCATTAAAGAGTAATGCATATGCAACAAGAATGTGTCCAAATTACACGTATGCCCAACTCACACTATCATTTTCAATGTTCAATGGACAGTGATATTGGGTAAAATAATCTAATATGGCATTAAAACTAGAAAGATCATGTGACTGTCATAAGCAACATGTTTACTAAGTTTCAAGTTGATTGGACTTCAGCTTTATCAAAAAACTACCTTGACCTAAAACTTTGACCTGAAATTTGCACTTTCATTTTCTATGTTCAGTGTACCTTGAAATTGGGGTCAAAAGTCAAATTTGGTCTTTAAATTAGAAAGATCATATCATAAGCACCAAGAACTTCAAAAACTACCTTGATTAAAAACTTTAACCTGAAGCGGGACAGACGGACGGACGGACGAACGGACGCACAGACCAGAAAACATAATGCCCCTCTACTAGTCTATCGTAGGTGGGGCATAAAAAATCAATAGTTGATTTGAGAAAAAAAAGTCTGACTAGGTTCCATTCATAATCATGATATGACAACTGTATGAGTATATTTAGACCGAGTTTCTATCAACATGACGGAATATTTTGATATGATAGATGCATATGGATGAATGATCAAAACAGTAGTATGTTAAATAGATCCCGTTAACACTTGCACGAAATTGAATCGATCTTTTAAGAGCATCTCTCATTTACGATCTTTTTAGAACTTGTGATTTTAAATTTAATATACATTGCAATCCTAAAATAATCGCATTTCGTTAAAAAAACCCACCTCGCAGACAATAGAATAAGGAAATATTTTGTTCATTAGATGTGCTTCTGCATTTATTAATTATCTTTTTGATTAATATGTCATAAATCCTTTTAAAACAAAGAAATGTCAGAATAATTTTACTTATAACGGTCATTTTGTTTGAAGATGAGGAATTTACAGAAAATAACAAGAAAAAAATAATAATAATGAATAAACACAATTGAAAAGATATTACTTGAAATGTGCATCGATTAACACACGTTTATTTAGCGAATACGGAACAAATAAGTAACGGTATCAGTCGAGCACTGAAACGGGTCCTGTCCAAGGTCAGGAGCTTGTAATTAAGTAGTTGTCGTTTGTTTAAGTGCTACATATTTGTTTTTCATGTATTTATTTTTTGTTCATAAATTAAGCCGTTATTTTCTCGTTTGAATTGTTTTTCATTTGTCATTTCTGGACCTTTTATAGCTTTATACGCATTATGAGATGTGCTAATTGTTGAAGGCCGTACGGTGACCTATTATAAATAGTTCATGTGTCAATTGGTCTCTTGTGGAAATTTGTATTATTTGCTATCATATATTTATCTTTCAGAAAAAATGCGCAAAAGAACGACGCATACATTTTTTGTATCTTCATGTTCTGTCAAATCATTTGAGTATACGGATGAAACTCTGAAATCAATTACTTATAAGAATATATTAAACTGACCATGCGCAGATTTATTTTCATATCTACATAACATATTTTGAATTGTAGATCGAATTATCTAAGCGTTTAAACTTAAACACAGATCAGGGTTGCGTTCAATTTCGTAGCGGCTACATAGGGCTACGTAGATTAATGACTATTGAACATGTACCTAGTCTAGCTGCTACATATATATTGATTGCAACTAGCCTAGCTACTCGTTCATACGATAAACATCTATGTAGAACTACGTATATAGATATCCGCTACGATATGAACGGAACCCGGTTCATAAAAAAAATCAATCTTTTTAAAACTACATTTGGAAGTGGTATTTTTAAGTCCGATTTTTCTGAGTCATATTTGCAATATCGGCTCCTCGATCTTTATTGTTAGGGGTCTTAGATTTCTATAGATTTTAAGTTATTATCATCAAAATAAAAAGGAACAACATTCTTAACCGCGAAATTAGAATTCATGATATCGAAAGCAAAGGTCTGTCTTGTCTTTCAAATATACTTTGACTGAACTATGAAATAATATAAAAAATGTATTCACTATTTTAAGAAGAATTTCTGTTCAACACATAAGCACTATAAATAAGTTGAACAGAAATGTTGTTCATAGAAGCATGATCCATTTGCGTGTACATTTGTTCAACGCATTGTTTTCCAACCACCGCATTTATATTACGTGTCTGTGAAACTGACTGAAAACTAAGTACTATCACGTGTAAATTAATATACATTAATAGTAGTTGAAAACAAACAAACAACATAACAGCAAATAACGAGAACTGTGTTGTCCGTAATTTGTATAGGAATAACGCCAAATCCGGCGGAACGGCTTTCGACGTAATATTAGAATTGGCGCAATGTATTCCCGCCATTTCAAATTGTTTACCCTTTTGTAGAAATATCTCTTTTTCCATTCCGGTGACCCCATCGTTATTATTTTCCACTCAGAAATTGGTAATGTTATCAAAATAGTTTGTATTAACAACTTGGTTAACAGAACAAACAAGTTTTATGGGAAACCAACTTTTAAAAAAAACATTACACTGATATTGACTAGAGGTCCCGATTTCCAAATTCCATGAAAAAGACGGCGTTTTTTTCTTTTTTTTTTTTGCCCAATTTTTTCTATTCTTTGTTATTTATTTTGCCCATTATTCTGCACTTACTGTTCATTATTCTCTACTCTGTAAACCCCATTCAGACTCTCTTACATACAAGTTTTTCTGTTGTTTTATTATAATACAATTACACAATGTACAATGGTTTCTTTAACATCATGTGTTCAATAGTGAGTTTTGATTTATCATTTTGGCAATGGATCTTATAACACATGTTTTGAGAGAAAAATAATTACAATTCACACCGTAAAACAAGAAAGTAAAACATGTTAAATAAGTTTGTTTACAACAGTTTCATTTAATGTCTACAAGTCATGACTTATTTCGCTATCTTAAATTTAAACAGGTGTTTGTATCGACAGTAACCATATTTTGAATGTTCTATGCTTTCTCAAGAAAATACTATGGGAAGGCAAGTATTATGTAGACGAAACGCGCGTCTGGCGTACTAAATTATAATCCTGGTACCTTTGATAACTATTATGTGCGTAGCTGTATTTGAAATACCTAATTGAAAAGGAGTGTTGTTCTAATTTATATTTTTTTTCTGTGGGTTATGCGGGTAAAAAAAAGTGCCGTTTCCGGGGGAAATACTATTTTTTGGAACACCCCTTATCAGGTTGAGTATTGTTTTTGCACTGCTCTAATTCAAATTGACTAGCTTTTTAAAAGACAGGTGTACAGTTTAAAATTAAACATCACATAATTGAAAATGCCGGACAAATTGCAAGGGTATAACCTTTTTTTTGGGGGGGAGTCACATTTAGGCCATAGGAAATTTGACAGTAAATTATGCTCTCTATATTTTTTATACGATTAACATTGGCACGTTTATTCTTTCCAAAACTATGAAATAATAATCAAATAATCAAATATGACTTTTAAATATTCGTAATAAAATCATTGGATACAAATTTTTCAATACAACCAACCAGGGGAATGTCAAAATTTTACCTTTATATCACATACAAATCAAAATAGACGAACATTCAAACAATAGCTTAGCTCTTTTCTAATCCAAACATTGTATTAAAAGAAATGTAATCTTAAAATTTAAACAATGTGATATAAATGTCTTGCTTCCAAAGCGCTTTTTTGAATTTTCCCTCCTCAGGAGCTTAAAGTCAAAATATTCAACAATGATTCAATCGATTTAATAATTTGTAACAGAAGCAAAGCTTCAAATCATTATGTAGGGATAACTCTACCTCAAGAAAACATTCATGTATGTTGATTTGTTGTTCAATGACAAACTTTGAATGCTATTTTTAAACATGGTTTAAAGACATTACAATTCTTTCTTTTAATTTATTTGTTTTTTTTAGATTGACTTTTTTATATTTATGAATCACAAAATCAGTACTGTACTTCCAATATAAAAAAAATCAGAAAAAAAATTGAAGTTTTTTCTAATCAATCAGTAGTGTATTTTGAAAGATATTAACAACTGTTTCCTGTAGAAATTCGCATATACACTAGAATTTACACCAATGATATTTATAATAACTATCAATAGATAGGTCCAATCTTTTTCGGCTGCATTTGAAAAATATATAAACAATATGTTTAACATACAAAATGCAATGATTGGTTCAGTCTTTCAATAAATACTCAATTGATTGACAAGTCACATGACAAGTGACATGGCAGATCACAATTAAGTCAATAAATTCTCCATATATTGACAAGTCACATGACCAGTGACATGGCAACTCACATGATAATGTCAATAAATACTCAAGAAATTGACAAGGCACATGACCAGTGACTTGACAATTTAGATGGCAAGTTAGATGACAAGTCACATGACAATTGGTAAAACTATAGAAAAAGATGAATACACTCCTGTCAGCAATGTGTTTTTGTTTTTATTTGATAAACAAGCACACAACTTGGTAGCAATTAAAAAGTTCTCATACTCGGTATTAAATTGAGGCGGAGAACGCCATGTCTATTGTTTCTTTGATATGTAGGTCTAGGGATATAAAAAATGTACCAAATCAGAATAAGTGTTTAGTGTTATTGAGAGAAAATCATAAATGTATCTGAATGTGAAATTAAATTATCTGTCTTTTTCAATCTTTTTATTTTTGAGAAGTGTCTGACGAAACTTTGACTCTTATACATAATATGTGAAATTATAACAATACAATGGAAACTGTCGGGTTAGTTTTGGTTTATTATTAAGTCTTTTTTTCATCTCATGATATAAACATATTTTCTTTTTTAAACATTATAGCTTTAGAGATTTTTTTCTCATTTCAACACATTTAAAGATCAGAATAGAACTAATATACCAAATCATACAGCACATGGTCATTATGTCGACAGTAAATAAAGCTGTATGGAATAATTACAGTTTAAATGCACAGGGTTCGGATTCGAATTAGCATATAGTTAGTTCTGATTTAACACTAACTTAATGTATAGTTTGTTTGAATATCTATTGTTCAGTGTAAAAGTGTTTTTGTAGTTGCTCATAAGAATATGAAAAGAGCAGAAATCTATAAAAATTAAAAAGAAACATAAACGTGGAATGATTTCCAATCACTTTTTTCAGAATTATAGGTTAAGGCATTGAAACATTTGAAAGATATTATAGGATAACTGTGAAAAAAAGGAAACTAGATGACTCAATTAAACTCTGTTCATGCTCTATTCCGCCATTGTAATTTGTTTATCTGCTTTGCAAGATGCACAGTAATACTGTTTCTTTTGCGTAAAGAACGAAAAATATTCCAGATGATCCTGTCGTGCACAGTGAAGTTAGTATGAAACATGATCTTTACTAATTATTGAGAGTTGTCGCTCTTTTCACTAATTTTATTTTACAAATATCGTTTCTGAACGTCGGTTTACTTTAAAATGTGTCCCATTTTTTTAATTATAGAATCAAAATTAAACAATACTGTTTTGTCTGTTTTGGAAAAAGAGTCCTGCAATTGATATATAGGAAGGCAGCCTATGATGGTATATTTTGTCGTTCTTTGGCAAAATGAGTGAACAATCTTTGACTAGTCAATCAAGATTTAACTATTCAAGGTAAAAAAAACATAAACAGTACATATACGGATGAATGATTAATGTTAAACGTAAAGTGGCGTTAAATAATATAACAGGATAACTGTGAAGTAAACATCTATTTCATCAACAAAACATGGATATCGTTGTTGAATTCGTGTTATGATTTATAGGTTAGCAACTCTTTTTCAGTGATAATATGTTAATCGTTGTCTCAACCTATTTAATTGATTGATTTGTTTTAAGAGCAGTGAAAAGATATGTGAAATCCTTTAAAGAGTAACAACCAAGACGAGGACTTTTTGTGTGAAAGCATTATTGACTCGCTTTGATTCAAATTTGAGGAAAAAAGTTTTTGTTTTAATTAACACTATTTTTCTTAATTAATGAAACAAGGGTTATCACGCTAAGCGCAACAAAATGACATAAAGCTCATAAAGTTTGCAAACTTACATACTAGAAATATTAAGTTAGATATAATTTTGAATTATGTGTGGATAGCGAGGAATAGATTAAGATATGAGGCAGATATTTAATTTCGGTAGTACTCACAATCTCAAGTTCATTTTGGTTATAATGAGATATTAGCACTCAGTGAAATTTGGGTTAGTGCGTGGCATGACATCATTAATTTATTTGAAAGTGTAGGTAAAGAACTTTGCAAGATGCTGTTCTTTATATCTTTGAAAATCAACTTGCCAGTCGCTGTTAACAATGAATACCAATTAGAATACCGACTGCTTACTGAAAAATAAATCCATAAAATCAAACAAATTTCTTATTTATAAGACATTCAAGCATTTTTGTAGTATCATCTTTGGTTTATTTGATGTGGGATCTTTAAAGTATTTCTCACTAAAGTGAGATTTTACATGACCAAAAAAACGAGGAATGTAAATCTAAGTTTCCGAATTTTTTTGTAGAAAAGGTTCATTTTAATAAGATGATGTATCATTCTTTCGACTTACCAGGGCAAATAAAAGTGTTAAACGAGGAATTGTTTGATAAATGATGTAAATTTAGAAGGATAACGAAAACCGATTTTGTAATAGATAGATTTTTAGTTGTTTTTAAAACACCCGCTTATTGATACTGTTGATTTAATATACATCATCACTATTTGTAATCAATTGCAATCTTTAAGTGTATACAGCTTTTTTATATTGTATTTACTTTCAATTTAGAAAAAAAGTATAGCCATTTTGAATTGCAAATAAACACTTTTTAATACAAAAAGAATGATTGACATCAATGTGGAAAGTGGACTAAGATAGCGTTTATCACATTATATATATATTTCTAAAATTGATCTGATTATTTATTTCTAATCAACTGCAATTACGCCTTTCCGTTATCCAAATTATTTCATAAATAGCTGTTTTATATATAAAGATAAAAAATCTACTTTTCAAGTTAGAAATAAGCAAAACAAGGTTGAAGTTTCGTTGTTTCCTTGCTTAGTGTTTGATTCTGGTAAGAAAACCTTGCAGCTCATAAGAAAACTGCGTTTTGAAAATAATTTTGTTTGAGATTTATAAGGACTTTCGCGTTTCATATTATACAAGTTATATATTCTTTCAGCCAAATATTTCTTCGAATTGTTAAGCATTATTTTGAAGCGTGTAAAATAGGACAAGATCATACGTTATAAACACAGCACACTTATCTTCAAGTCAGATTTTTAAAGTACTGATTTGGTTTACTGAAATCAAAATTTACGGAAGGCATAGATTTTTATCATTTTCCAATGGGTTTGGCAGTTATATTCGCTCAATTTAAATCTGTCACACGCTTGGCATGAAATACGACCCTGGCGTCCAAGGTCATGTTAAAATTGATGACACATTTATTGCTAGCTTGAATATTTTTACGATAATTCTAACTTTTTTAATGTATTTCACTTAGAAGACATTAGAATAAATATATGCACGTATCACAGGTGTGTTATTTCAGTTAATTTATAAGTAAATACACAAGGGATTTCAATACTTGTGATATAGATAGAAACACAACCACATATCATATATATTACCTGGAAGCATCATCCTAGTAAGGCAGTAAATCATATTTCTGAAAAACTAACAATTTGAAATGAAAAATCATGAATTTTATTATAAATTTTGCTAATAAGTCTCCACTTAAAGATATAGATATCAAGACCCAGGAACGGGCAGTTCTCATTGTTTAAATAAGCTTTATTCAAAGTCAGTTCAGCTGGATGCATCTTTTTATTGCACATGCTAAGGTCATCATTATTGAGAGCCAAAATAGCATACAGGAAACTCAATAACCGCAAAATGATAATCAAGGCGTATACCTCAAAAACAAGCACACGGACCATTAATTTGTTTCTGCTCTTCTAATTCCTTTATTCAAACACTAGCAGTTTTAAAGGTCATTCAAAAAAAGGTTTTTATTTTAAAACAAGAACCCTGTTTCAAAATAATCTCAATTTATTGTTTGACAGATCAGATTACTAGATTACTATACTTATAATTAAATTTAAAGACTAAGAATACATGGTCTTAGGGAGTCGATATAATGCCACAACATGTCTCTTCTTTAGTAAGCGTGAAAGTTATGTTGAATTGATTTCAATAGCTCTTCCATGAAACTCTATTTCAACATTTTTTTTATGTAAGGAGCACATCCCTGAAATGAAGACCGATTAGTGTGACATGCTACATCCATGTAATCATCCTTACGTAATAGTTAAGATATTTTTACGTTATTATGATAGTGCAGATAGTTTACTATGTTACAACTGAGAAATTGGAACTTAAACTATTTTCTATCAGCTTCTAGTTATATGTTGTCGATCTCTTTGTTCATAACGACGAAAAGAATATGATATATAATAAGGTAGATCTTCAATTTTAGGTAGAATCTATAGTTTCCAGTCACATTTATCGGATTTTCTACAAATTCATATTTTAAAAGATAAGCCGCGAGCCACAATGTGACCTTATTTGGCGAGAGACCCCATCGAAAGAACTAAAACGCTTCACATTGTGTTGAACAGCTGATAGTTTACGATTGTATTACAAAGAAAACACGAATATCTGTACATCGTTCAATCGTCTTTTTCGCCCCTCCCCCGGCCCTCCCTTAAACCGCCTTGACGACAGCAAGCTTGATAACGTCCCCTTACAGATAGACTCGTCGCTGACAACTTCCCCTCAGAAATTAAAGTCGATCACAAATCCCTGATGGTAAATACCACATAATATCTTAAAAGGTTTATTGTAATATTATGTTCAATGATTTAATCGCTTTGACGAGATACAACTATAATTTTACAAATAATATCCATAGTTTCAGATAAGATAACGAATTCGTGACTCTTTTCTGTAGCTAAACAAAAAGAAAGTATAAAGGTTTTTAATTTCTGAGATTAAATTTCGCATCCATTAGATATAAACCGAAGACAACAATAACGCATTTGTATACCAAATTGTATGACCGATTTAACTAACACTATATATAACATAGATATGATTTATATACCTAAAACATACTTTTATTTAAAAAGAAAGAATTAATCAAAGTGATTGTATTACAGAAACACGCACATTATGCTTTGACTCGGTACAAACATATGAAGTATAATGAATATCCTTCTTATGTCACGAATAGTATTGTCACATCATCTCTTGGTTTGAAATCTCTATAAAACAATAACATACCAACATGACGGTGAAATGAAATGTCTCTTATTAATAAATACACTGATTTTTCTGAGTGAAAGAATTTTCTTCTTTCAGAGAAACATAAACACGATTACAATGTCTTTCAAAGTGAGAAATATAAGGTACACTTATAATAAACGAATGACAAACAATAATTTAAAAAATGAAATTATACAATAACTTCTCATAGTCAAAATGAATTATACGATTTGCACAAAAGCCTACTTTATGAATTTGTACTTCTTAGAAAAATCATACGGCAGTGTGTGTTGATATGAAGTATATTTAATTTTGTGAACATTTAGTCAATATAACATGCTGAACCATTAAAAAAACTAAGATTGTTCTACCCCGAAGTACTTGTATTGGTTGTCCGTTCCATATTTGCACAAAATTTTCATAAGTTTAAAGCTGCTCTTCCGATTTGTGCTTGATTACGATTTTCGACAGTTCTGGTTGAAGTGTTCAAAATACTTAAAAATAGGACTGGTATCAAGTGAATACGTGTATTATAAAATCACAAGTCTATAAAAATGGTTAAAAAAAATCACGGCTGAACACAAAAGACGAAGAAAAGAAATTAACTGTCTAAAACACACTAAACAAGACTTAGCAGAACGAATCCAAACACAAACACTGGCTGATCGGATATGCCAGGATGTGAAGGCTAAAAACAGAAGATGTGGTATGATTGCCAATGAGACAACTATCCACAAAATACCAAAGTGACACAGACATTAACAACTATAGGTCACCGTACGGCTTTCAACAATGAGCAAAGTCCATACCGCTATAATCCTTTTTAAGACATAATACCAGCACATATTGCTTTTATTGAATATCTAGACAACTGAAATATAAAAAACACCATAATTCTCCTCCTGTTTATTATAAATGGTATTATAATAAAATCATCAAGATTCCAGTCCTATATTTTAGTAGTTTGGCTACTTGAACCAAAACAGTCGAAAGTCACAATCAAACACGAACCTGAAGAGCAGCTTTAAACGCCAAACACCAAAAAAAGAGGTGTCAATTTATACAAGTACCTAGTGGTGGTAAAAAATCTGAGAACTTTTGTCAGAGAGCAGTGTCAAACATAATATCCACACTGATCTGTGTCCACACTTGTTTAATTTTAAAAATAGTATAAGTTTATTTTGGTTGTAAAATTATGTAGCTTCGCAACCTACCTGCTTGTGTGGAATTAACTCGCTGCGTTAAAGACCAATTTCTTACTTTGGGCTGTCTGCTGCTCTATTGTCGAGTTCTTGTCTCATTCAAATTTTCATTTTCTATTTCACTAGTCATACGAACATGATTATAATGCAGAATATTATATGTAAGTTCTTGAAACAAATTACAAACTTCTTTGATTAGATGTACTTTTTAAATTTGTTTAATTCTCGGAAAATAAACAATAAATTTATGGCACTTATTATCCATTAAAATGAAAATATGGTTTAAAATGTTGTCATCCCGCAGCCATTTATAGAAGTTACCTTATTGGATTTAGCTTTCAAACCGATTCATACGCCTGAAGGTTTAAAATCGATATCAAATTTTCTAGCTTCACAAGACAAATGTAGGATGAGAAATCCTCTTTGTTTTGGCAATTGAAATATAAGTTTAGTTCAAACAAACTTCTTAACAAAAAATAAAAAGAAAAGAAATCGGTGACATGACCAATTTTTTTCCCCCGTACCTTATACAAATATTTTTAAATATTCCCACGAATGACGTTGCAGTTATATTCGTGGTATTGAAAGGAAGTGTATCATACTACAATTATAGCACACAGTCAAGTTTAAATGTAATTTAATCACTCTTTCGCCCTTCTTTACGTAGTTTATGCAAGTTTCAATATAAATTATATGTACGTTCACATTGAATGATTTAGAATACTAGGTACACAGATGTAATTTTCTCGTCTCCGATTTCTCTTAATTTATGATACATTTACCTTTTCTTTTGTGCTAAGTGAAAGACTTAAAATTTTATTCTGCTACTACGTATTTTATTTGTAATATTATCGCTATGGCATGTATATACAACCATTAAACACTATATTACTAAGAATATTTTAAACAGTTTATAGTTACTTTATTCAGCAATATAATTTGAGATATTCGCGCGATTTAGTCATTTTTACCATATACTATGAATTCAAATGTTTCATCAAATTATTTAGATAATGCAATTTTCGTATTATTAAAAATGTCTTGTCTGATATGCATAATTCAAATCCGAGTATTTTAATAAGTAAAGGTGTCTGTTGTAAAATAAAATAAAAATATGAATGAGATAATGCAGAAAGTTAAATCTCAAAAATAATGAACTCTGAGGAAAATTTAAAACTGAAAGTCCCTAAACAAACTGCAAAATCAAATGATAAAACACACCTTACACGTCATATACAATGAATTGTAGATTTATTTATGTAACTTATTGTTTTAGAAGAGCAAATACTAAATATTTAGTCCTATGAAGAAAAGAATGAAAATAAACAATTTTTTCGTGCAATCAACTGTGAATACATGATAACATATTCATATCTTTTATATTCTTTATATGTAATAACTATACACTCATCACACCCAAACAGTCAAGACAAATTAAAATAACGTTGTTATTTCATTTCGAGCAAACATATTTGTTTCTTGTTCATTTTTTTTACATAAATGAGGCCGTTAGTTTTCTCGTTTGAATTATTTTACATTGTCTTATCGAGGCCTTTTATAGCTTACTATATGCGGTATGGGCTTTGCTCATTGTTGAAGGCCGTACGGTGACCTATAATTGTTAATGTTTGTGTCATTTTGGTCTTTTGTGGATAGTTGTCTTATTGGCAATCATACCATATCTTCTTTTTTATATATTTTCCACTCCTTAAGATAGTTAAAAGTTAGAATAATTTTCTATGTATTATTATTTTTCTGTTTCGTATAAACAGATTTGACGCTAATTATTTGACGTGGCAATTATCTTTGTGTTATAATTAAGATGCGTTTCATACTTCAAATTCAGAGGTGCACTCAAGGATAATACTTGTGTAGTATGCGTGATGACATAAATTGTATCTATCCTACTGTTACCAATAATGAATTCTTAATTGAATAACAGTTATTTGTTTTCTAATACATCCATCGTCACAAAGAAATGATTCTAAACTGTCTATACAGATATATATTTTTCCTCTCTAGTGTTTTCTTTTCATCTGTTCCACCCAATTGTGTAGTTTTACTGACATTTTTTAAGATATAAGGCCACACCAATTTGATTCCTTGTTCGACGGACCCGCCCGCACCTATTTTTTTCAAAACAGATTTTTTTTATTTTTATTATATTCCCGCTTCCCGCATCCGGAAATGAAATCATGTCCATTTCCCGCACCGTTTTTTTGTAAATATTATATAAAGATCTCAACATTTGTTTTTAAAAATCACAGTCTAGCCTTTATATAACGATTTTAAACCTATCAGCACCCCCACAACACTGTATTTATCTGCGAGAATATTTGTTTCAGCATGAAACCAATTAATTCCAAGCGGGACTGCTCCGATATAAATAGAAATACCTGTACAGAACAAAACGTTGGTTTCTTTCCCCCTAACTTATATTCCCTATAAAAAAATGTTCGTTAAAATAAAGTACAAAGAACTTCTGAAGGATTTGCCTTCAACTGCAATTATAATGTATGGTGACGGTCATACCCGCTGCAGGTTTGTGTACCTGTCCTGGTTGATTCAGAGACCTGTCGTTCAGCAGTTATCGTTTGTTGATGTGGTTCATTGGTATTTTCCCGTTTGGAAATATAATTTAGATCGTACGTTTTCCTGTTCGAATTGTGTACAATACTAAGTTGTGGTCCCTTATAGCTTGATGGTTTGTCTTGATCAAAGCACTGTGTAAAAGGCCGTACTTTGACCTATGTTTGTTATTATCAGGTTGAGACCAACCCTCCCTCAGACAAGTCACAAGGGCCTTGAAGGGGTCATTTTACCATGTTTACTGTTCAGTCTGTTGTAGAAAAGAAAATAGAAATACATGTACTAAGGGTTTGTACAATGTTACTATTCAAAACCTTTGACAACTTAGAATTTTTTACTCAAAAAGAGGAGAAATACATTATATTTTAAACAACTTTTCTAAAAGAGGGATGGGTCCACTTATTTTGTATAATATTAAACTGTTAAAGTAAATGTGTTAACATGGTTAAAGTCCAGGAATATAACAAAATTCTTGGACATGTTTTGACCATTTAATACCAAATATTATAGTTCTTTGGGAAAATATAAGCCCTTTTGTACTTAAAGTGTTTTTACAAAAAAAATATATTATAACTTTAATATATTGACCCCTCATAAAAGGGATATTCATAACATTAAGGGGTTGTTCTGAACCTGATTATGACTTGGATGGAGAATTGTCTCATTGTCAGTCACACATACATAGACCAGATTTAATTATTCAATTATTTCTTGTTGAACAGGGAAAACATACTTCATAAATTAAAGAAATGTCAAGGTACAAGTGATAAATCAAGTTTTAATATAGTCAAAACCTACTATTTTATGTTTACAAAAAAAAATTATAATCGCTCGCCTTTACTTTTTAAGCTTCGCCTCAAAAATTTGCAAATTAAATATTTTTTTATTAAAATTTTCAAATCGCTCGCTCGCCCCAATTTTTAGAGTCCAAAAATCCGTAGAACAAGAGATTAAATTGGTGTGGCCTAATTAACCGTTTTCCTGTTATCTATTCGTTTTACATGTTTGAGCCTTTGATTTTGTTATTTAATTAGGGACTTTTGGTTTTTAATTTTTGAATTTTCCTCGGTGTTCAGTATTTGAGTGATGTTTGTTTTACTCGAGTCAACAATTTTTCCTCCTGAAATGATGACAAAAATCTAAAGATAATAGCCGTTTACCGATGTTCCGATTTATATAATAAAGAATTCATAAAATCGATGTTACACATATCATGGAAACAACGAGACTTAAAAACAAAATGAATCCGTTGCGTCGTAAGAAAAAAGGGTATCTTGAATGCATGATATTTCTTTACTTTACCTTTGTTCAAACCCGTTCGAAAAGTACATAAAAAAATTAACATCAAAATCTACATGTAACTAATTCATGATAAAAAATGGATCGCAATACAATAAATTTTATGTTATTTATCAAAGATGCTCTATTTAGGTGCTATAACGTTTTCTACAGATCGAAATAAACTGAGAATGTTTGATGAATTCTACATAGAAGAATATTATATAAAGTATTATTTAACTATCTAAATATTCTTTTGTGATGTAATGTTTATTTATTTTGTCGCTTTGACACGAGACTACCGGATGTTGCAGACAAGAAAAAGAAAACTGACACTATAGCTAAAGAAACAGAAAAGGTTTAGAATTTCTTAGGTGAAATGTCAATTAAAGATAACCCGAAGACGATAAAAAAAAAAACGCATATGTGTGATCATTTCATCTTGACGGATTTCATTTAAACTATAGATAACATAGAAATGATTTATTACCTTAAACTAGCTATAATTTGAAAAAAGATGAATTGATCAAAATGATTGTATTAAAGATACACACACATTATCCTTTGACTCGTACAGAAATGTGAAGTATTAAGCATAGTATAACAATGGCATGGCTATTATCGCCACGTCATCTCTGGGTTTATCATCTTACATATAAGTATGGGTGAAATAAAATGAATACGTTGCATAGTTTCCCTAACTATTCTGAGTAAAAGGATTGGCTTCGTTCAAAGACAAAAAAACATCATTATAATTAATGTCTTGTCATATTGAGAAGAGATGCGAAAGAATCGGGATAGACATTCAAACTATGTGTACGGTTATTTATAAGAAAACAAAATATATTAAAACATTTTCACAATAAATTGCACGAAAACTACTTTTTCCTTTTTAACCTGATAACGTTATGTCTCTTTGACTAAAATATAAAATCTAAAAATAAAGATTAATTTGAACCAACCACTACAACAGAAAAATTTCATTGTCAATATTGCAGTTTCACAAACACTACTTTTGCTTATTATAAAGCTTAATATTTCCTTAACAATACAACATGATTCAAACGTGTAGCTGATTTTACAGAGTTATCTCCCTGAAGTAATAGGTACCATTTTAAACAGCTCATTTTACGAAACAACATGATATCGTTTCAAGAAATGTACTATACTATATGGTAATAAAAATTAACAAACAGTTACAACTGTATTCATAAAAAAAAACATTTACATTTAAGATAAACAGATGAACAGATACTGAATTTTTCTTTTCTTTTTGTTTATCACAATGAAGGATATTTTTCGACTTTCCATTCTTATGTTTTAACTAACGCTTAGTTCGCTCCAATTATTTTACGATTTCCGCCTTCTGTATCCGGAAATGTAATCTGTAATAATTTCCCGTACTGTTTTTTTTGGTCGACGGACCTGCCCGCCCCATTTTTTCTAACAAGAAAAAGATTATTTTTATTAGTAATCCCGCTTTCCGCATCCAGAAATGTAGTTATGTCCATTCCCTGCACATTTTTTTTTTAATATAAAATATTGAGCTGACTTGTTTTTATTACTCTCAGTTTTGCCTGTATAAATTGTTTTAAACTTATCAGCCTCCCACCACACCGTATAAATATTGGTTTTCTTCCCCCTTACTGCCAATCACCATCTAAATCATACGGATTTTCGTTGTTAGAATAAAGTACGCAGAACTTCTGAAGGAGAAGAGTTGCCTATAAATGCAACTCTATTGTATGCAGGCGAATCAAAACTGCCCATACCGGTAAATCTTTATGCACCTGTCCCGATTCAGGAGCGTATTTTTCAGCAGTTATTGATTGTTGATGTGGTTCATATGATTTTCCCGTTTGTAAATATAGATTAAATCGTTGTTTTTTTGTAAGAATTGTTTACGGTTGTAATCACTGTGTATCATCGCCACCGGAAATTGGGTACTAACGAAGCGGAGAGAAATAGAAAAAAAAGTAAACAAGTTAAGAATTCATTCAATTTAAAGCATTCCCACTCATTTGACGAGGGTGCCGCTTAAGAAATGATTTTCTGATATATAATTCTTTAAATTATTAGGCAGATAAGTACAAAATTAATACAAGATTTTGTGTAATACTCCAAAACTTGCCACTTAGTACCGGAAAATTTCGAGATCGATCGTCCTCTGTGGCCCCATTCTCAAGATATTGAACTGTTTTTCATTATTTTTCCAGACACGTTTTAAGATTATTATAGTGTGGCATCATATTTACTGAAATTTGTTGTCAAACAGATGTATTTTAAAGAATATAGACCATAAAAAACAAAATCTAGGGAACGGCAACTTGCTCGTGTTGACAAATTTACTGTATGGCAACTTGTTTTCAACTGTAAGGCAACTTGCTAATTTTAGAATAGTTATTTACCGTCCTTTCAAAGAAAATAAAGTATTTAAAAGGTACCCTTTTATGTTAAACGGTTTTTGTCCTTTTCAAGGTTTTACTTTGTTTATTTTTTTTTTATTTGACTGATAAATTTTAAAAACTGTTAACTGTTTTCGACCCACTGTCTGTAATCAGATTTTCTGTTTTGTTAAAATTTGCAATGTTGTTAACTGTTTATTTGAAATTGAGATTCCTGTTATCTGTTACTTTTAAAATACTTAAAATGTTCACTGTTTTTGACATTATTTTCTCTGTTAACTGCTCTTAACTGTTTTTTACAAGAATCATTTTAAAATTTGCTGTCCATCTCCTTCTTTACGTTGCTTCCGCAAAGGAGTGACATATTCAGGATATATGTAACTGTTCATGTCTTTAAAAAAAATTGAGTATAGTAAATCCTTGATAAAATTGAGAATGAAAATGAGGAAAATGTCAAAGAAACAGAAGCCCGACCAAATAGAAAAAACATCCCAACGCAACGAGAAAATTATGGGTGGATATGAATTCACAGATAGGAAAAAAACTTAGAACTGACACTCATAATTTTTAAACACCCTCTTTCCCTTCCTTCCTAATAAATAAGGCTTACTATTTGAGTTATGCATGTGTATATTTATGGAAAGAGAATCGTCCATAGATTTGATAATAGTAAAAATGGTGAAATATAATCTTTTTTTTGTGCTACCATGGCAACAATCAGCATTTATTTGATACCAAATATTGCAAAATAGGGGGTTGAACATGTCACAAAGATCTAAAAAGTTTGGTCCAAAGGAAAATTTCAGTTTTCAATCAATAAGAGTGATACCTTTCCTGAAACCATAGACATATATCTATCAAAAGGTTAAAAAAAATCATATGCATTTCTGCTGTTTTTTCCATGAATTGAATTGAAAAGATCGAGCGTCAAATCTTTGTTGAAAAACAATACAAAATTTCTAAATCTAAATGTTCATATAAACCCACTAGGAAGGCTATATTATTATTCAACTACCTAAATATCAATTCAATTGTACAAAAACTTTCATATTCAGAAAATTTACCATGGCTATAATGCGAAACTAAACTTGTAACTGTGTATTGATATACTTGAAGCTGTCTCCTACGTGAGCAATCATTTAACTACAAAAAGGGGGTAAAAGTTCAATGTTTGTTTCTTGAAACATATAAATGAACCAAAATTTAAAAAATGAAATAAATACAAGACTATATACAAATGTAGCAAAGGTTACGGACTCAAGTTGGGTCATGCAGGTGCAACAGCATTTAAAATTTGTTGTTAACTGTTTTTGCCAAAATCGAGGTGTTGTTAACATGATAACGGACCCCTCCCCCCATCTAGTTATGCATTAGATAAAATGCATTAGATAGAAATACCATTTGCTTGACAGCATATAAGATGTATGCAAATTATATATTTTCAAAAAGAAACTGACAAGAAAATTAATTCGAAACGCAATTCATGATTTGTTTCTCCTTACTTTCGATGAAAACAAAGTATTTTCTTAATTTTGTCTGTCCGAATTCTCGATCCTGTGGTTCGGTGGTTGTCGTTTCTTCATCTCTATCTTATTGGTTGATTTCATAAATTGTTTTGTTACACTGTATATGATTTAGGCCGTTAGTTTTCTTGTTGAGTCCTTCCACATTTTTCTGTCGGTGCTTTTTATAGCCGACTATAAGGTACGAGTTTTTGTTGTTGAAGGCCGTACGATAGCATATAATTGCTTGCATACACTTTATTTTATCCTGATGGATAGTTATCTTATTTTCTATCATACCACATCTCCACTGTTTTTATCTTTAAAAAAAAGCTAGCACCAAGAAAAAATGAATGGACGATTTATTCTATTGAACTTACACAATTTCAACCTAACAACAAATAAGACAACAGTCGTTAGTAGAATAACGATATATTAATGTAATTAGGATACTATGGTTGAAAAAAAAACTTCTTGTACAAAATCGAAAAGCGGTACGCAACGAGACCTTCTGAACTAAATTAACGGCATATATTTAATAATATTTGATAAGTGTGACATTTTGTATATGTGTAAGCCTGTAAAGCTTTGATATCAACAATATATTGTCACTTGATATTATCTAAACAGTGATTAATATCCTCTTAAAATTATAATATATTGCAAGACGCCGTACTGACAAAAATTGTTATTTTGCAATTCGCCGTACAACGTCCTGCAATTCGCCGTACAACAAACAAACAATGTTTTTGTCCATATTCTTTAAAACACATGTTTTTGACAACAAATTTCAGCAAATATGATTCCACACTATAATAATCTAAAAACGTGTCTGGAAAAATAATGAAAAACAGTTCAATATCTTGAGAATGGGGCCACAGAGGACGATCGACCTCGAAATTTTCCGGTACTAAGTGGCAAGTTTTGGAGTTTTACACAAAATCTTGTATTAATTTTGTACTTATCTGCCTAATAATTTAAAGAATTATATATCAGAAAATCATTTCTTAAGCGGCACCCTCATCAAATGAGAGGAAATGCTTTAAATTGAATGAATTCTTAACTTGTTTACTTTTTTTTCTATTTCTCTCCGCTTCGTTAGTACCCAATTTCCGGTGGCGATGATACACAGTGGTAATTTTACATTGCAGCTTGCTGTTTGGTCTGGGTCAAAGCCCTTTGTAAAAGGCCGTACTATGTCTATGGCCTGGATCTTCTAATATTAGGTTGGGAACAACCCCCCTAAAGGCAAGGGGTTATTTTACTGTTCATGTAGAAAAAAAATAGAAAAACTTATCTATAACTTAAAAGTGGTGAAAAACATCATATTTGAAACAACTTTTCTGAAAGAGGGTCCACTAATTTTAATTGATATAAAAGAACGATATATCTTTAAGAGCAGGAATACATGGAATATTACAAAATTTTTTGGACATGTTTTGACCATTTTATATCAGATACTAGTTTTTAGGTATAATATGAGCCCTTTTTTTACTATGAACTGTTTTTTTTAAAACAAATATACAACTTAAATTGACCACTAATAAAAGTTATAATTTATCACATGTTTAACATTGAGGGGTTGTTCCAAACCTGATTATGACTTGTAGTCCATCAGCTGGTAGGGCAAAAATTCAGTTCTGTGTTACACCCCAGGGTACCGCAATTTTTTTGTATATATTCAAAGACTTATATCTGAAGAATATTTTAAGAGGTGTTAGACTTTTGAAAAAGTGTCCAAAAGGGGTGAAAAGGGGGTTTGTTTAAGGGTATATCAAACATTTTGTTTTGCACATATTTACAGCAAAATGTAAAAATAACCAAATATTCAGGACTATACTTTTTATTAAATGGAACACATCATATCTTATTAAAACGCAGGCTAATTTTTAATTAATTTTCAAATCGTAGAGGACCAAGAAAAAAAGGGAGAGGGTAATTTCCAAAAGTTATGATTTTGAATGAAAAGAAGCATGCGTACTAATTTTTCTTAATAAAATGGTATATTTTTTTACATTGAAACATAGAGCATAAAGTATATAAGGCTGTTGAAGAAAAAATTAAAGGTAAGAAACAAAAACATACAATCAACGACGAACACAAACATTTATAAGCAACCAGAAATGCACGATTCTGTCACAAATTTATACATCACATTCATGAAATAACTCACATATGAAAACACACAAAACTGTCAGGGTTTCTAGATTTTTTTGGATTTTTTTTTTAATTTTTAACAACCAAATCACCACATTTTAAGGTCACACAGAATGTCAATCCATAGAATCATCATCAGTTTGGTCACCTGCATCTACCGAATTATCATTATCATCTTTTCCATCATTTTTGTCGTCATCGTTAGCAATATCAACGATTTGATAATGCTTATATCTACAAGCTTTGGAGCATAAGCATACAGTTATCTGTTCAGAATAAACCTTGTTGAACACATGCACATCTTTTTTGGCTCAACCAGCTTTACATGAACAGCCCATCATAATTATCAAAGCATTTAACGCTGCTGGTTGGTCTAGCAAATTGATACTGATCAAAGCGCTCTAAACAATCCAACCATAGTTGTTTGGCAACAGACTAGTGTTGTGTTTAAGAGCAGATTTCCAAATCTTCGTCTGAAAGTTGGCTTGTTTAATGTGCTTTAACCTTGCATCTTTTGCATTTCAAAACGTTCTGATCTTCATTCATCGATATTTTTAATTTCGTAGCCATAGATAGAACACGAAAACCTCTCAAGTGTTTTGACAACTCTTCGCCAAGCTCTTCAAAGGTTTCACCAAGATTTAATAGGCCTTCTTCTTTACCAGACAAAACACTAACTGAATCACAACCTGTATTGGCGTAAAATGCTGGCAGTTTTCTACAAACATTCTCACCAAATTTAGCACACATTGATTGCACATTTAATGATCTGCATTTGGAAGATGTATCTGTCAGACTTACAATGTTAGAGTTGATATGCAACTGTGAAAATAGTAAACCAATACTTCCACAACAGTGTCAGAAGGGTTTTTAACAACGGAGTCGTAACCTTTGCCAGCTGCATGTATTTGCAATAAGAAACATTTTTTTATCGGCTTCTTCCTGTTTGATTTTAAGCTAAAACAATTCTACGCTATTTCTTTTTCAACATATATTTTGTGGCACATACCTATCATGTGATACAAATAAATCAATATATTCAAGTGTATTTCTATAGGATTATTTACTCTTTTCAAAACCAAAGAATTCAACAAAAGCAACTTTGTTTCCCCTAACTAACAAGCATTTCTGCCATTCCCAAGAGCATGATTGTGATGGTTTAGAACTTATCATAATGCTTTGCCCTCCCAAGGACCTGCCGTTCTAATTTCTTTATGAATATTTCGGGATACTAATCAGTGACAAAATCAATGTGGGACCACTTTTCGAAACTAAAAGGATGGTTTTTAAAATAATTGCCAAATCGAAAAAAGAGATTGGTATCCTAGTAATGGTTTGAATAACTCCCATGTCAATGTCATCAAATATTCACATGCTTTCCTAAGGAATGAGCCTCTTCTAAAAGACCACTCAGGAAAGATTTTTGTTTTTTCATAACATGTGTACCATCAAAGTTTGCAAGAGACATTGGAAGAGAACCTATTTCAAACTGGGGAACCTATCGCATAACCAACTATATTGTCTGGGCTAGGACAAGCAGGCGACATTTTTTTCATCTGCTCTCAATGTTTTGTTGTTCTTATAAACCATTAACTGCTTGCCTTTTATTTCCTTTTTAAAAATGTAAGCAATGATTTTCTTTTGAGTGTTTTGAAGATATCGGTTTACTTTTGAATGAGCTGTTCCGTAATGAAAATTTCTGAAGCAAATTTTCCCTTTTCATACGCGTTTAGAAGGTCATTTTGGGTGGATGTTTGGGTCAACTATTCCTACCAAATCTCGACATTTTTATAAGGATATTGAAGCTCTTTCATGTGCATTTAGCAACTAACGTTTATCAGAATCTTTATTTAAACTGAAATCGACAAAGCCATTTTTTTTTAATCTCTAAGAAACCTAAGAAAGTAAAAAGTATTGCCAAATCCAACAACTGCCTATATGACTTTCGTTCAAAGCGATGTTTGTCGATTGAATGACTTAACAATCCTAAGTCAATCTCTCCATAGCTAAAACACAAAATGTTATCAAGCACTCCTTTGTTGAGTTCGATAGAGTGCACCTTTTCTGAACACAAAAAAATCACCTTAATTTGTATTTTTTTCATAAATATTTCGTTACCCATTCACTTTATAAAATAATTTGTCTCACAAAAACATCATAAATCGACAATTTAATGTTTGTTTTCAGTTGCAAATTGATAATGTTTATGTGTGAATACATTGTACATGTTGTATACTGAATCAAAGACGGTAATTTGATGATTTCCGGTATTTCACGAGTATTTGCACGGACATATATTTTGTTGAATAATTCATATTTTAGACGATATAAAAATACTGCAAATGATTTAAACATTGCATAATGATTAATTCTCAAGTTTAATTAACTAAAACGGGACATTGTATAACGAATTTCTTTATGAAAGGAAAAAATATGCCTTAATTTGAACCCAAACAATCGGATTGTTTGTAATGTAAAAAAACATTCTTTTTTAAACAAAAAATCTTCCGAGTTACATTTAATATGATGATTTTGTATCTGTTTTAGTAGTTTAATACTATACTTTATTTTTTTTTAACCGCTTTATATTAAAATAGTTAATTAAAAATTACTTAGACGTGATTGCTAAATGAGGAGTCCATTGGAAGGGACGTTTTCAATCCTCTTTTGGACACTTTTTTTTTAGTCTAACACCTTGTATTTTATCAATAAGATAATGAAGTTGAATTCTATCAAAAAAAATCGCGGTACCCTGGGGTGTAACACGAACTCCTTAACTAGCGCGCTTTTGAGAACTAGCTGATGGACTATTGGATGGAGAATTGTCTCAATGACATACATACATGTACCACATCTAATTATTCCATTATTTCTTGGTTAAAAGGGAAAACACTTCATAAATTAAAAAAATACCAAAGTACAAGTGATAAATCAAGTTTTGATATTATCAAAACCTATTATTTTCTATTTACAAAATAGTATAATCTATCGCCTTAACTGTTCAAGCTTCGCCTCAACAATTTGCAAATTAAATATATTTTTATAAAAAGTTTTAAATCGCTCGCTCACACCAATTTTTGGAGTCCAAAAATTCGTAGAACAAGAAATTGTATTGGTGCGGCCTAATGCATGATTACATTCTTATAGCAATAGCCGCCTTTACTTTAACAAAACTGAGATTTAAATAATGCTTATCATGCTATATGATTTAAGTAATACTAAACTTGCATCGTCTATATGATTTATAGAAACCATTTTAGAATCATAGTATCAAGGTAAGATAACTTCATCGCGTGAATATCCCAAAATAGAATGCTTTTTCACGTTACATTAAAGTTTTGAAATAGTTGTTGTAAAATAGTATTTAATGATTGCAAATTTAAGACACGGCATAAATATAATATTACAAAAAATATTCACGGTCGAACACTAAAACATGAAGTCTGAAACTTCTATGTCTTTACCCTAAAGAACAGGTGAAAAGTATCATGATTGAAGATAAAGCGGAAACGAGAAAAAAACATCTGTGTACATCATTTTTTAAATCATGTCATGTGAACCGATCTAACGAAAAACTATAAATAGAAACCACACATATATGATTTATATTGAAAAAAGACATTTACTACCTAAACATGCTAAACATTGTTAAAGAAGGGATAAACAAGTCGTTACATTACATTAAAGCACATGCCATTCTTTGGCTTGGTATACGAATTGTATTATGATAGATATTCTTTCTATAAAACGAAAAAATTACAAAATCAAACGTTGGATTCAAAACTCATGTAAATACTAAAAAGATATTAGTATAAGTTATGGTAAAATAATTGTTATCATACGACCGATTTCTTTTTTTACAGATCGACGTCACTACATATTATTTTTATAGTTGCATTAATTGATGATCACTCGTCCGAGAAGAATTAATTTTTAAAATTGAGTTTGTTATCCATCTCGACTATCGTTTGCATACACATGTACATGATTCATTATCAACAAGAATGTGTCCAAAGTACACGGATGCCCCACTCGCACTATCATTTTCGATGTTCAATGGACCGTAAAAATGGGAAAAAAATATAATTAGGCATTAAAATTAGAAAAATCATATCATAGGGAATATTTGTAGGGTATCACCAGCCCAGTAGCCAGTACTTCGGTACTGACATGAAATACGGATTTTTTTGTGTTATTAAAATTTGCTGTTACAAAATATTAGAAATTTTAAAAAAGTTAAGGAATGTATCTCCCTCATGCAAAGCTCTGATTCCTTTCACGGATTTGGCTATACTTTTTGGACCTTTTAGATTATAGCTCTTCATCTTTTATATAAGCTTTGGATTTCAAATATTTTGGCCACGAGCATCACTGAAGAGACAAGTATTGTCGAAATGCGCATCTGATGCAAGAAAATTGGTACCGTTAATTTTATTACTACCACTGGGTCGATGCCTCTGCTGGTGGACTATTAGTCCCCGAGAATATCACCAGCCCAGTAGCCAGTACTTCGGTACTGACATGAAAATACGGATTTTTTGTGTTATTAAAATTTACTGTTACAAAATATAAGAAATTTTAAAAAAAATTATGGAATGTATCTCCCTCATGCAAAGCTCTGATTCCTTTCACGGATTTGGCTATACTTTTTGGACCTTTTGGATTATAGCTCTTCATCTTTTATATAAGCTTTGGATTTCAAATATTTTTGCAACGAGCATCACTGAAGAGACAATTATTGTCGAAATGCGCATCTGGTGCAAGAAAATTGGTACCGTTAATTTTATTACTACCACTGGGTCGATGCCTCTGCTGGTGGACTATTAGTCCCCGAGGGTATCACCAGCCCAGTAGCCAGTACTTCGGTACTGACATGAAAATACGGATTTTTTGTGTTATTAAAATTTGCTGTTACAAAATATTAGAAATTTAAAAAAATTAAGGAATGTATCTCCCTCATGCAAAGCTCTGATTCCTTTCACGGATTTGGCTATACTTTTTGGATCTTTTGGATTATAGCTCTTCATCTTTTATATAAGCTTTGGATTTCAAATATTTTGGCCACGAGCATCACTGAAGAGACATGTATTGTCGAAATGCGCATCTGGTGCAAGAAATTTGGTACCGTTAATTATGCTGGTGGACTATAAGTCCTCGAGGGTAACACCAGCCCAGTAGCCAGTACTTCGGTACTGACAAGAAAAAACGGATTTTCGTGTTATTAAAATTTGTTGTTACAAAATATTAGAAATTTAAAAAAAAATAAGGAATGTATCTCCATAATGCAAAGCTCTGATTCCTTTCACGGATTTCGCTATACTTTTTGGACCTTTTGGATTATAGCTCTTCATCTTTTATATAAGCTTTGGATTTCAAATATTTTGGCCACGAGCATCACTGAAGAGACATGTATTGTCGAAATGCGCATCTGGTGCAAGAAAATTGGTACTATTAATTTTATTACTACCACTGGGTCGATGCCTCTGCTGGTGGACTATAAGTCCCCGAGGGTATCACCAGCCCAGTAGCCAGTACTTCGGTACTGACATGAAAATACGGATTTTTTGTGTTATTAAAATTTGCTGGTACAAAATATTAGAAATTTGAAAAAAAATAATTAAGGAATGTATCTCCCTCATGCAAAGCTCTGATTCCTTTCACGGATTTGGCTATACTTTTTGGACCTTTTGGATCATAGCTCTTCATCTTTTATATAAGCTTTGGATTCCAAATATTTTGGCCACGAGCATCACTGAAGAGACATGTATTGTCGAAATGCGCATCTGGTGCAAAAAATTGGTACCGTTAATTTTATTACTACTACTGGGTCGATGCCTCTGCTGGTGGACTATTAGTCCCCGAGGGTATCACCAGCCCAGTAGCCAGTACTTCGGTACTGACATGAAAATACGGATTTTTTGTGTTATTAAAATTTGCTGTTACAAAATATTAGAAATTTTAAAAAAATTAAGGAATGTATCTCCCTCATGCAAAGCTCTGATTCCTTTCACGGATTTGGCTATACTTTTTGGACCTTTTGTATTATAGCTCTTCATCTTTTATATAAGCTTTGGATTTCAAATATTTTGGCCACGAGCATCACTGAAGAGACATGTATTGTCAAAATGCGCATCTGGTGCAAGAAAATTGGTACCGTTAATTTTATTACTACCACTGGGTCGATGCCTCTGCTAGTGGACTATTAGTCCCCGAGAGTATCACCAGCCCAGTAGCCAGTACTTCGGTACTGACATGAAAATACGGCTTTTTTGTGTTATTAAAATTTGCTGTTACAAAATATTAGAAATTTTTAAAAAATTAAGGAATGTATCTCCATAATGCAAAGCTCTGATTCCTTTCACGGATTTCGCTATACTTTTTGGACCTTTTGGATTATAGCTCTTCATCTTTTATATAAGCTTTGGATTTCAAATATTTTGACAACGAGCATCACTGAAGAGACATGTATTGTCGAAATGCGCATCTGGTGCAAGAAAATTGGTACCGTTAATTTTATTACTACCACTGGGTCGATGCCTCTGCTGGTGGACTATAAGTCCCCGAGGGTAACACCAGCCCAGTAGCCAGTACTTCGGTACTGACATGAAAATACGGATTTTTTGTGTTATTAAAATTTGCTGTTACAAAATATTAGAAATTAAAAAAAAATAATTAAGGAATGTATCTCCCTCATGCAAAGCTCTGATTCCTTTCACGGATTTGGCTATACTTTTTGGACCTTTTGGATTATAGCTCTTCATCTTTTACATAAGCTTTGGATTTCAAATATGTTGGCCACGAGCATCACTGAAGAGACATGTATTGTCGAAATGCGCATCTGGTGCAAGAAAATTGGTACCGTTAATTTTATTTTTGTACTAAGTTTCAAGTTGATTGGACTTCAACTTCATCAAAAACTACCTTGACAATAAACTTTAACCTGAAACTCGCACTTTCATTTTCTATGTTCAGTGGACCTTGAAATCGGGGTAAAAAGTTTAATTTGTCTTTAAAATTAGAAAGATCATATCATAAGGAACATATGTACTAAGTTTCAAAATGATTGGACTTCAGATTCATCAAAAACTACCTTGACCAAAAACTTTAACCTGAAGCGGGACAGACGGACGAACAGACGGGCGTACGGACGAACGGATGGACGAATGGACGAACGGACGCACAGACAAGAAACATAATACAACTCTACTATCGTAGGTGGGGCATAAAAATATTACTGCACTACCTGCATATACGTTTAACAAGAAGAACAGAGAATGGATTAAGTCAAGGAGACAAACAGCGGACAAAAGAACAGAAAAAGCCCGAACGCCACTAATGGGTTTTAACGTACCGATAAGATCGTGCACTTGAAGGATCTCTTAATAACTACTTAAATAACATGTCATATCAACAAAGCATCACTTTTGGCATGAAAATCCTTAAACTTACAAATATTTAATATTCCTAATGAATGTAAACTGAGGTATTCACTTTAAACGCACAGAATGTATGATTGGTTTTTTTTAACTCACAAACTAACTGTGTTTGTTTTCTTCACACATCGTTGTCAACATAATGGATTTTGATGCGCCTTTATACAAGTGAGAGTTATAGCTAGCTTTTAAATCAAGTTTAATCCCCAATTTTCGGCATTAGAAAACTTCTGTACCAAGCCAGGAATATGACAGTTGTTATCCATTCGTTTGATGTTTTTTTTCCCGACATAGTCGGTATAATTTCGGTTTGTGCCCTTTGAACTTATGGACGCTGCATTATATAATTGTTAATGTAAACTTTGTTGTACGAACGTACATGACTTTTAGAGCGCACCTGCACATGTGAATTTTGGTGGCATTAGTTTTATTGTTTTACAGTCTCAGATGTCCATTTACAAATCCTTTCTATACCTTTTGTTTGCCTCAACCAAATGTTATGAACATTATCTACAATTGTTTTTACCACATTATTCAGATCAAGTACGCATTTGGGTAGCGTCAATTCTACAGTTCTTGATTTATGTCACTGTTTAACAATGTATACACATTTACAATTTGTTTTAATAAAGATTTACATCAGCATAACAATTGAAGTAGAAAATAATTATGGATCAATTATGTCATGTCTGTCTAAACAAATTAATATAATGGATGATGTTGACATTGGCTATGCATACCAATGTATACCATGCAGTAATTTTTTTTATAGGCATCTGATTCTGACTAACTTCATTTTTTGAGATTATTGGTAGTTATCAAAGGTACCAGGATTATAATTTAGTATGCCAGACGCGCGTTTCGTCTACACAAGACTCATCAGTGACGCTCATATCAAAATATTAAAAAAGCCAAACTAGTACAAAGTTGAAGAGCATTGAGGATCCAAAATTCCAAAAAGTTGAGCTAAATACGGCTAAGATAATTAACGCCTGGAATTAAGAAAATCCTTAGTTTTTCGAGAAATTCAAAGTTTTGTACATAGGAAATTTATGAAAATGACCACATTATTGATATTCATGTCAACACCTAGATGAACCTTTTAAAAAAGTTTAGTACTAAATAGTGTTGGTTTTCCCGTTTGAATGGTTTTACACTAGTAATTTTGGGGCCCTTTATAGCTTGTTGTTCGGTGTGAGCCAAGGCTCCGTGTTGAAGGCCGTACTTTTACCTATAATGGTTTACTTTTTAAATTGTTATTTGGATGGAGAGTCGTCTCATTGGCACTCACACCACATCTTCCTATATCTATTAGCAGTAAAAAAAATGCCTTTAACACACAAATGTGCAAATTTGTATCAGTTTAAAAAAAAATAAACTAATTTTTACATCATATTATTTCAGATGAACGGAGCAGCACTTCCATCACCTGGAGAATTTACAAAAAATATCGCAAAGCGACTTGATACAGAAGTACTAAAAAGAAGGATTAAGAGGCAAAGTCGTTAGTTCAAGAAAAAACGGAAAAAGTAAGAAAGGCGATTTATTATCCACGAATCTGTTTTATATCAATCAGAAATTGCAAAAATAGATTTATAAATATTAATGCTGTAACTATTCCATCGCCATTGAAACTGGAAAGAACGGAATCGTTTACATTTTTTTTTTTGAAATAACAGGTTTAAGTAGAATCAGTGATACTACTCATATAGAACCTGTGCATGATAAAGAATTATATCAATCTTATGTCTTACCGAGATGGGATATTTCTGTTGAAACCTCAGAAGTTAAGGGAATTACCTGCCGTTTGGCTAAGAATAGAATTTATGTACATGGACAGGAAGTTGGACATGACATTTGTAATTTTGACATGGCAATTATGTCAAACAAATTAAAGGAGTTCAGTTATTTTCTTCATTTTGTAATGTTACTTCTGTTTTTCTCAACACACTTAAAATATCTAAAAAGGATTTCCCCCTGAAATGTAGTAGACGATAACAAACATTCAACTCTTATTTTACAGTATGTTTGGTTGGAATATAGTACACACAATGCAATAGAAGATGTACAAGCACTTCAACATCCCTTTCACCAAAAAGTAATGAATACATGAAAACATACTGATCTATATCGCATTAGCTATTGTAATTGTAAATTTACTGATGATAGATTAGTTCAAAACAAACAACAAAATACTTGCATAAGACTTGCAAGAAATTGCATATCTTTATCACACTTACAAAAGAGATTCAAACGGAATAAAATCATTGTTTCAGGAGTTTAACATTCCTACCAATATTGCATCTATATTTGTTTCTGCTTTTGCAACTGAACAGTAAATTTGTATGTCAATAGAAATTTATGTTATGTTCATTATATAAATATACACAAACATTTTATCTTGCCACAATGTACACCATCATGACCAAATGACACAAATATTTACACTTATTGGTCACCGTATGGCCTCCATGAATTAGAAAAACACATACTGCAAATTCAGTTATCAGTTATACAGGTAAGTTTTGGTTTATTGATTTTGATCCAAAATCTTGAATATCAAAATTTAAACAAAACTCGATATTGGAATTTACGTGACTGTGTATATTTACATTCAAAAATGAGTGAAAATCAAAACTGTCAGTATTTCTTATTGATGCCATTTGGGTGATGTACATTGAGTTACTTTATCCAAATGCTTTCCCGAACCTGTTGCTGGGTATCACTCCAGTGAATGTTCTGTTCAATAACTTGAATTTTCGTGCGGTAAAGGTCGTGAAGTTTTTGACAGTTTGTTCTACCTTGATTACATTTACATGGATCAATGTTTATTGTATACACATACGTATAGAGAAATCCTGATCTTTAAACTTTCAAAATTACTTCAATAAATATGAACAATAATACAGATAAGATATTCAATCAAATGCGCTTTTCATTCTGTGGACATGGTATTGATGTTGTATTTCCTCTTACTTCGTATGAACTATTAATCTTGATTGACGTCATTTGATTAATTGAGAAATAAAGATTTTCAACTCGAAAAAAATCATTTCAAGAAAAAAGGGGGTCGTTGGCTCCAGACTGACGCACAGTTCCTTTCAAAAAGATGACATTCGTGTTCATCTTTTACACAGATTTTTTTATAGGAGTCAATTCTAATTTTCGAATTATTCCTTGAACAGTTGAAGAGAAAAATTCTTGTTAGGGGACGTGGTATGAAACTGAACCTCGTGAATAACAAAATAACCACCCCCATGACGAACCACAATTTAAAGTGTCTATTTTTTCAATAACTAGCTAATTAACAAACTTAAGATTAATCCTTTCATCGCACTAATTGGTTATGGATTACCTGGATACCTAGAGGTGTCACAATGATAGAATACAGATCAATGGGTTTCACCTGTATACATGTAATTAAATTGTCAGAACAGGTCGTCAGTATGAAGAAGTTGACTTCTTATTTTGAAAGGTTAATACAAAAATTTTTTGTATTTTTAAGTGAAATTTCCTTCTATAATTGCATTCTCCAACTGATTTCTCTGTATTCTCTGTTTTAAATTTCATTTATGTACATTTTGAAAAAAACAATCATTATGAATGAATGAAATAAAATTTGTTTATCTATCTCTTTGAGACCCCTCCCTTTTTTCCTCCAACATCAACAGCAATTCAAGCACTGAAGTTGGTACCGGCATTTGTACAAAGTGCAACATTTGATGAAATTAAACATTTTGTAGACTTTTACTATACTGATTTGCCGAGTCTATCTACAATGCCTTCCGTACTGCGTTTGTGGCAAAAGAATTGCGAGTCAATGCTTTCAAAACTGTAGCCGGTGCTCTGAAAGAATGTTGCAAAACCGACTTTCCAATTATTTCTGTTATCTTAAAATTCAAAGCTACCATGGGGGTGACGAGTTGCGAATGTGAGCGATCCAACAGTGAGTTATCACTTCTAAAAACCTACATGAGAACAACTATGGGACAATCGCGTTTAAACGGACTTGCGTTGATGCATGTGCACTACAGTTTGGAACTAAAAATAAAACAAATTATAAAACCCCGCGAGCTTGATGTCGAATGACCTGATAAACGACTCTTAAGTTTGTTAAATTAGTAAATTTTGAACAATTTTACGTAAAACTATTTTAACCGATTCGGAACATTTTAGCTAAAACTTTTTTACAGCTTGCCTTATTCAGATGAAAGTTGAATGTTGTGCTATTTTAGATTGCAAGATATTGTATAGAGTCTTAAATAAAAATCAGTTTTACATGTCTTTAAATGCCTTTATCTAGGAATATGTGCACCGCACGGTGTTGTCCAAATTCATGATCTTCCATAATGTCGAAGGTATTTTTTAACCTTTTTCATACCACTCAATATTCATTTGGGACCACCCCCAAATTTTTTTCTTGATCCGCCACTGTCAAATCGTGTCGAATTGTTGTGAAACATATGCAATACTTTCCTTTCGTAATGATTTACCTGCAGTCGCGATTTGAAGTGTAAATAAAATGTTCGGTGGTGTTGTTTAATTTTGTGATGACTAGGTACAGATGCATGGACAGTGGTAACAATGTCATTACTAGTATATAACCAGTTGGTGGATTGGCTACAAAACTGCTGTCTGCATGTGTTACATATAATACCATGTTCAAAAATGTTCCTGTTCAATGTGTTGAAAAATTGTTTGTGTTATTTTGAAGTTTTTCTACAATGGCCTTTTCCGTATGAGCATATTACATGCGACTTTGGGCCTCATTACAATGTAATCAAATCGCGTTATTGGTTATGTACAGACACCTACTTCAGATTGACGACAATTCTTCCTTACATATACATACATTACTCATATAAACACAGCAATGGGAAATATGTTATGATTATGGATAGTTATAAGAATGCACACAATAAGCGACACATTATTTACTTTTTTCTTTAATGAAATGATTTATAGTCAGAATCCATTATCAATATAGCAATTAATCAAACATCATAAAAATATGATGGAAACATTAAATTTGAATATGTCAACATTAAACAGTGCAAAACATATGTGAGATATTTGAACCCTCTCTCCTTGAAACAAGCTTTCATTGACAGTTATATGCTCCAACGATGAAGCCACGTCGATGCTTGTAAACTTACCTGTTACATGTAGGTAAAATTAAGCGATAGTCCGAAATATCATTGAAAAGTTGTGTAAAGTTATTAATGACACACAAAACAAATTTCATTTTTCAAGGACAAAGTTGCATAAATTACAACAATAAAAAAAAACTTTATTTTGGTTTGAATTGTCCTTCGAAGGGGATTCCTTGTTTTTACCACCTAAACACATCCTAATTTCACATATTTGACTTTAATCCTTTTTTGAGGGGTTACCTTTACAATTTTTTTCAACATATCATGATATGGAAAGATAGAGATATTGATTAAAGATCATCAAATATATAAAAAAAAAGATGTGAAATGATTGCCAATGAGACAAATATTTATCAAAAGAATTATTTTTTATAGTTTATTGCATTCTTTCAACACTTTTTGAAATTGGCCCTTTTTCGAAAAAAGTTCAGGGGTATTTTTCCCTACCTCTTTATGAATCTTACGTTTTTCATATGAGTTAAAATAACTTAAACAGCTGGATTGAACTATTTTTGTTATTAAAAGAAAATCTCACTATCTATTAAATGTCTTAAATAGATAATTTAGTATTCAGGCCAATGAAATCAAATTCTAGCATTTAACGATTTTATTTATTTCTTCAAATCGAAACAAAGTGATTACACAACTAATATATATTCAAATTACCAAATTAACAATAGATAACCATTTCTGTTTGGGTCGCCTATATGTTATTTCGTTGCTTAACTCCATTATATAACAACATTTTTCAAAATTATTTTGAATTCACTAAATGTTTTTTTTTTAATTTAATGTTTTCCAAATTAAAAAAAAAATGATTTGTCTTTGATTTTCTCATCAGTCTTTACAAACATGTATGCACCATACTAATCACTAAATAATCACAAAATGTATATAATTTTTACAGGAAGAAAAAAAAAGTCCATATTTAAGGAATATATGGTAGAACCGAAAATATATTTTTACAACAGTTCCTTCTAGAAACTAGCTTTTGATCATAATAAGCTTTTGTCCAAATCTAATAGAAATCCAGGATAGTTTCAGATTTTTTTTTAAAACTTCAAAAATTTAACCTAATGTTATGTTGACTTGAAGAAAAAAAAGTCCATTTATAAGTCAAATACTGAAAAGACAGAAATAAAAATTTTACAAAATGTTCCTTTTGATACTATCTTTTAATCATTAACAAGCTTCTGTGGTAAAATTCCCGGAAAGTTATTTAAATTGTAGAAACTACAAACCAGAGTAAATGTAATGTTAACTGGTAAAAAAACTAAATCCATTTTTTAAGTAAAATGGAAATAGATAGGATTTGTTGTTACAAAGTTTATATCTGGATACTATCGTGTTATCAAAAACTCGCTTGTGTTCAAGTTAGATAGGAATCCAGGATAGTTTCAGAAAGGTATTAAAATTTAAAAACTTTAACCGCAGAGTCGCCGACGACAGATATAGCATCCGTCTGTCTCGCTTTTGAGAACGATTTGTTTTCGCATCGGATATACACTAAACCTAAACAATTAAAAACAATATAAATTTGAACATTTCAAATACTTTAAAAAAAAAACGTATCATACAAATATTTACACAATGCAATCAATGGAGATAATAAAAATAAGAGCATTTCGTTTTCAAGCCAGAATTCAAAATTCATAAAGTATGAAAATAACAAATACATTAGATCGTCAAATACATCAATAACAATAATGACATTTAAAAACATTAACGGTACCAGTTTAAAAAGTAAAAACACAAAAAATACTGAACTCCGAGGAAAATTCAAAAAGGAAAGTCAAAAATCAAAAGGCAAAATTAAAAATCCAAACACATCAAACGAATGGATAACAACTGCACCAGATGCGCATTTTGTAAATTAATGTCTAGATAAGGCTATCAAAGAAGAAAATATGATTCAGTCCTTTTACACGCTAAAATTGAAAAATCCAAACAATATTACAAATTTACTGAATTGCAACCTTCTTATATTTTAAGGTTCGTCGAATACAAAAAATCAGTGATTTCATTCATCAGATTTTGTCTAAACAATTGTAAAAACGACAACTCACACTGTATACAAAACTACTAAAACTTCAAACATTTCCTGATATATTTTTATCAAAATACAAATATGAATCGATGTTTTAAAAAAATTATATTCCGCTAAAATATGCATTCCACAAAGATTGAGATGTGTGTCAAAAGATTTATTTTGGTAAAGCCATAGATTGTATTTTTTTTTAATTAACGTTGACACCGCGACAGCATACTTCAGTCTTATTCATTGTTATTTTATATGATATTGTGTGATATCAATCATAACCAGGTGCATACAACTTACTTTGTAAAAACATAAAAAAAAAAAAATCAACATTTTTATTTGTCAACACAATCAAAATAAAATGAAAAAAAATGATTTACGAATATTTAAAATCTATAAGAATGAAATACAAATAAACTGCAATACAATTTTATTACAAAACATCATGTTTACAACTATATACAGAAAAACAAGTTGCAATTTTAACCTACTACGCTATTATGTTCATTGAAACAATATTATTCCACTGTTTATACATATAAAAAGCTTAATCAATAGTTGATTGATTGTGGCTTTACCACGTTTCCTCGTAAAGATCTTCATATTCCATTCTGAGGATCATATTACCATTTGAATACATTGTGCGAAATTACGCGCGGTTAATGAACATAACGTTTTGAACTTTTTATTCTTCTCAAAATAGTGGTAGCAAAAATCATGATCCTGTTAATATTTATTTCAGCGGATAAAAGAAAAAAATATGTTAATTACATTTTTATCCGTGCTGTTTATCAATGGGTAATTCGTGTTTGATTCAACTTATTAAAACAAGCGGATATGAAAACAATTGTATGCCAAAAAAAATATAATGCATTGAGATAGTAAGCAAAGCAGAGGCAGTGAAATAAAACATACATTTCCCTTTGCTGAGGGACATATGAAGATTAGTTTTCTTCAAAGCATATGCAAACTTTAGAATACCTATAACAGAAACTTAAGTCAAACAATATCAACGGTACATACACGATCAAAACAATAATAAAGACCAATAGAAAGCATTAAAAAAAATCAACTAATTATAAACATCAATATACATGATATACAACAGAAATAAAACAAAATCATAAGCTTAAATGATTTCAAAAATAACATATACTTGTTTGCTAAAAAATAATCGCAAAAAACTCCAAATCTTTTTTTCGGAATTATTTCATATTCGAAACTCTAACTTATATTACCAACTTTCCCTTTTCTCATAGATTTTAACAGACACGTGAAATAAAAGACTTAACTACATTAAAGTTGGAAGGGGTTATATGCTATTAATCCATTTCCTGTTATGCCAATTTCCATTGTTTTGAATTAAGATACAAAACACAGTACATTTTTTTGTATGTTTCAGCGTATATGTAATAATATAGTACTTACCTTATTCTTGATTACAAATCATAGTGTGATGAACTGAGTAAGCTTACCTTTGGACGTGTGATCTCTTAGCTTCGACGTTATGTAACTATTACTGATGACTTCTTACCTTGTTTAACCCTTTTTTTGCATTACCTCAACTTTTACAGCGACGATGTGTAAACATATTGTTGGTACTAGTGCTTTTAAAAAGGTATTTAGCTGAACGCTTTAGTAGTCAACTCCATTCTCAATTTTATCTTGGAACATTTGTATCAAATAAGTCACTTATTACAAGTTTTATATAAAATAACCTCATGCATTTGTGGTATCAAATAATACATTATGAACTAGTGTTTGATGAAATATTTATTTGCATATGTACATTGTAAAGGAATAAGTGAAATACCACAGGTTAAAGGTAATTTTTATTCACATAGTTATATACATTGTTTTGATATACATGATATAAGTGAAAACAAACAGGTTGACTAAATCTTTATTTACATAATAATATATACATTGATTAAAATAAGTGAAAACTAACAAGTTGACTCAAATTTCTATATGTATGTGTTCATTGCTATTAAATAATTGAAAACTCCTACGTTTATTGAAATCTTAACTCACAGTATATACATTATTAAAAACAATAATGAAAACTCATATGTTAACTGAGCTCTCTATTGACGCTTTTCCATAGTTATAACATAAGTTAAAACTCCAAGACTTACTTAAATCTCTATTTACATAATTATGTACATTGTTATGAAATAAGTGAAAACTCAAATCTTTATTGAAATCCTTATTCATATATTATGCACCTTGTTTTAGACTAAGCGAAAACTCACAGATTTGGTTAAATCTGTACTGGCATATTATCATTATTATAACATAAGTGAATACGTATTGAAGTCACCAACAAAGTTTGAATATTCAAATCAAATATGGTACTAACACTAGTGTTAAGTAACGTGAAACGCATGTTTGGTACCATGATGCAAAATAAGTAAAAGCATTTAACTTTTGATTTCAGAAGTTGAATTCTCCTTCAACAGATTTCGCCTTGTATTGAGATAATCAATATGTCCTTTCCTATTTAGCAATGCGATTTTTTCAAAATTTATCTTATTAATGTATGAATCAAGATTTGCCTGAAATTTAGAATTCATGAAAATCCTATTCACATCAATGTACTGCTTTGCTGACTTGGTCTTTGTCATATCATCAAACCATCTTTCTATGTATTGATTTAACACTTCTTCAGGAAGAACAATACCAAAACGTTCAAGACGATTTTCCGCCTTTTCCTTAATGTCATCTTCTGCTAATACAAACATTGTATTCACAAAATCTCTACTTCCCGTCCGAATAAGGTTTGCAATTTTTCCTCGAGTAAGTTGTTTCATGTAGGTTTGCAGGGATATCCGAAAGGTAGCATTCATAACACATCTATTAATGTCGAGACATTTTCTTACAGAATCGGTTTTAGTCAAAACACCAATCAAGATTCCAAGGTATTGCTGTAATAAGTCAACAGGAATAACAATTCCAAAATTTTCATAGCGATTCTCAGCACTGTCCTTGATGTCATCTTCTGTCATAACAAACATTGCATTGGCAAACTCTTTACTTCCCGTGTTAATGATCGTTTCGATTTTGTTCCTTGTTAGTTGTTCGATGTAGATTCGTAAAGATTTTTGAAACGAGTCATCATTAAAACACCTACTTACAACTATGTAGTTATTTAACGAAGACGATTTCACCATACCATCAAACCACCTATCAATGTATTGCTGAAACATATCACCAGGAATAACAATACCAATATTGTCTAATCGATATTCAGCGTTTTCTTTGATGTCATTCTCTGTCATGACAAACAAAGTATTCAAAAATTCATCCGTTCCATTCTTTAATATACCAGCAATTGTTTTCGTGTTTAGCTGTTTCATATAGAAACGTAAAGCAGTGCGAAATGTAGCATTCATATACGATCTATTGTCATTCACGAAATTTTGGGGAGATTTGGATTTTGTCATATCATCAAACCATCGTTCAATGTACAGCTGTAACAGATCAGCAGGGATAACAATACCCAAACATTCATTTCGATTTTCTGCATTGTCTTTGATATCATTCTCTTTCAGTACAAACATTGTATTCAAAAATTTAGTATTCACATTTTTAATTAAAGTTGAAATTGTTTCTGTGCAAAGTTGTTTTGTGTGGGAATGCAATGCAGTACGAAATGAAACATTTCTAAATAGTCTATTCTCATCCATGTAACTTTTGGGCGATATGCTTTTTGTCAAATGTTCAAACCATTTTTCTATGTATTGTTGTATTAAATCATCCGGAATAACAACACCAAAACATTCAATTCGATTCTCAGCGTTGATCCCTTCTTTACTCAAAACAAATATAATATTTAGCAAATCACTATGTCCATATTGAATGAAGGAAGCAATTGCTTCTTTTTTTATTTGTGTTGTGTAAGTATGCAAGGCAGTACGAAATGTAATATGCATCAATGGTCTACTCATTTCTATAAAATATAGAGAATTTGAAGATTCTGTCAAATGATAAAACCATCTATCAACGAATTGAAGTAACAAATCATTTGGTATAACAATGCCAAAACGTTCATATCGGTCACGAGCCCTATCATTTATGGCCTCGTCTGTCATGACAAACATTGAACCAATAAAAAACTTGGGTGTAGTTTGAATCAGATAGGCAATCTTTTCTGTGTTTAGTTGTTTGATGTAGGACCGGAAGTTAGTACAAAATTTTTCATTCGTCAAAGGTCTGTTTTCAGCCATAAGAATATCTGGATACTCTGCATGTGTCAAATGATCAAACCATTTTTCAATATAAAGATGTAACAACTCATCAGGAATAACAATACCATAAGGGTCCACTCCCATACTAGAGATGTCGTCGATGTCATTCTCTGTCATAACAAACATAATTGTTAGAAAATCGGCCGTCCCAGTCTCAATGAGGACAGCTATTTGTTCTATGTTGAGTTGTGTCATGTAGTTTCGGAAGGCAGCACGGAAATTTAAATTCATCATAAGTCTGTTCTTTCCTATGTAACACGGTATCTGGTCGGATTTTGTCAAAAAATCAAACCATTTTTCAATATATTGCTTTAACAAATCATCAGGAATGATTACACGTAACCATTTACATGAATATTCTTTATCTGATTTGCCTTCTATGTCATTTTCGTTCATAACAAACATTGTACTCAAGAAATCGATGTCTGCAGTTTTTATTAATTCAGATTTTTCTTGATTCGTTAGATGTTTCACAAAGTCAAATAACATGTTACGGAATTCGAAATTTTTGAAATTTCTATTTTCGTTTATTTCTCCGTGTGCAAAAGATGAGGTTACCATATCATCAACGACCCTTTTGATGTACATTTGCAGTTTTTCTGCAGGGATAGTTATCAAGTCTTGTGCGCTTTTAGTGTTGTTTGAAACAACAAATCGTTCCCTGAGAAATCTGCCATTTGAGTTTTCTATCAGTAAGCCTAGAAATTGATCTTGGGTTCCAAAGTAATAAGCTAGGAAGTCAAACAGCTTATCATGTATAGTTTGGTATATACCTCTGTCATAAATCACAAATGTTCCTGTCAGTAGTTCAAGTTGTGTCTTTAATGTCCTACCCGTAATATTTTCATGTATATCACACACCTCTACAATGTCATGTATATATTCTTTTATTTTAGGATACTTTCCTGTAAGATGTTCTTCTTCTAGCTTGTTGTTGAATATAACCAGCAAAAGAAGCGCACATAATTTGTACTTACCTTCTTTACAATCGTTATACATGTGAGTAAGATCTTTTTTGTAAAATGTAAATGGGTCATTTAAAAACATTTCAATTGTAAATTGTGGATTCGTTTTCTGAATATTATATAATTTACATAAAAGGGGAAAAAACTCATATTGACCTAAATATTTCAATGCTTCCATTGAATGTTCTTTGAAATAAATTTTCGACATTTTCTCTTTTTCGTCCGACGTCAAACTTAAACTCTCAGAGCTTAAATTACACTCACATGATTTGAAGAGCTCTAAATTTCCAAACCCCTTATCTTGAAAAACTTGTAGTCTGCATGTTAAAATCAACTTATATTTACTGTTTTCTAAAATACTCTCTATATCTTTTATTGATTTCTTCCATTCTTCTATCCGACTTTGGTTTACTGTAAAATGTCCACACATATCGTCGATAATATACAATGTTTTTCTGTCCGATATATATTGATCTCTTATTTCTTTTGCATCTATCACAGTAATAACTGTGTACCCATTTCTGTCCATTCGGAGAGCTACATGCCTGACAAGAGCAGTTTTCCCACATCCAGAAGGCCCTGTCACACTTACACACTTATAGTTGCTAAAACTTGAAAGTACATGATTGGTCGCTCTTCTCTCTATGAAAAGACTGTCATCCTTCTGCCACATCTCTAGTGTATCAATCATGAAATCTAAAATGTTTATGAAACATATATAGCTCACGCTAGTTATATAACATTCATATTAGTTTTTAAGTTAGATTACGACATTCTATTGTCATCAATACATTCAAAATAGATAAGGAAAAAAATGCAGCAGGAATATCCTTGGCAAAAATATTCGACAAGTAAAAGAATAACAGGATAACGGATATTTTAACAATCACAGGACCGAATGAGAAATTCAATAATTATAAATACTATTTTCCGATTCGATTGAAATATTAACATATATATATACATATTAATCATTGTATTGCATTTCAGCTAATCGAAAACATAAAGTCTCACACATATGAATATTTGCTTTTAAGGTTAAACCACTTCAGACAGCTTATCCCCGGAATATAGATAACAACATTTTTGGACAAGTAAACATATCTACAACTTCTTTTTCTTATAATATGAATATTACATCTTTCCCCCCATCGGCTGTACCCGCATATTGATAAACATGAAGAGTACGAGCCGCACCTTTTGAAAACTATATATATTAATATAATAGCTATTGATTTATGAACTTAAATCGGGTTTGTTAAATTTACTGTTTACAGCTTTGTTCCTCCCTATATTGATGACAAATAACTAATGAATTATTTCGTACAATTACAAAAATAAAACCAGCAGAAGTTTAATTTGTAATTATACGTCTGTAATATCAGACGTTTATGAAAAAAGTAATCTCCTTAGACTTGAAACTGTATATTGCTAAAGGTTAGCTATGATCCATATAACCATGTTACTAAAGAGGACCTCATAATCGTATAAGAGAGAGAGGTTATTTTTCTTTTACCAAAATATTGTCCTCCGTCTAGAATAGATTAGAAACAATACAGCCAGGTCACACAAAACGCTCTTTCTGTCTTTTGAAAAATTGGTGTAAACAGGAAAAATCTCATAAAAATTATTATAAGTATTATTTAAATAAATGTATATTTATTCGAATATCACATTTTGAAAATAATTAAGTGATTGTACCAAACGATAAAGCAGCTAACAATAGGGTGTCAGTTAATGTAAACTCTACACGGACGTTCTCAACAATTAAATTTTAAAATGTATTTCCATTAAGTCCGTACGTTCTACTGACAGTCATATATACTAGTATCACGATTTAGTCGTAAACGGTCATTTTGGTCTGAGAGAAAAGCTTCAAGACTTTTACGATCTGTAAGACGCTGTTCCAATCAATTGTCTCGTCAGGTAATCAGTCCCTTAAGACATTTCAAGATGAACAAGACTGCATCTGCTAGCGATTGTCTTAGATCCGTTTCAACGAAGTCAGACCAAAACATATCAAATCTCAAAATTCACGTTCAAAATTGTCAGACCATGTTTATATCCGTTCAGTATGCCGATATGATATCACGATTGACGCCCCTTCTGCTTGATAATGCATTTTAGATTAATATATATATATATTAGAATTTAAGATAAAAAATTGAAGATTAAATCCTCTGTTGATTTTTTTATTTTTGTTGCTACTTTGTTGAGGAACTTATAAATCATTCGTCAATATATGTTGCTTATTCTTTAATAAATGTTAGTATATTTATTTAATTTACTTATAAAATGCAGGGACTATGTTAAGTGTATACACACAAAAATGTTTATTTAACCATGAAATTTTGTGAACCCTGTATTAAAATGTTTTTTTCGTATTTGAAAATTAGTAATGGAAAATCTTAAACGTAGCGTACGAAAATAAAGAGATGTGGTTAAATTCCAAATGAGACTATCCACAGCTATAAAGCGGAGGCAAATTAACACATGCGTATTTTTGTTTTATGTCAGTTGCTTTTATTCGTTTTCTGTTGATATGTTGGTTGTTTTTTTTCCTGTGAGTTACTCTATTAATCTTTGAAAAGCCTCTACTACCATAGCTTTGTACTGTACAATATATTTTTAAACAATTAATCATTTTACACAGTGGTGCGTCTAAATACCACATGATGCCAGAGTACATGAAGCTGATCATGATACTCCATTCAGTCTGTGTCGAGACTGCTAAAACTATAAATAAAGTAATACCATAAAACGAATTTTATTCAAGCAATGTTATATTTATTTGTTAACAATATACTTTACGTATAGAACTAATTATATGGCGTAAATCAAAAAAAAAATCCGTTTTATTTGATTGAGTTCAATGGCACGTGCTAGTAATCAACCGGATCTACAGGTAACAAAATCAATGATCCAAAACGTAAGAACGTACATGACTATTTTAAAATTACACGCATGATTTTTTTTATAAAAAGGTGCCGTAGGACTACAACTAAATAAATAATTAATGAATTTGTGTATACGTATTAGTATTTAAGCTGATGATGTTTGACCGTCAGTTTTAATATTTGCTTTGTTTTATTTTCATTGAATAATGAATTTGAATCTATTATTGCTTAGTATGTGTAATTTAAGGTTCTTTCAATATTATATATTTCTAAACACCAAAAACCAAAAGATGATGCAAATTATTTGATCGCTGCATGGCAAACCATTAAAAAAACATGTACTCATTGGGGAGTTTTTTTTAGTATTCAAGAGAAACTATTCACTTCTCGTCTTATTATAGCTTAGAGAGTATTCTTTTAAATTGTGTAAGTTATAAGAAGTAGTGTATATTTGTATTCTATTGATTTTGCAACATTGTATCACTGAATATATACATACATTTTGTATTCCACAACTATATATACTTTAAATTGTGAATTAAGATTGATTGCTAGTTGCTTAAAGTCCAGACCTTACCCCCCATGGATTTTACTAACCCTCTATGGATCCGTAGGGTGGGAGTAGCGAACCATATAACTTATAATATTACTTGATATTCATTGAAATGATAACTTGAAGAGGTAAACAATTATTGTAATAGCAGGTCATCCTTACATTCTTATAAGTCGATACATAGTTTGACCTATGCAATAATATTTTATTGGAATAGCGGTAGTCTGATCAATTCGAATGCAACAAGCTTAATCAAATTTCGTATTAAATGCAAACTTTGCGTTATCTTTGCGGAGCATTTATAAAGTATTTAAACTAAAATAAGAACTATAATAGCTGCCTGAATAGCTCAATTTCTAATTGTTGAAAATAAGCTCCTAGCTGCAGACATAAACATCTGGGCAAGAATGGTTTTGTTTTTCAAGAAAATTTGCATAATTCTGAAAGCTATCTATTATTAATCTTCAACTCTATCAGAAGTTTGAAGAAATGGGGGATTGAAGTCTAACTGTAAATGTATCGATATGTTGTAGTATTGTCAATGAGAAACGCTCTAAGAGACAAAATGAAACAGACATAAAGAACTGTAAGTCATCGTACAGCCTTTAACAATGAGTAAAAACCATACCGTAATTATCTTCTGTTTCTCAAATTTGCAATGACTACAATGAAACTTGTTTAGGAAACATTTGATTTAATGATAATGCATATTCATTTATTCAAAATTAAAAAAATAATCAAACATATTTAGATCTCGTTTTCAATGTTCATCCCGGTATCTGTAATTTTTTAAGGGTATAAAAATGATCTGTTCCGTCGAGTTGACAAATTTATCACCACGGCTTCAGTCTGTAATTGCATAAACAATTATTTGCAATCACCATGATCACTTGTAAACCCTTAAATATAAAGAATCAGATGCTAAAATTAATATTCAATAAATAAATACTATTTCGACAATCTGTTGATTTTTAACTGAATTCGCAGCGGTTAACGCAGCAGTTTGACTTTGAGCTACTTCTTTTTTGTTAATTATCAGATGGGAAATAATCCAATAGAAGAAGTAAGAATTAAAATTGAGTATTTTTTTTATTTAATTAAGTGGACATGGTACACTAAAAGTTAACATTAACCGTCTTTTTTCTAATTTTTATTTTATCTTTAAAGGAGTAACCCCGGATAAACATTGTTTCGTCCTTTTTATGTTCAAATTATAAAAAGTTTAACGGGACTGAAGACGGTTTGAAAACATCTTCACGTAATTTTGTATTCACGGTCTGTTTTGGTCTGACACCGTTGTAACGGATCTAAACAGCTCGCTAGAAGATTCATTTATTTTTCTTAACATGCCTTAACGCACTGATTCACCTGATGAGACGATCGGAACGGCGTCCTTAAGTTCTTAAAAGTCTTGACGTTTTTCTCTAGAGGTAAATCCCGTCGAATAAGATATAATCTTACCAAAATGACCGTTTCACACTGAAATCATGCTACTAGTGATAGTAAACGAGCATTTCATTTCCACATCACAGCTAAAGGCTTTGTCTTTATATTTGAAGGTCCCTATTATGGTAACAAAAACATACTCACACACACACACACACCAACACACACACATACACAAACTATCGATTCATTTCGTCGTGTAGTAAGTGTTTTGTTAATCTTTCCAGGCTTGTTTAACAAAGAACCTTTGATTAATATTTGTTATAAGATATATAGAAAGAGTTGAGGTTTTTTTTTAAATGTTTGGAGTGTAAACAATTCTTGGATGTTATAGATAAATAACATTCATGTAATGGACCTTTTGATTCTGTTGACAGTTTTGACTTTTCAATTCTTAACACGACACTTCCAATCATTTTTTTTTAAATAAAACATTTCCTCTTCAATTAAAAAGTCGTTTTGGCAAATTTAATTGCAAAATTCTAGCTGTATTTATTTAAAACCTTTTTCTCTGATAAAGAAGTTAATATGCCTAATATGACCGGTGTAATGAGATGATTGAACACGTATTTTAAAGTTTGTAATGTTTTTCAGTGATTTGACTATCATTTAACTGTTAGAATCAGTTATGCTATCTGCAGCTGTCCAATGTTGTTTAGAAAGAGGAGGGCTATTCTTAAAAATATTGGACAGCTAAATGTAACATAATGGTTTCTTACAGGTAAATGATAGTCCAATCACTAAAATAAAGAACGAGTACAACAATATAATGACGTCACAGTGTTTTATAACATACCTATGTATTACTCCATTAACCATGTTAACATGGTCTATACCGATACAGCAAGTTCATAACACTTGTATTAAAGGATTTTCAAGGAACTCAACGTGAGGAAAATATAGAACTTTATATCTGAACATGGGATAACTTTTCTGTTCGCCAATTTCACGTCCATGGATATTTTGTCAACATTGTCCGTTTCAAGAATTCAAAACTTTGTATTCAATGATTTTAAGTTGTGAAATATATTACAACTTGTGTTTAGCATAAGATACGTCTTATGTTAAGTAAGGCGTAAAAATAGCAAAGCCAGAGGTGAATGTCTTGTATTAGCCAATGACTTGGGACAGGCGCAAAAATGCGGCTGGATTAAACATGTTTGTGATATCTCAACCCTCCCCCTATACCTCTAGCCAATGTAGAAAAGTAAACGCATAACAATACGTACATTAAAATTCAGTTCAAGAGAAGTCCGAGTCTGTTGTCAAAAGATGTAACCAAAGAAAATAAAAAAAATGACAATACATTGTAATATATAAATAACAACAGACTACTAGCAGTTAACTGACATACCAGCTCCAGACTTCAATTAAACTGACTGAAAGATTACGATTTCATCCTATGAACATCAGGCACAATCCTTCCTTAGTATCATACCATCATAACATATATGAGAAGAACATAACCCTTGTCATGCCAACAACTGTTTTTTAATAAATGTGTTTACTTTTGATGCAAAGACCCTAAAGTAAATCAATATTAACGCCAAAATATGCAATCTTTTATGTCCTGACAACAGTATCGTAACTATATCCCTTCATTATAAGTCTTTTCAAAGGTTTAGTTAGTTTATGAGCTGACACCTCTGTGCTTTAAAAAGAATATTTCCATAAAAAAATGGATGTGAAATACCTGAACGTATAAGAAGTCTACATGTTGAGTTATATTTACGAATGATGTCCTTATACCGGTGCTAAAATTTAGTAAATGTTTTGACTAGTTTGTGATATCGAAAACCCTGGTGTAATAATTTTTCAGTAATACATAAATCTCTCTCGTTAAAATCTAAAACATTGTAACGTACACGAGCGAATCGTACAAGTTGGGAAATATAAACACCGTAAGATGGTAACAAGGGAACGTCACCATCTAAAAATGGATAATTAACGATAGGAAATGAAAAATCATCCCTTTTATCATAAATTTTATATCGACAGAGGAACGTCATCAGTATTGCACAGGCTGACGTATCTGTATTAGCGCTGATTTTCTCATATTTAATAATTTATAGTATAATACCCATTAGGAGCCCCGGACATAATATTTAACTATGTTATCCAGTTGTCCTGGCATTGGGGTATGAATCGTGGTTCTTTATACTAAAGGTGTTTCGAAAGTCTTTTCCATATAACAAAGTTTTATTGCGGATTTGTCATTCTCGCCAAATGATTATAAAACAATAAAGGAAAACATACGGAACAAAAAACTCAAGCTCAGATAACATTGTTTAGTTCCAATTTAAAGAAGTTGCAATAGAAACTTGTTATTAACAATGCCTTTATGTTGGAAATAGAATACAATACCATTGATTCCGATAGGAACATATACTGTTATATTTATACCTGTGGAAAAAATATTCAAAAATATTTTGTTTTCTTTTTTGAACTTATATTATGAAGGATTCCCATAATAGAAGAAGGACCTAGACGTAGGCGTTCAATGAAAATACAGCTATATTTACCAGTCATTCCATTTCTTCTTTTTCTTTCGTGTTTCATCCTCTTTCCTATCAGACAAATTTAAAATGGGAATATCATTTGACTGTGTCAGAATATCAGCATGATCAGAAATAATAGAATTCATATAAATTTTCACTGATGTTGACATTAAAACAATGCTGCAGTAATTTTCCGATTTTATCATAAATAAACCAACACTTGAAAAAGGAATACCACTGATGTCTTATTGGTGCTCTGACATTACATCTTATGTGGTTTAGCTGAATACTCAAACCATATCTTAATATTTTGTCCAAACTGATACTTTTACCTAAACCTGAACTCTAACTCGAAAGATAGCCTAAGTAAAAGTACCTGTAAATCGTCTTAAATTATAAATGTTTCACAAATGGTAACGGGTTTTTACTTCATCATTGAATGAATTACCATAACAAACAATAAAAGAAACTTGCTCGTGTTGTAAAACCGTCTAATGTTGGTACAAAAGCACATTGCTTAATGTCACAAGAAATCATATGAAGTAATTCTAGCCTATACACATAATAAACTTAGATATACAGAAAGAGAGAACTCATTTAATTGAATATTTAGGTCTGTTAAATTTCATATTTTAGGTTTAAAAAATTGTTAATCATCGACAAAGGTCAATTTCACCTGTTTTTAGGGATGCGCTGTGTCTATCGAATTCGTCATTCAAGTGATTCCAAACTGTCAACGTTGATATTATACTCTGTTTTATTTAATCAATCTTCAGCTAAAGGTTACATTGAAGATCACATCAATACATCTTTAGGTCGAAATAATCATTTGTAGGTGAAAACTTCATTATTATTTTTTTTCTAATAAGCTTATTTAACAAATTTGAATCATACTGTATGTTAATGTCAAGCATTATTTTCCAATTGCACTTTCATTAACGATCAAACAAAATATCTCTTTTGTTTATTATCTTTTTTTATATATATATATCTCATAGCTACAATCAAAAAGTTGTTGAATAACTCACCAATATACAGTAGTTCGAGATCAAAGTCGGATATATCTGTTTCCTCTATTTTGGTAGCATATTCCATATAACAGATATCTTCTTTCAGAAATTCAAGAAATGCAGTATAGGAAGATGACGCATTTTTTCTAATAATTTCTTCTAAAAGGTGTCTAATTTTCTCTTGTCGGCTTGTGTTCTCTGATGTTAGTACTGTATTAACCTGCTGACTAATAAGCTCTTTTGAAAATAATTGTTCAAGTGATCCCGGTTTAGCAATGTTTATTTCATGGACTATTGTGTTATACCATTTGATCAATTTAACTGTTTGTTTCTCTATACCTGTTATGCAATATAAAACAACAATTGATAAACGATTAGGTAAAATGTAGGCTCTCCCTTATAACTATCAAATATTTCAATATGTCAAGCGGACACTTGCTCATTTTATATTTTATCCATTTAAAAAAATAGTACTATTACATTGCTTGAAAATTAGTTACACGGCATGACCGTGAAATGTGTTGAAACGATGTCTTCATTAACTGATTTTAGTCTTTAGTTTCCTATGTTATGTTTTGTCAACTATATTTGGTCTGTTAGTCTTTATCTTTTTTTGTCGTAACATTGTCCGTTTTTTGTTCGACTTTTGAAAGTCCCTTATGTCTATTTCGTCTCTTTTTTTTTCACCATGTAGATCAACATTTTCATTATTTTTAATCCTTTCGAAAATGCTTAATTCTGGAATTGAATCATACTATTGTTGTTGAATCATCATTAAAAAAAAAGATTATATGGAATCTTGATTTGAATTCTTAAAGAATGTATACCATCTGGAAAAGGGTATATCCAAAACTCGTTCGTCGAAGTAAACAGAAACGCACAGAAGTGAAGGAAGGAACAAGTATAAAGATATTACGTTTGACGCCTTGAAGAATACGAACATTTAAAGTACTACTAACCGATGACAATGACCGATCTTTTTTTTAATTTAAAACCATTCTAGGATTGGTACAAGCATTGTCTGATAGTTTGGTATTCCGTGTGAGTTAAGAAGTAGTAGTAAAATCGTATGATATCAAACACACATAAGCATAATTACCATTGTATCGATTGTGATACGATATTTATCCTCTTGAGACAGTTAAATTTTCATATTTAAAATTCAAATGACGAGAGTGGATAAATATCGGATAATAACCAATAAGGAACTGAGATCAAACGGACCACATGTTCATCATTTTTTTATACAATGGATACAGAAAGGTGAAAATTGACGAAGAATTAGAGAAATTAAGTATATCTGGTTTAGGACACAAAATCAGTACATGAAAGTAAAAACAAGCACAAAAAGCAAATGAGGCTTTTAACACAGAGTCTACATTGTAACAACTGGTATTATATCAATTATTTGAAAGGGATCTACCTGCTATTTCGTCTTTTTGTGGAACATTCTTTAAAGTCAAAACTTTGTCGGTTACTATTGCTTCCATATTTGTCACAAGTTGTGTATGACACTGTTGATCAGATTCTTTCACCGCTTCAACAAATATATTAAAAGCGTTGTATGGTCGATGCATCAGTATTTCTAAGAGCCTTTGGTTACGAGATGATTGTTCTGCAAGGCTATCAATATCTTCTCTGTCGTCAACAGTCATGATGCATTTAGAAATTAAGTTATCCAATACCTGTTTATCAAGTATCGTACAACGAACAAGTGTATCTTTGAATTCTTTGAAAGCTCCTGAAATAAATAAGGGATAAAGGCATCTACGCTGAATATAATCAATTCATAATAATGGTCTTTATATCGCTAATGAATACATTTACCTTAAGGTAGCACAGTGCAAAGATTTTGTTAACTTCCGATCTCCAACCATTGAAATTATGTTACATGTTTAAAACTGCATATAGATTAATAAAAATGGTTTACATAGATAGATAAAAGATGTCTCCTTAAATGAATGCAGTACTTTAGTTATGTAATCATTATGTAATCAATTAGTATGCAATTAACGGCAAAATCTTGGTCAGTTCACTTGCATGAATCTAGCTCTATCATCTCTTTAACAATACAGGAGATTTGAACGAAATCTCAATCAACACAGCAGATGCAACAAAAATAGTATCTCAAATTATCGCTATCGTAGTGCATTCTCTAATAAATCTGTGATTAGATTAAAAATCCTTACCACATACAAGTAGATAATGTTTGATTAGGTATTAAATTTTATCTATACATTCTATCCGAGATCTGAGAAATCTTTTTGTAAATATTGGCTTTAGGAACAACATATAATACAAGCGACCCTCTCAGGATATCAATGTAGAAAAATTTTTCAATTGGAAGTGGAAATTTCTTGCAAAATTTTATAGACAGAGTAAAATTCTCTGTTACACAACTTTGAAATTCTCGAAAAACTTAAAACTTTCTTATCCCAGGAATAAATTTCACTAGACGAATTTGGCTAAAATTTTGGAATAGTTGGTCCTCAATGCTCTTCAACTTTTTTTACTTTTTTGCTTAATAACTATTATGATATGATGATTCTTATATAGACGAATCGCGCATCTGGCGTATTAAATTATAATCCGGCTAGTAACTTTGATTACTATTTACACCACTGGGTCGATACCACTGCTGTATGACGTTTCGTCCTCTAGGGTATCACCAGCCCAGTAGTCATCACTTCGGTTTTTGTCACGAATATCAATTATATGGTCATTTTTATAAATTTTCTGTTACAAAACTTTATATTTTATTTGAAAAAATAAAGATTTTCTTATCCTAGGAATAGATTTCATTAAACGTATTTGGCTCATTTGTTTTGGAATTTGGGTCCTCAATGCTCTTTTACTTTGTACTTGGTTGGCTTTATACCTATCTTGATCTGAGCATCACTGATGCTTCTTATGTAGACGAAATGCCCGTCTAGCGTATAAAATTATAATTCTGGTACGTTTGGTAACTATTTACACCACTGAGTCGATGACACTGCTGGTGAACGCTTGTCCCCGAGGTCATCACCAACCAAGTATTCAGCACTTCGGTGTTGAGATGAATATCAATTATATGTTCATTCTCATTATTTTTCTATTACAAAACTTTGAATTTTTAAAAAAAAATAAGGATTTTCTTATCCAAGAAGTAGATTACACAAGAGTGCACACGCTGAAATGTCTCGCCTTCTTTACAAATCATTGATATTATGTTGATAGTCCTAAGTATCAAAGTTTAATAAAAACTGTCACATAAACCTTACATTAACCAAGATAACTAAACAAAGACCAATGAGCCATGCAAATGAGGTCAATGTCAGATTAACCGTGCCAGGCACACATGTCCAGCTAGCAATGCTTCCATACAACAAATATAGTTCACCTATGACTTATAGTTTAAGAAAAATAGACCAAAAAACTTAACACTGAACAATGATCAATGCACCATAAAATGAGGTTGAGGTCAAATAAAACCTGCGCGACTGACATATAGATCAAATAATATTTCCATACACCAAATATAGTTGACCTATGGCATATAGTATTAGATAAAAAGACAAAAACTCAAAAACTTAACTTTGACCACTGAAATATGAAAATGAGGTCAAGGTCAGATGACATCTGCCCGCTAGACATGTACAACTTACAATCATTTCATACAACAAATATAGAAAACTTATTGCATAAAGTATGAGAAACACAGACCAAAACACAAAAATCTAACTATAACCACTGAACCATGAAAATGAGGTCAAAACCAGATGACATCTGCCAGTTGGATATGTACACCTTACAGTCCTTCCATACACCGAATATACTAGCCCTATTGCTTATAGTATCTGAGATATGGACTTGACCACCAAAACATAACCTTGTTCACTGATCCATGAAATGAGGTCGAGGTCAAGTGAAAACTGTATGATGGGCACGAGGACCTTGCAAGGTATACACATACCAAATATATATAGTTATCCAATTACTTATAATAAGAGAGAATTTTACATTACAAAAAATATTAACTTTTTTTCAAGTAGTCACTGAACCATGAAAATGAGGTCAAGGAGATTGGACATGTGACTGGCGGAAAGTTCGTAACTTGAGGCATCTATATACAAAGTATGAAGCATCCAGGTCTTCTACCTTCTAAAATATAAAGCTTTTAAGAGGTTAGCTAACGCCGCCGTAGCCGACGCCGGATCACTATCTCTATGTCGAGCTTTCTGCAACAAAAGATTCAGGCTAGACAATTAGACGTATTTGGCCTACCTTTTTGGAATGTTTGGGTCCTCAATGCTCTACACCTAATTGCTTGTTTGGTGTTATATCTATTTTGATCTGAGCATGACTGATGAGTCTTATGTAGACGAAACGCGCGTCTGGCACCTTTGATAACTATTTGATGTTATAATTGACTACATAATTATTGTATGATACTATCATTGCATTAATTGGAAAGAGTAATATATTAGCTAGCCATAAATACTACTTTAATAAATTTACAAGCACTATAAAGAAAATCATAGCATTTAAAAACTGGGGAATTTGAGGTATAAAATCTTCATATTGTGCTACCTGAAACTGTATTTTAAAAAAATAACGACACTCACGATGTGACTTTGATTCCATAAACAAGTTTGTGACATCTTGTAACAAATAATTTTACGGAAAGTTTCCGCCTACTTCATTCTATAAGTTAGAAGATCTCCACACGAGGCATTGTTTTCTTATACCGCCATTTGTAGACTGCGAGTGATCGATGATATAATCAGCTCAGTAATCAGTGCGAATGTATATGAAATGAACCCTTCTTTGTATTAGACTGACACTGATGTTTAAAGAACTACTCTACAACGTAACAGTCTACTTGATGAACTATTACATTACTTGAACATTCTGAAATCTTGTTTTCATTTCAACTTCTGAATGACGCGAGGATAAAAGAAAAGCTTAAAAGGAACATTTTAAATTCTTGAGTTTTTTTTCCGAGTTTCTTTCCTTGAACAGTCGTTCTCAAGGCAAGAGTATTGTTACACGATCACTGAAGCGGTCTCTTAAATTTGGGATTTCGGTCACTATTTTCGGAGTTCTTCACACTTTTGACAAGACGTTATAGAATAAAGCCAAATACGTATTGACTGCATATTCATAGATAATTTTTCTATGTTCATCATTCTTTTGATTTTTTTTAAAAAATAATGCCAAGTGACCTCTTTCATTACTTTTTAATATGTTCTTGGCTACCTAGAAAAAGTGAAAATATCAAAATAAAGGGACAACAATATTTAAGTCAAGAACGACATAGTTCTATGGCTAAATTTAAAAAAAAATAACATCTTAAGTGTCTCTGAAAGTTATACCTGTTGTGTTGCTACAATAATTTGAAAATAATCTTCAACTAAATTTAAGATGCAGTATAAATATCAAATTGTTTTACAATTCCACCAAAGTAAAAAAAAAGTTTTAAATTTATGAAAAATTAAATTGTGAACATTTAAATCAATAGAATAACTTTATAAAATGTTTTGTAATTAAATTATATACACATATAACGTTCATAAACTATCTAAAGCATCACTACTTAGCCAATGAGCTCACTTGCAGCTTTTCCCTTGTAAAATTGGAAATGAAATATCTAGAAAAAGGATAACATTCATGCTACATTAGATTTATATACAACTTTTATATTCATCGAAAATCCAGGAAATTAATCAATCATATACTAATTAGAATTTAAAAGAGTCGCATCATACCGGTCGCATTTAGATCTTAAAAGAAAAATTGTATTTAAAGAGAAATCCTGTTTGTTAAGATTGTGTAGAAGTTACGTAAAGAAAGTCGTAAAATATTTTAAAAACTATTAAGAATTGACAGGACACTCTTAACAAGGTAATTTATCTAGAAGAGATAAATCTTAAAGAGAAGCAAAAGATACCGAAGGAGTTTTCAAACCTAATGGCATGGTAAAAACAAAACAAGAAAAACAGAAAAAAAGGACTGAGGAACAAGAAGCCTACCATCAATCCGCACGTGTTTCGGAAATGTTACCAGAATTTGCTGTACATGTGACATCCACCAATATGCTCGTGTAACTACAAACCTGGCTTAAAGTCTTAGTTTGTAGGTTGCTTTCGAGAACGTAACTGTTGATACGATAACTGGAACATTTTGTAATTTCAAAGGATTCAAACAAATGTCATCACTTGCAATTCTTGATTGAATAAATTTATTGTAAAAAGCAGCTCTCGATCAAGGAAATCATAATGGGATATGTAAGCTGTGTTAAACCTGGTTTTATAAGTGTCTACACCTTGCACGCATATAACAGTCGCATAGAGAATTCCATTATATCGACAGCAGTGTGTGAGCAACACAACCACTCGTAATAGGTGTTATAATTTTTTTTTAAATCTAGCATCTTGAAAATGTTACTTTCACAGAATTGTTTGTTTACATTAAAACAGATGTTTTCACAAAAGTTCGATGAGGCACGTGACAGATTCAGTGATAAACTGTATAACACTTGCTACAAACCTAGAAGAATCGATATTTCAAATTCGTTTTAAAGTTTAAGTACCCAATAAATAGTTTTAAAATGCATTTTTGATATTATTGTGAACACATTTAAAGTCCTAATTGTCTATGCTTTATGTAGATATAGGAAGATGCCGTATGAGTGCCAATGGGACAACTCTCCACCAAAGTCAAAATTTCAATGTCAACCATTATAGATCAAGGTACGGACTATAAAATTATAAAATATCAATTGGACTGGCTTATCTCAATTAAAAAAATCGTTGTAAGACAAATTAATATACAATGAAAGAATAAATTTGATCTAAGATACAATGTAAAAACAAAGTTGATACCTAATATAACTATTTAAATACCTTTAGAAGTCCTCACATTAACGTCTTTTTTGACTGACAGTACTTCTGTAAGCAAAAAATATACCGATGTCTTTCACATTGAACTTATACTAGGGACAAATCGACTAAAGCATGTGTATTAATACAGCGACTGCTTTATATCATGTGTATTACAACTAAAAAAGTAAATAAAAAAAGAAAAACAGAAATAATTTAAACTTTACAGGGATATTATATAACCACACCAGGTGATTTCTTATATCTTTCTCTTTTATTATAACATGATGCAGATATAAATTGTCGACAACAACGTACTTTCTGCTCGTCACTTTCTATATAAAAAAAAAATACGGTATCAGTTGGCTAAATATTGTCATACGAGCGAAACTTTATAGTATCATAGAGACGAAACGTTTTGATATAACGAATAATACGCCTACTGTATTTAATATGTTTGATGTTCCAGAAGACAAAGCTTCGCGCAATACTGTTTTAAATGCAAAAAACAGTATTTGTATAATACTCATGTCTGCTTTAAAAGAAAAACAAAACATAGAAATATTCTGAAAAAGTAGGTCAAATTATTTGATTTGAGCGAGACAGATCTGTTACATAAACACTAAACGTTTTATATACTAAAGTATACGCTTGGTGTATTTGATGAATTTAACAGTTTATAGGATGAATGCACTGACACAAATAAATTATTTTTGGGAATGCACGTTCAGTTTCAGAATTGTGAACTTGTCATCTAGTATCTTAATACAGATAACTCTGGTATAATTGCGAATGTCCATCAATAGACAAAAACACAATTTCAGGAAAATATTTACATTAAAACACGTTGCCATAATTTGACAAACAAGCTCTTCAATGCTCTAACAGATGCAATATTAAACTGTGGGAAGTTTTTATAATGAAAAAATCGAAATCTTTTTTTTTATAAGTTGTTTCAATAACTTGTAAACTTACTGAATATTGCATATTAAAGGGGGATTTAAATGATCATGGCGCTGTTTGAATTAGTTCTTTCTGATCTATATTCTCGATTTTTTTTCAAAATGAATGCTCATGTTCAAACATTTTTAAGCCAAAGCATTATCAATACAATCTTACACCACATCTTCCTATATCTATTAACAAGCGTAAAATGGTTCCTTCTGTAACTAAAGATGTCGTAATTGATCAATGAATTATTCAAAAAATGTAGGTAATGAATCATGTTGGTAACGGTGCTGATAACAGAGCTGACTATACCCTGAAGGGAAAGCAATCAATAACCAGCGGCAATTATCCATTGCTAGAAAGGGAAACAACTCCCTACAATTAGTGCATTTAATTGCCTTTCTGAGATTATCTTCCCCAGGAATAATGACAATATTCCAATTGCACTGATTATTGATAGCATTGCAAATAGAAATCTTAACAATTTTCTATCATCTTGGAGGAACACTTGCTAATAGAAATAGGAGTAAAATTCTAAATATATTGTTATGCAACAAAATCGTTGGAAAATAATTTTTTTCTGAAACATTACCTTTTTCAATACTTTTAACAGATGTTTCTAGTTTTGCTATTTGTGAAGTATGCTCAGCTAGTTCATTGCTATTGTCTGTTAATCTTTCGACTATACGCTTGATATTGTTATCAAGACTGCCAAGTTTTCCAAACATATTGTAGTCTAAAACTATAGATTTCGCCTCAGCAGTATCTGCAACGTCTTGTTGGTTTCCTAGTCCGTTTATTGCCTAAAAATGTTTATATGTACAAGTAAAATCAAAAAGATGCTTATTTTTTAAAATAAAAACAATATGATTATCATATTGAAGTAATCGTATAACACATACGACCCTTTGTACCTGTCAAATTCTTAAGACAAACGAGAACCAACATCCTACATTTTAGCTTATGTTGCTAATAAAGGCCACAAACGTTAGATACAAAGTTTCAAATGCAAACATCTAGCTGCTCATTTCAAAACTGAAAAGCTAACCAGGCATAGATATATCATAACTTTTAGTTTTTTTCGACATGTAGTTAACCTCTTTGCTAATGTGGGATCCTTTTTGCTGTGAGGGATATATTGACGCACAGACATAGCCAATGTCTAGTGCAGAACTGGTGCCATGCTTTCTGCACTGCAAAAATAATGCAACCATTCTGAGAATTATGGGGCCCATTTTAATGCAAATAATCCCTTTAAGGAATGTGCTTTTTTTCTAATGGAAGTCCAAATATTTTGTTTACATCCTGGTTAGCCCCTTTTGTACTCCCTACTCTCGTATTTATTTCTAATTTGATCTTTTCCTAAAATTGCAATAAATATTTGACACTGGATGGTAAGCAAACAAACAAAAAACAGTCAACTATTACTATGAACCGTTCACATTCATTATTAGACAGAATGGATACATTTTGCTTGTTGTCTCTCATATCAACTACCTACGCTACTGTTTTATAAACAATGTGACCAGTCTAAACACTTGAAAAACATTGTATGTTTTTCTGTAGCGTGGTATTTTTAAAACATTAAATATATGTGTGTTTTTTTACTTTTACCAACAGATCATAATAATGAAAATAGATGTAATACCAGTTCCAAATCCATCCATATTTTCTTAAAATCTGCATCAGATAATTTGCCATCACTTGAATGCGAAATTAGGAAATTTTTATAAAATTTTATCCGAGCTATATGAGCACTATCGGAAACTTCCGCAACAGGCGGTAGGGCATCAAATCCGAAGGCTGGTGGTGAGACATTTGGTTGCAAATGTCGTAGAAGACAAACCATTAAAGTTACATCTAAATCCGCAGAGGAAACTGCATGTGAACCTAAAAAACATAATGAATGAAAGTTAGAGATCACCCCTAGTTTTTGGTGGGGTTCGTGTTGTTTATTCTTTAGTTTTCTATGTTGTGTCATGTGTACTATTGTTTTCTGTTTGTCTTTTTCATTTTTAGCCATGGTCTTGTCAGTTTGTTTTAGATTTACGAGTTTGACTGTCCCTTTGGTATCTTTCGTCCCTCTTCTTTCAAAGGTACCCGGCTTATAATTTGATACGCACGTTTCGTCTACCCAAGACTTATCAGTGACGTTCAGATCAAAATACAAAAAAATGTAGTTATAAAGCCAAACAAGTACAAACTGGACGAGCAAACTATGGTGATCAATGCCTTGGATAAAAAAAAAACATAATTTTATAATGAGAAAATTTATAAAAATGAACATATGATAGATGTTCATATCATTACAACAATGCTGACTACCTGGCTGGTGATACCATCGGGAACGAAAGTCCAACCAGCAGAATATCCATACAAGAACTGTAGATTATATTCTTTCCCTACTTTGTACCTAAAAATTATTGTATATCTCTACCAGTGTGACGTATACAGTCTGACGCCAAACGCGCGATTCTACGTCCGAGTTAAATGTAAGTCTTTCAATCATTTATATGCTGATTTTTGCATAATGTTGACTGCTGTACCTCTAGTTTTCACATTTTTACCAATTATGTCTGGGTTTTTTTTGGTTTATGCATCTAATGCGACTGTCGTACAAGTGAGAGGTTTTGGCCTATGAAACAAGGTTCATCTTCATAAGAAAATGTCTGTACCAAGTTAAGAATTTGACAGTTTTTATCCATTCGTTTTGTGTTTTTGAGCCTTTTATTTTGCCTTTGATTGGGGTCTCTCTGCGTTGAATTTTCCACGGAGTTCAGTATATTAATGATTCATCTTTTTAAATAAAATGGCAGATTAGTACACAAAAACACATCGGTATGAAATTTTGAACATTTTGCACCATTTTTACATGATCAAACACAATTTGAATACAGTATTAACATGATTAACTTAAAAAATCAAATATTCTGGAATTGAAATAATCCCCGAAGGCGTATCAAATATATAGCAATACTACGTTCCTGTGAAATCATCCTATTTGGATGACGTATTGCATTGCTTGATTTTATTAGTCACGATTCGATAATTTTTTCCTTTTAATTTCAAGTTCATAATGGTGATTTGTTCGTCGAATTATATTTTTCTGAGTATATTCATATTTCTATACCATAAAATGTATTAAGAATAGTTTCTGTAATAAAAAATTACCTGAAGAAGGATATAATATATTCCACTGATCCTGGTACAATACTCTTTTCTGTCCTATATGTTTGTAAAGGTTTGAAAGTATTCGTTTATTTGGTGGAGATGACAAATCTGATTGCAAATTAGAATGAACACTGTCAAAATACCTCCTTAGTGCCGTTGTTCCTACTCTGTAGTTTAGGTAAACAACGCGAAGAAAATTATCTTCTTCCTTAGTTATGTTGGTCGCCATGACCACCCACACATGCGCTCACATAACATACAGTTAGAATATAATTTTCGGAGAATTTTCAACTACCAAACACGCTTGCTTTGTTCCCATATGGCTGGTATTCAACTACCAACCGAAGTCTTCTGCAAAAGAATGTCAAATGAAACATGATAATTAAACATTTGAAATTCTTCGTTGGATAGAAATCGACTATACAAATAAATATGCTACCCTATTTCTGGTTGGAAAATATCTACGTAAAGTAGTTACTGTTTGGAATTGAGTTGTTATAATACGTCTAGACAAAAAATCTGAAATTAATCTTTTAAATGTTTCATTTTGTAGGTATAAGAATGAGAGCCAATGAAACAGCTCTCCCTCCAAGTCAAAATTTGTAAAATTTAACCATTACAGTACAAGTACGGTCTTCAAGGTTTCCCTTTGTGAATACAGCTGTTTCTTAAACCACGCCTCTTTGTGGGGAGATTTAGAATAGTCATAGAAAATTAAGTTTGTTTACATACTGGTTTTGATCTGTAGGTTGCATCTCATAGTGACATCATTTGGGAAAGTTACCAGAAAATATACCTGTAAATAATTTTTTTATATTGAAATCAATGGTAACCCTACAAAAGACTCATCAGTGACGCTCGAATCCAAAAAAGTTCAAAAGGCCAAATAAAGTACGAAGTCGAAGAGCCTGAAACAAAAGTGTAAAAATCAACAAGTCAGGACCTTGTCCTTGTTCGTCTTGTAATATTTAAATTTAGTTTCTTGTGTACAATTTGGAAATAAGCATGGCGTTCAGTATCACTCAACTAGTATATATTTGTTTAGAGGTCAGCTGAAGGACGCCTCCGGGTGCGGGAATTTCTCGCTACATCGAAGACCTATTGGTGATCTTCTTCTGTTGTTTTTTCGATGGTCTGGTTGTTGTCTCTTTGACACATTCACCATTTCCATTCTCAATTTCATTTTAACCTTGATCAAACGCAACTATATACAGTAAACTATAACTTTTTGAATTCGAGCGTCACTGATGAGTCTTTTGTAGACGAAACGCGCGTCTGGCGTATACTAAATTTAGTCCCAATCCACTGTAAATAAATATGTTAAAACTAAACTATGATGAGTTTATTGTTCCTGTTAAAACCTTTAAACGCAACTATAAACGCAACAAACACAGGTTAATGAAAAAAATTGTGATACGGTAAACAGTTTAATTGAAAAACGTTTTTTTTTATAAAAGAAATACTATAGTAGTTTGATTGTTCATAGACCGAAGAAGTGAAAATTTATAGTAATACTAAAAACTAATGGAAGTTGATTAATCGAGATATTACCTGTAAAAAAACATTAAATAACAAAAATATCCCAAATTAACCAATGTCTTAATTGTATGTGTGGATCAGGAACATAGTTATCATCCTTTTATTTTTGTTGTACAGGAATATAGTCCCTAGTTAGGACAATGTGTTAATTGCCTATTTTTTTGTTATACCAATTACAAATGTATTTCTTCATGTGTTATGCCTCAATAAGCAAGAAGGGGGGAAATAGGGGAATAAATTTTGAAGAAAAGAAGTGATTTGGTCCAGCTGAAAATTAAGAAGGCTAGAGGGTGCAAAAATAAGCATTTGTTTTTTATTAAACATTTTATTTATTAGTTTATTAGTTGTAACTTTATCATGATACAAAAATCATCCAAAAAAATCAATACGTTTAGGCCCCAGATGCTTTAGTTGCAGTTAAACTAAACGATTGTAAAATTTGAGTAAGTTCTTTTTTATTCCGATATTACCATTATTTCTCCAATTAGGTCAACCGAATAAAATTACCTTATCAATTATGTGTGCTTCTTTCGAAGGCAGATTGTGAGTTGAAATGAACGGTGACCCCATATTTTTATTTCATTGTTCTATTAAAGTATATGATGAGGTTCATTTATTGAAAAATAAAGCGAAATGCTTTATTTAAAAATGATATATACCCACGAGCTCCATTAACATAGAATTTGCCATATTTTGAGTTAGAGGCGATGATTTTTGTTTATATGTTTGATATAATTTATCCCAAAAGTAGTACAACAGTCTGCATATTACATATTATTGAGAAAGCGCCGATCATTTTGTTCTGTTTTCGTTTATTGTCTAAAAGGATTGCACTACCGAATAACTTTGTACTCGAGCCATGTTGCATGAACTCAATATATTTCAGACGCAGCTCATATATACATGTCTTTACAATTTGAATCTGCTATCCTAACAATAAAGATAAATGTCGTGGCTGTTGAACTTCATATTGATAAATGTGTGTATCAAGTATTATTTCTGTTTGTAATAACATTATAATCTATAGTTCGATTGCACAATTAAATGAAACAATGAAATTTTAAAAAAAGGCGTACAAAAAGTTCGCATTATGAGACAGAAAAGAAACAAGAAATTTGAAAAGTCTAAAAGAGGGACGAAAGATACCAAAGGGGCAGTCAAACTCATAAATCTAAACCAAACTGACAACGCCATGGCTAAAAATGACAAACAGAAAAACAGAAAAACAATAGTATAAATGACACGAAAAGACATGAAAGAGAAAACATAGAAATAACTAATTAATAAAAGCTTTATTATCAAAAAAAGCTCAGCATGAATTCGTAAAAAAACCCTCAAATATATCATAACAGTTCCTGCTCGTCCCTTTCATCTTTCTTTGGAGAAAAAACTTATCCTCGATATGCATAACATATGATCGTCTTATATAGTTAATTAAATTCGTCTTACTACTACATTAAAACCAGACTTTTACCCGAGCAAAACAAATGTTGCATGCTTGTCAGTGATGTAATGTTCAAAAGTTATCAAATTACATATTACGCAAAGATACGTCAAGGTATGGATTTCAACAATTCACGCCGTATTTCCCGTCTATAATAAAGCTCCGTTATAACATAGTATTTAAATCATTAGGTCCGCACGAGGCAAATATCAACAAGCTAAATTAAGACGAAGTCACTCACAACTACACCAAAAACTGGCAATTTTTCTTAGTGCTCTAAATCTAAAATAAGAAGTGCGGTTGAAGGATTGAAATTCATGAGCAACTCTAGACAATAATGGTTTATGATCAGTCTTTGCTAAAATAACTGGGAGTAACTTTGTTAAAAGAGAACCAGTGTTCAAGTTTTCGCACAATTTGTCTTCTTTAACGATCAATCGTTGGAAAATGTCTGATTTAGAGAATAAATATTACGTCAAAAACATATAGTGTCATTCACTTTATATGAGATATATATGGCTGCTTATATTTTGCTCAAAGATGTAGCGAATGAAGCAAACACATATCTCCACAAATATATATTTAGACTAAGCAAACACAACAAGTTGTTAAATAATTGTTAAAAGTAGGTTAGCGGTATAATTAGGCTTTGGTAACACTTGCAGATAGCAGTTTTTTTACTACTGCATGTAACAGTAATCCACGCAATATCTTTACAGAATTCACGTACATAAAATAAGACAATAACTTCAAATACTACAATCTCCATTTGTTTCATTTGATGTTATCCATATAAATTTGTAATACCATTAAATTTACCTTTACTGGTATTCATAAATTATAAAAATCTTGTTATCCTCTTAATGGCGGTTATAAGATAAAAAGTTAACTTTTCAAATGAGAAAAAAAACCAATTTATTTTTCAAACATGTTTAAAGTATAGTTTATAATATCTAATGGCGAGTTGAGATCTCACAAACATGTTAAACCCCCCCGCATGTTTGCGCCTGTCCCAAGACAGGAGCCTCTGGCCTTTGTTAGTCTTGTATCATTTTAATTTAGTTTCCTGTGTACAATTTGGAAATTAGCATGGCGTTCATTATCACTGAACTAGTATATATTTGTTTAGGGTTCAGCTGAAGGGCGCCTCCGGGTGCGGGAATTTCTCGCTACATTGAAGACTTGTTGCTAACCTTCTGCTGTTGTTTTTTTCTATGGTCGGGTTGTTGTCTCTCTGACAAATACCCCATTTCCATTCTCAATTTTAAATATACATAAGGTATTTAATTATACTAACTAATATTTCTACAATATTATTTTCTGTACATTGAAGTTGGTACTTTTACTTTGTTCTCCAACTATATCAGGCGTTTAATCATCATTTGTTAAGTAAGTACGACCAAAGTTTTCAAATCAATACTATATTAGATATTTACTATTTTTGCTATTCTAGAGACAAATTTAGCGTGATTCATCTAACTCCATTTGTAACGGCCTAACATCGATTGAAATAGCATACATCTCGTTATATATTCCCAACAAATGTTTATCGAATGCAATTCGATTATTACATTACACTTTTATGAAACTTATATTTTTTCCAATGAATATTTTGTTTCGATCGGTAACATTTTTGCCTATAATGTATTTAGCAGGACTTTAAATTCAGTAAATATTTTAGTATTGGTTATTTACATGATCAATGATTCACAGTTTAAGAAAAACATGTAATCCACTGGACACTAATATTTGTATAGAGCTACAGAAATATGCCCATTATAGATTAATAAATGAATACTCTCAACAGTGTTAGTTAAGTCGTATTGACTCTTGCATTATTTTCATCTGAAGTTCAAGTATTTGTATATTTTCTAATCCAAAATTAAACACAGGTTACTGCTATCTAATAAGTATATTTAAGATTTTTATCGAGAATGGAAATGCAGAATGTGTCAAAGAGACGACAACCCGAACAAAGAGCACACGTCAGCCGAAAATCACAAATTGATTTACAATGTAGCGATAAACTCCCGCACAGGGAGTAGTCCTCCAGATGGCCCCTAAAAAAATATTATACTAGTTCAGTGATAATGGACGTAATGATAAACTCTGAATTATACACGAGAAACTAAAATTAAAAATCAAACACGACTAACAAAGGCCAAATACTATTGACTTGTGATGTCAACGTGTATTTGTTCCACCTAACAGAAGTTCCAGTGGAAACTTTATTATAAACAATGTCATAATACCTGTACCTGTTGGAACAAATATTCCATACTATTTATTCCGTTAGGAACATTTACTGTATTATTTCTTCCTGTGGAAATAATATTCCAGAATAGTTTTACCATTTGGAACTTATATTATGAAGGAACTTCTATTCTGTGACAGTGACATGCAGGCGTCAAATTGCGGCGGGGTTAAACATGTTTTGAGATTTCAACCCTCCCCCTATACATCTGCCCAATGTAGAAAAAACCAAACGCATAACAATACTTTTAGCAAATCTCAGTTTAAGAGAAGTCCAAGTCTTAAACGAATGACAATAATACATAAATTAACAAAGGACTACTAGCAGTTACTGACCTCAATTAAACTGGTTGAAAGTCTCTATAAGTGAATTAACATTAAAATAAATTACCTGAACAAATAAAATGTCCTTGCTCCGATGACAGAATTTAGTCAATATTTTGACTTGTTTTAGATAACGAAACCCTTGGTGTGGTAATTTTTCAGTAATACATAATTTTCTCTCGCTTAATTCTAATTCGTTGTCACATACACGAGCGAATCATACAATTTGAGATATATAAGCATCATTAGATAGTTACGTCAACATCTGAAAACGGATAATTAACATTAGGTAATGAAAAATCATCTTTTTTATCATAAATTTTTGTATTAAGATTTCCGTTAAAGATATAGATATCAAGATCGAGGAAAAGACAGTGGTCATTGTTAGTATTAGCTTTATTTAAAGTTAGTTCAACAGGTTTATTTCTTTAGTATACAAACCGAAGTTGTCATTATATAGAGCCAATACAACATCTAAATTGTTTTTTTTTTATCGTATACCTATAGCTAGCATTGGCATGATAGCTTTTGCATATGTGTTATGAGCGGAAGTACACACGCTATAATATCCCGAGCTGATAACCCATAACAGGTGCATTTCGTGCACAAAACCCATAATAGTGCCCCTCGTACAAGTTACTTCCGGTGTTTCCGGTATAGTTTTTATTTTCATTGTGACGTCAGATATTTTTTTATGACGACGTAAAAATTTACAGGAACTATTGTGGGGATAGTTTGGTACTTGCTAACAAATGTCATTGACAGTTTAGAATCATTTTATAGTACAACAAACATGAAGTAGCAAAGATCATAAAACTCTTCCAAAATTGCAATGTTTTAAAATGCCTCTATAGGAAATGTTACCATAAATATATAAGGAGGTAGTTATTCTGTTGTTGAACATTTATAGTATATTTGATTCATAATTCAACTTCTTTGTAAAGTTTTTGACTGTTTTAGTTATTGCATTTATTTATTTGCATTACAAAAACAATTGTCGGAAGTATATTATAAAGCTATTAATACATGGCCTTTTCTATATCAGCCTGGGTATCATCCATCGACCCATATGAGCATCTCGACTCCGTCTCTGGATGATATGGGGTCTTTAGATGATACTCGGGCTGATATAGAAAAGACCATGTATTAATCTCTATGTATCGATTGTTTACAATGGGTTTTTTTAAGTCATCAATTGTAACTCATAACTGTTACAATACAAATATATTTGCTGTCAACAGTCTGAGTATAGAAGAATAGTACTCCTATTTAGATTCGTTCTATGGAGGTCGTTTTTAATGTACATTTCTAAAAACATATATATATAATATTTTGGCCACGAGCATCACTGAAGAGACTTGTTTTGTCGAAATGCGCATCTGGTGCAACAAAACCGGTACCGTTGATTTTATTTATAGATATAGGAAGATGTGGTGTGAGTGCCAATGAGATTAGACACTTACAGTTCAATAAGTTAAAATTGACATTAAAAACCCTCTTCACTAAAACGACTGTTTATAAAAAAAAAATATTGGGAGTTCTATTGTTGCCAATAATAATGTACTGTATATACTTATACTTATTTATACCTGTAGGTATATTTCATCAATGAACTAAATTTAAGAAATCATATAATTTAAAGTGAAGACAACTGTTTGCAAGTGATTAAGCATAACGCATCTTCGGATCAAAGCCAAATAAGTCAACAAGTTCGTAAAAAAATCCTTTAACCTGAACCTAATTAAAAAGTTTCTAAATATCTATTTCTGGAGAAAGGACATAATGCAATTCGATGCAGCATATCAAGAAAATCAAAACTCTACATAATGATTGACAGAGTAAAGGAGAGCAATGGAAATTGATAAAGACATAAAATTTAAAAGCACATTGAAGCTCGAACGAAGGTTGTTATTGTAAACAGGAATTTTAATATAATTTACTGTATGTAGAGGGATGCGTAGTAAAGATAAGTATACACTAATACTAACACTTCCCCTTTTAGAAGAAGACATAATTCTCACATATATTTGATTTATCTTGTAAAGTAATTCATTTCTTATATTGAAATGGAGAACGTACAAAAAACTACCTACCTTAACCTGATTGAAACATTATATGTTTACTCTTTTGAAAGAAAAAGTTTAAGTTTAAATACCATACTACATTACAGTCGATCGCCTTTCTAAATGAACAAGAAACGTATCTTTATAAAAAGTATCAACGCTTCAGTAAACGAAGTCTGATCAGCCCTTTAAGTCTTAAATATAATTTGTATTTCTATTACATTTGTTTACTGTAATATACTGACGGACTTTACAAACGTAACACTCGATTAGCAATTCAGTTTTTCCATTTTCAAAAACATATGATTCATGCAATACTAAGTTTTATTAAACATTGATTAATTTCTTCTTTGCTAAGGTAAGTTTGAAATTCGAAATTTGAATTTGATATCTCCACGCTTAACGTTAAAATAGTGTGGTTTGCACTAAAATTTTCAGTATTGGTCGTGGCGTGGGGTGTTGTAAATACGGCGCCAACACAACGCAGAAACGTCACTCATTCTTATATTGTATCGTAAAGACTTGTTTACGAGTGACGTGTATACTTTAGCTTTCTATAGATCGATTACATATGTATAACATGCAACGTTTTTTTTTCTTAATTTACGAATGCTTGAAATTTTGTTCACAGACCCAATGAATTTGAATAAGCTCAAACCGATTTAAAAAGCGAACAGAAATGTTGCTCCCTTAATATTTACAAAAAAAGCAGCCGATTTAGCTAGGGTATATCTTTTAGCAACATTCGAGAGTGCAGAACAAAAGAAGAAACGGTTGAACGATTTAAGTCAACAGATTGAATATTCGATTTGATCGGAAGATAAATATGAAACTCTGAATACAGATGATTATACTTGAGATTTAGAAAATAAGTTAAAAAAAATGGGTTTTTTCGTTAAAATAATTCGAGCAATCTTAAAAAAATCAACAGCCCTCATTAGTCTATCAAACATTGAATTATGAAGCACCCAATTTTATTCCAACTTCAATTTAAAAAAAATAAACAACAGAGTTATATCGCACTATCACTGTCAATGTTTAGCAATTAAACACACCGCCTTTCGAAATTAACTTTACAGTCGATTTTCAGTTCCTGAATAGAAATGTTTTTGACTTTTTCGAATCAGCAGTACATATGAATCCAAGTCAATCCGACATTCAGAAATTAAATTATTAAAAATCACACCTTGATGGTGAAGTATCTCATTCTATTGATAGGTTTGCATTTCCAAAGGATAATTATGAAAACGCATTCAACGTAATAAAAAAAGATACGGACAATCGAGTGAGATCACACTAGCACACATAAAAGCAATGATAGTCGTTACACAACCGAACAATTGTCTCTTTGACACATTCCAAATTTCCATTCTCAATTTTAATGATTTAGTCAGTTACCAAGTTTTTTAACCATATAGACGAATTGGACGCTTAAGAACAATAGCAAGACACTAATTAACAACGCATTAATGGAAACAACAATTTTAAGCCAGCTTAAAAGGCCGTTAGCTCTCTCGTTTGAATTGTTTAACATTGTCTTATCGGGGCCTTTTATCGATGACTATGCGGTATAGGCTTTGCTCATTGTTGAAGGCCGTACGGTGACCTATAGTTGTTAATGTCTGTGTCATTTTGATCTTTTGTGGATAGTTGTCTCATTGGCAATAATACCACATCTTCTTTTTTATAAGATTAAGTTTTGGTGGTCAATATCTCAGATACTATAAACAATAGGGCTAGTATATTTGGTGTATATAAGGACTGTAAGTTGTACATGTCCAACTGGTAGGTGTCATCTGACCTTGACCTCATTTCTCTCTCATTATAAGTAATAGGATAACTATATTTGGTATGTGCATACCTTGCAATGTCCTCATGTCTGTTGGACAGTTTTCACTTGACCTCGACCTCATTTCATGGATCAGTGAACAAGGTTAAGTTTTGGTGGTCAAGCCAATATCTCAGATAATATAAGCAATAGGGCTAGTATATTTGGTGTATGGAAGGATTGTAAGGTGTACATGTCCAACTGACAGGTGTCATCTGACCTTGACCTCATTTTCATGGTTCAGTGGTTATAGTTAGATTTTTTCTCATTCTTTATGCAATAGGTCTACTATATTTGTTGAATGGAATGATTGTAAGGTGTATATGTCTAGCGGGCAGATGTCATTAGACCTTGACCTCGTTTTCATGGTTTAGTGATCAAAGTTAAGTTTTCAAGTTTTGATCTTTTTATCTAATATTATATACCAAAGGTCAACTATGTTTAGTGTATGGAAATATATCATGATTTAAATGTCAGTCCCGCAGGTTTTATTTGACCATGACCTCAATTTCACGGTTCATTGCAAAGTTTTTTTGCCGAGCCTGCAACTTTTTTTTGCAGAAAGCTTGACATAGGGATAGTGAATCGGCGGTGGCGGCGGCGGCGGCGTTAGCTAACTTAGGACTGTAAGGTGTACATGTCCACCTTACAATCCTTCCATACACCAAATATACTAGCCCTATTGCTATTATCTGAGATATTGGCTTGACCACCAAAACTTAACCTTGTTCACTGATCCATGAAACGAGGTCGAGGTCAAGTGAAAACTGTCTGACTGGCATGAGGACCTTTGCAAGGTACACACATACAACATATAGTTATCCTATTACTTATAATAAGAAAAAATTCAATATTACAAAAATCACTGAACCATGAAAATGAGGTCAAGGACATCGGACATGTGACTGACGGAAACTTCGTAATATGAGGCATCTATATACAGCATCCAGGTCTTTCACCTTCTAAAATATAAATATTTCAAGAAGTAAGCTAACGCCGCCGCCGCCGGATCACTATCCCTATGTCGAGCTTTCTACAACAAAAGTTGCAGGCTCGACAAAATAATATTAACCATCAGAGCCAAGTTAAAACTCGAACGATGTTTTGTATTGTAAACAGAAATTTAAATATATTTCTCGGAATGTATAGGGAATCATAGTAAAGACAATTATACCCTTATACTTGCAGTCCCCCTTTCAGAAGAAGACACAATTCTAACATGTTAACGATATATTATTAATAGTATGTCAATTTTTATGTTTTAATAACGAACGAATAAAAACTGCTTACCTATACATGATGCAAACGTGAGATCAATACCAAACTACATTACAGACGATCACGTGATAAAATGAACATAAAATGTATCTTTCTATACAGTATCCACGCTTGATTGCCCTTTATATTATAAATATAATTTAAATTCATGTGTACTTGACTGGAGTATAATTAATAGTTATCCCACAGGGACGCGGTGTGTCAGTGTAAGATCACTAATTACATAAGATGCATGTTTCATTATAATACATTATTCTGATTGGCTAGCTGCACATCATGGTTTTTTTTAAGCAATTGCATTTTCCCAATAAAAATCCTTCAAGATAACAGAGGTCCGACAATAAAGTGCACAGGTGATTTAAATGAAACCAGAGGCTCTAAAGAGCCTGTGTCGCTCACCTTGGTATATGTACATTATTAAACAAAGGACACAGATGGATTCATGAACAAATTGTGTTTTGGTGATGGTGATGTGTTTTTAGATCTTTATTTACCGAACCTTCTTTTGCTACAATTATTTCTATCTATAATGAACTTGGCCAAATAATAACAGTGGAAAGTATTTTCTAAAAATTTACAAAAATTAATGAAAATTGTTAAAAATTTACTATTAAGGGCAATAACTCCTAAAGAGGTCAACTGACCATTTTGTTCATGCTGAT